>NC_089270.1:4927172-5249916 GCF_963930625.1 Muntiacus reevesi | reverse complement strand
ATTTTTTATCCTGCTCAGTGTCAGACATATATTGTCCCCACCACCCCACTTCTACCCTGAAGCCTTGCCAAACTACTTCCACTTTTTTCATCATCCGAATCTTCCAGCACGTACTCTCAAAGTCACACCGGTAGATGTTTAATCCTTTACATGATCAAGTTACCTGCTTGATTTTGCCACTTCCCTGCTTCTTTTGTTTTTCTGGGTTTTCTTACTCTTTTCTTAAAATTCTCATTTGACATTGGGGTATATTTGATTTACAATGTGTTGTTAGTTTCAGATGTACAGCAGAGTGATTTAGCTATACATATGCATATGTTGTTTAGTTACCAAGTTTTGTCCAGCTCTTTTTGTGACTCCAAGGACTGCAGCCTGCCAGGCTCCTCTGTTCATGGGATTTTCCAGGCAAGAGTACTGGAAGTGGGTTGTTATTTCCTTCCCCAAGGGACCTTCCTGACCCAGGGATCGAATCCTCATCTTCTGCTTGGCAAGCGGGTTCTTTACCAATAAGCCACCCGGGATTCCCACATATGCATATTATCTATTCTTTTTCAGGATCTTTTCCCATATAGGTTATTACAGAGTACTGATCAGACTTCCACATGTTATACAGTAGGCCCTTGTTGAGTATCTATTATACATGCATGTATATATTTGTGTGTCTATGTTAATCCCGACCTCCTTATTTATCCCTCCCCCACCACTAAGGTACCAGCTATGACTCATCTTATTCTGTTGCAGGGCTAAGCCTGAGAAATGAAAGAAATGTGCTCATTTGAAGCTTGTAAATCAACTCCTTTGGGAAACCATAAAGAAATTCAAGAAGCAATGTTTGTATACCATGAAAGAGTAAACATGTCTAACCCCAGTGCAACAGTTCCATTACCCCCCAAATTGAACCATGCTAGTTTGCATATAATTTTGCACATTGAGTGTTGAAGATGCCCCCAAAGTCCTCTCAACAGACATTCCGGATGCCCTAAAACCTGACCTGACCTTTGAGTTCGAGGCTTCATCTTACTATAGTCACCCTAGATTTAACCCACAGAGAGTTTATTTTTCCTTTCATTTGAAATACTTGCCAATAGCTTACAAAAACAAAGAATTTCATGTAAAATCCAGATTTTCATCTTCTCTTGAAAAGAAGCTCTGGCACCCCTTGGCCCCATCTCTGCTGGCAGGGCAGCCTGCAATGGGACCAGTTAGTACTTGTCCATCCTCCATGGTTTCCATCACTCCACAGCCTTCACCAGCCAGTGTCCCTAATTTCCATTTGCCTGTCTGACTCATCTAGATATTGAAGTCTTTGTCCCTTTCCTTAATCTGTCCAATTGCATGGTGTCCAGTTCCTTCTACTAAGCTGTATCTGATTTAGAAAGCTAGTTTCTTACCACTCTTTTGTTGTCCTTCTCTGCCTTTCCTTGCCTATATCTGTGCCTTTTATTTTTTCTTTCTGCCTCTTCATTTCATAAGCATTTAGCTAACATATACATGCAAGATACAGCTGAAATGTGACAGGCAGATAAAATAAACAAAGACATGACTATTCTCTTAGAGGATGCACTTTGGAACCTCACTGACTTGGCTTGAATCTTGCATTTAGCTGTGTGATCCTAGTCACTTAACTTCTCTGTGCCTCAGTTTCCTAACCTATGAAATGCGCTGGTAGCAATCCTATGTTTTTTATGAGAATTAAATAAGTCAATAAAAGTGCAAATTAAACCATACTAGTTTGCATATAGTTTTGCAGGTTGAGTATTGAATAACCCCCCAAAGTTCTCTGAACAGACATTTAGGATGCAATAAATTGACTGGAACGGTGCTTGGCACTTGGTAAGTGTTCATAGTTGCTACTACTATTATCAGAAAAAGTAACAGAGATTACTCAACCTCAGAAATACATGTAAAATGACACTGTGGCGTGTGAAGGACAGGCTCAGATAGGAAGTAGGCATTAACACTAGAGATTAAGGCAGAAATAAATCTAAGGCATCCTAAGGTAGGTATCTTCAAACTTTATCAAAGAAAAGCTAAATAACGTACAAAGAACCTTCAAGGAAGGAGGAATCTATTCAAACTAGTAAAGTCAAAGAAGGCTTCACAGGGAAGTTGGCATCTGTGTTTATCCTTGAAGGACCTGTCAGAGAGACAAAGGTGAGAGTCTGCAGAAAGTCATCACAAGCAGAGGGGACACTAAAGAAATGAAGATATTTGACATCGAACAAATTCAAGAAACTTTGCAAAAGTAGAAATAGTGAAAAATGTTAATGCCCTCTAGAAGGCCTTAGGTACCATTTTAAGAAGTTTGCAGTCTATTGCATGCATCCTGGGGAGCCAGTCAATGACAAGATAAGCCCTTGATTTGAATGAGAGGACATGCAGATATGAGGGGGATGGCTGGGATTCATACTGACCCAAAATCTGAAGGAGGCTCTGGGAGGTTAATTTCAGCCCAAGGAATCCCTAAAACAGTTACCAAGTAACTTCTCTCTGGAACAAGAGACCAAGGAAGCAGACCCCAAAGGGATGCTGAAAAACTTCTCTCATTGCTTTGGGCTATCACCTGAAATTAAGATGATTGATGACTTTGCAGAACTCCTAAAGGCCAACTTCTCATCTGGATCAGTTGTCCTGATTCAGGCATTTAAAATTTATAAGTGGAGTCAGTCTGCAACTCAGGAGAGCCTTGCTGACGGTCCCAAAGAACTTGGAAATCTGTCTCAACCTCGCAACTTTGGAGACATCCTGGATTTTCTTTTTTTGTGATGTCCATAGTCATTCTCTGCCCTTTTTTTGCCTAAATTCAATAAGTATTTGTGGTGGCTAAGAAGGCTTCCCTGGTGCCTCAGACTTGCCTGGTGGCTCAGACAGTAAAGGATCGGCCTGCAAGGCGGGTGACCCGGGTTTGATCCCTGGGTTGGGAAGATCCCCTGGAGGAGAAAACGGCAACTCCCTGCAGTATTCTTGCCTGGGGAATCCCACGGACAGAGGAGCCTGACCCTACAGTCCACGGGGTCAGAAAGAGTTGGATAGGACTGAGCTACCAAGCATTGCACAGCATAACACAAGAAGGCCGAAGCCCCTGAGAACAGCTCAGTGGTAAAACCCAGCCCCCCAGCATCGAGCGCCCAGTCCTCACTGCGTCATTCCAGAAGTCCATGGAATGACATCCGTGACCAATTATCTAAATGCCCTATCCATGGGCCATCACTTTCTATCGCTGAAATCCGTTGGTTTGGTCTCTGTCATTATTTGTAATCATGTCTGTATTAGCTATTTCCTTTCCTTTTGCTTGTGTCCGCCATGAAATTATAAGTTCTATGAATGCTGGTGATATGTTGGTTTTAGCCACCCATGTGCACTCAGAATTTAGCATGCTGCCTGGCACTTGTGGGTGCTCAGTATATTTTTGTAAAATAAATAGGTAAACACTTATCAGAATGAATTCGAGGAGCTGTCCTAGCAATTTATATCCCTTAATTCTAGGCCAGTCTATCCATAATATATAGATAAAAAGCTATTATAGAGGGATGTGTAAGAGCTATTATTCATTCATTCATTTACTCACTCAGAAAGCATCCAGTGGGCATTTATTACAAGTCAGTTACTATGCTAGGTCCCGGCCAAACAAAAATGGGCAAATTTGATAACTGAAGAAACTCCACTTTCAGAAGCCTGTACCCCATAAGGTTCTCTGTCATCATCTTAAATTGTTCAATGTCCAAAAGACCTCAGAGTTGCTGTTGAGGCTTCTGTAATCTACTTCTGACCCATGCCAGACCACGTGGTCAAATGTCAAAGACATTGCGCTCTGGATTCAGTTTTGCCATTTCCTCATTGTGTGAACTAGATTTCACACAATTATTAAATCACTGAAGTTAGCTTTAGTTTCTTTATTTGTAAAGTAGAAATAGCAGTACTAATTTCATGGGGCCATTATGGGAATTTAGGAAGAATACTTGCTACTCAATAACAGTAACTAACCCTTACACAACTTTTACGAAGCTTGAGGCTTTTTTCCATGCGCTTTATGAATACTAACTAATTCAATCCTTGCAACAAGGATTACTCTATTTTATAGATGAGAAAGCATAGACATAAAGAGGCTGAGTAACTAGGCCAAGCTAACCCACATGGTGGTGGGTGGGGATGAAACTGAACCCTGGAATTCTGGTCCTCGCTGTTGAGGCTCTCAGCCAATATCGTCCACAGCCTCTTGTCCATCTGCACCCCAAGTTGTGAACTGTTTGAAAACAGAAAATAGGCCTTTTCTAGTATATGGTAAGCCTTCCCTGGTGGCTCAGGCGGTAAAGTGTCTGTCTGCAATGCAGAAGACCCGGGTTCTAACCCTGGGTTGGGAAGATCCCCTGGAGAAGGAAATGGCAACCCACTCCAGTACCCTTGCCTGGAAAATCCCATGGACAGAGGAGCCTGGTGGGCTACAGTCCATGGGGTCACAAACAGCTGGACACGACTGCATGACTTCACTTTCACTTTCAGTATATGGTAGCACAGACATGCAACATACTTTGCCATGAGAAAAGGAAAGCATAAATGTGAGCATGAGCACAGTGTATCATTTGGGACTCTGTTGTTGTTTAGTCGCTACGTCATGTCTGACTCTCTGTGACCCCGTGGACTGTACCCTGCCAGGCCCCTCTGTCCATGGAATTTTCCAGGCAAGAATACTAGAGCAGGCTGCCATTTCCTACCCCAAGAGATCTTCCCAACCCAAGGATCAAATTCGCTTCTCTGGCTTCTCCTGCATTGCAGGCAGATTGTTTATCACTAGTGCCACTGGGTGGCAAGTATCTCACAAGCGCCCGAATGACCGCCTGCGCTGGTGAAATCTCTATTACGCAGACACTTTTCTAGCATGCTAGGAATTATTATCCAGGATATCAAGTTTGCCCTCTGTTTTCCCAGACCTTGCTTTCAGTGCCACTTGCCTGCCCCCCACAGCATCTCCCCCCCTTCACCGCCCTATCTGCCAGAACCCCCTTTGCTTTTCTAGATCTCAGCCACAGACCTTGAGCCCCCAACCCCTGAGCTTCCCAGAGAGACTGCAGGTTGGCTGCCAACACCCTGAAGACAGCAAGGCTGCCAGCCCCCCAAGGCCTGCCAAGGACAGATTTCTACCTGCAACGTGGACCCAGAGAGTGATTCTCGAACAAAGGAACCCCAGAGGCCTGAACTTACTCAGAATTGACTTCTGAGTCCTTCTATTATTGGGACTGACATTTGGAGTGTGAGTATGTTTTTCTTTCATAAAAGCCCTACTCTAATCCAAGATCAAACAATTTATTTTGGAAAATAACTGTACATAATGGTACATTTTCCAGCCCCGGCCAGGTCTCCCCTGTCATTTGCCATCGCCTTTGAAGTATTTAACAGCCGAGATAACTTGGGGTAGCAACTGGGCTCCTGAAAAGTGCCACTTTGTGTCTCTGCCATTTGCTGGGGACATATCATTTACCCCCGCTTTTATCATCACACTTTTTGCTTTTATCTGCTTTGTCTTCCAAGTGAATTGTCATTACCTAGTTTTCTACACTTCGTTTCTAAAGGCTGGGGAGGATGTTCTTATGTGAATGGTCTTTAATTCATCCCACTGTTCCCCCACAGTTGATATTTGCATTATTTCTCATTTTTCTCTAATATAACAATCCTTGCATGAATAATCCTCATTCTTTTCCCCTCCCCCAAGCTCTATGAAGGTATAACTGATCAATAATAACCATATCTCTTTAAGCGGTGCAATGTGATAATTTGACTTGTGTATACATTGTGAAATGATCCCCACAATCAAGTTAATTAACACATTTGTCACCTCACACCTTCTGGTTGGTGTAGTGATTGTAGATCTTTTTGCACGCCCACATTTATCCACAACAAAATTCTAAAAATAAAATCGTCTTAAGGCAAAGGGTATGGACTTTATAAACCTTTAGTGACATGTTAGGAGCTCAGCTGGTAAAGAATCCACCAGCAATGTAAGAGACCCCAGTTCGATTTCTGGGTCAGGAAGATCTGCTGGAGAAAGGAAGGCTATCCACTCCGGTATTCTCGGGCTTCCCTTGTGGCTCAGCTGGTAAAGAATCTGCGGAAGACCTGGGTTCAATCCCTGGGTTGGGAAATCCCCCAGAGAAGGGAAAGGCTGCTCATTGCAGTATTCTGGCCTGGAGAATTCCATGGGCTGTATAGTCCATGGGGTCGCAAAGACTGAGCGACGTTCACTTCACTACCGAACTGCCCGATAAATGAATTAGAGGGATAGAGTGCTACCAGCAGTTTCTAATTTTGACTTAGTTGTTATGGAGGTAAGCATGATAGATGCTTGTGAAGGAAGTTCATGCAGGTCTCCAAAGTATGACAGAAAAAGAGAAGAGTACCTGATTCTCTCTGTTGTTTACCCTCTGCAGAAGGACCCAGCAGGTCCCTTCTGTGTCAGCCCCACCAGCTGTCACACACCCACTGCATGCTGGTAACAGAGCATCCTCTATACAGGGCTGTGGCTGGCAGACAAATCCCTGACTCTTTCACAATCATAAGAAAACAGAACAGTGACTATCTGGCATTCATCCTTCAGGCTTGGTTGTAAACGTCACTTCTTTAGAGGGAATTTCTCAACTCCCCAATCCATGTTTCAGCTTTTTATTGGTCTCATTAACAAGACTAAGAGGCTCTGAGTGCTCTGTGTAGAAACTAGCACCCTCAGAGTACTTTGTACTTACCACATCATAATAAACTAGGTCTGGGTACCGTGACTGTGGTCAGTTGCTCAGTCATGCCCAACTCTGTGACTCTGTGGACTGCCAGGCTCCTCTGTCCATGGAATTTTCCAGGCAAGAATACTGGACTGTTTTGTCACTATCTGCTGCAGGGGATCTTCCTGACCCAGAGATAAAACCCGTGTCTCCTGCATTTTCTGCATTGTAGGCAGATTCTTTACCCACTGAGCCAGTTGGGAAGCCCAATTGATAATTGGTATGTAGTAAATACTTCAAAATCTATAGCATATTGTGAGAAGTCTTATCATTTACAAACTAATTTCAAAGTGAATCGATCTTGAGAGTCCCTTGTACAGAAAGGAGATCCAACCACTCAATCCTAAAGGAAATCAGTCCTGAATATTCATTGGAAGAACTGATGCTGAAGCTGAAACTCCAATACTTTGGCCACCTGATGCAAAGAACTGACTCATTTGAAAAGACCCTGATGCTGGGAAAGATTGAAGGTGGGAGGAGAAGGGGATGACAGAGGATGAGATGGTTGGATGGCATCATTGACTCAATGGACATGAGTTTGAGTAGGCTCTGAGAGTTGGTAATGGACAGGGAAACCTGGCATGCTGCAGCCCATGGGATCTCAAAAAGTCAGACACAACTGAGCAACTGAACTGAACTGAACTGGTAGCATATTGAGAGAGGTGTCATCATTTACAAACTAATTTCAAAGTGAATTAATGTTTTATATACATGATGAACTGTATGCTCAATTCAGTTGAATAAACATCTGACAGCACCACAATGCATTAGGTACTAGTCGAGTATCAAGGACTGGGAAGGTTAATTTTATTTATCGACTTGACTGGACTAAGGGGTGCATAGATATTTGGTCAAACATTATTCTGGGTGTGTCAGTAAAGGTGTTTCTGGATGAGATTAACATTTGAAGTCAAAGACTGAGTGAAGCAGATTGACACTGATCTATGTGTCTGCTTTTGTGCCAGTACCACACCGTTTTAACTACTGTAGCTTTGTAGTATAGTCTGAATTTTGGGCACGTGATTCCTCGAGCTATCCTAATGACTGGAAATAAAGTCACTGTTGTGGTTGTTGCTGTTCAGTCACTGAGTCATGTCAGACTCTTTGTGACCCCATGAACTTCAGCACGCTATGCTTTCCTGTACTTCACTATCCCCTGGAGTTTGCTCACATTTATGTGCATTGAGTCAGTGATGCCATCCAACCATCTCATCCTCTGTCATCCCTTTCTCTCTTGCCCTCAATCTTCCCCAGCATCAGGGCCTTTTCCAATGAGTCAGTTCTTTGCATCAGGTGGCCAAGGTAGAGGAGCTTCAGCTTTGGCATCAGTCCTTCCAATGAATACTCAGAGTTGGTTTCTTTTAGGATTGACTGGTCTGATCTCCTTGCAGTCCAAGGGACCCTCAAGAATCTTTTCCAGCACCACAGTTTTAAAGCATCAAGTCATTAAACTTAAATATATTAATGTCTCTGTTTCCAGTAATTTAGAGAATAATGAATGGTCCATGACGTCACCTGACAAGAGAGATATGCAACATCACCCTTGGATGCTCCTGTGCATGCGTGCTAAGTTGCTTCAGTCATGTCTGACCCTTTGTGACCCCATGGACTGTAGCCCACCAGGCTTCTCTGTCCATGGGATTTTCCAGGCAAGAATACTGGAGTGAGTTGCCATGCCCTCCTCCAAAGACTCTTCCTGACCCAGGGATTGAACCTGTGTCTCTTATGTCTCCTGTATTGGTAGGCAGGTTCTTTACCACTAGCACCACCCAGGAAGCCCTGGATGCTCCTAACCACCCACTTAAGTATCTGGGCGACTATGCATATAATACTTTTAAACTTTTTTTTTCCCCCAAACTAACAAATAAAATGAGATGGTTGGCTACTTCCAATGTTACTGGACAAAGGGAAGAAAGAAAAAGATGAGGTCAGGGCCTCAGATTCTCCATTGAAGTGCCACATAAATGACCAAACCCTTCTGTGCATGTCCCAAAGGAGAGGTTTACCTCCTATAGCTGCAGGACTGAGACTGCGGAAAACTAAACCCAAAGTCTCATCCGATGACCAGCGAGCTACAATCTGAGGCGAGGTTCAGCCTTGTAGATGGATTACTGTTAAAGTGAGGACACTGATTGGGAAGAAATGGAATCCTGAAAGTTGGGACTTTCAGGAAGTTGGAATCCTGAAAGTTGGGGATGTATGGGAAGACCTTGCGGACGCTGGGGACTTTGCGCCCCTACGTTCTGATGAGTCTTGTTTACCAGTTCAAGAGGTTTCTTCATCCCCAGTGGGGACTGCTTCTCCATCCCTGGCTGAGGGGGTAACCCTGCGTGGTCTGGGGAAACAGGAATGACCAGCCCTGAGGCACTTACGTGAGACAGCCCCTGATTCTCCTCAGGACCACCCCCCACCCCTATGCTGTGCTTCTAGACCCACAGCTATACTCAAGTCTGCAGGTTCCTCAAGGTGAGGTGCAAAGCGTAACCCATGGCAAAGCACACAAAACTGGAAAGAGCTACTTGAGTGTTCTTTTTTCTATTCAATTTTATTGGAGTATTGTGGCTTTACAATGTTGTGTTAGTTTCAACTGTAAGCAAAGTGAACCAGCTATTCCTATACCTATTTCCCTCTTTTTTAGATTTCCTTGTCATTTAGGTCACCACAGAGCGCTGAGGAGAGTTCCCTATGCTACTTAACTTCTCATTAGTTATCTATTTTATACACAGTATCAATGGTGTATATTTGTCAGCACCAGTCTCTCAATTCACCCCACCCCCTTATCCCCCTTGGTGTCTCTGTGTTTGTTCTCTACATCTATATCTCTGTTTCTGTTTTACAAAAAGATCAGCTGTACCATTTTTCACCCCACTCCAATCCTCTTGCCTGGAAAATCCCATGGACGGAGGAGCCTGGTAGGCTGTGGTCCATGGGGTCGCTAAGAGTCAGACACGACTGCGTGACTTCACTTTCACTTTCACTTCACTTTCACTTTCACTTCACTTTCACTTCATGCATTGAAGAACGCAATGGCAACCCAATCCAGTGTTCTTGCCTGAAGATTCCCGGGGATGGGGGAGCCTGGTGGCTGCTGTCTATGGGGTCGCACAGAGTCGGACACGACTGAAGTGACTTAGCAGCATACCATTTTTCTAGGTTCCACATAAATGTGTTAATACACAGTATTTTTCTCTTTCTGACTTACTTCACTCTGTATGAACGTGTCAAGGTCCATCCACATCTCTGCAAATGGCACAATTCCATTCCTTTTTATGGCTGAGTAATATTCCACTGTGTGTGTGTGTGTGTGTGTGTGTGTGTGTGTGTGTGTGTGTGTGTGTGTACCACACCTCCTTTATCCATTCCTCTATTGATGGACATTTAGCTTGCCTCCATGTCCTGGCTATTGTAAATAGCACTGATTGAGTTCTCTAACTTATATAGACACAATCCGAGGGATATGAGTGGGAACGGGTATTAAGGATGTGGATTATTGGTGGAAGAATCATACTAGGAGGGATCCTAGTACACTGCCAAGATTTATATTGTTAATCTTTCTCCCACCTGTCCCCAGAGGGATCTGTGAGTTTTTATCATGGTAACTGTGCATTATAGAAAAAGAAATAATCAGACTTTTAGGGGACTACTGAACTGATTTCAAGGCACCCAAAATATCACCAAAGTCCAGTAGCTAGCGGCTGTTGTTGTACAGTTGTTCAGTCATGTCCGACTCTTTGTGGCCCCATGGATTGCAGCACACCACGCTTCCCTGTCCTTTACTATCATGGATTCTTTACCAGCTGAGCTACCAGGGAAGCCACTGTCTCCTGGAGTTTGCTCAAATTCATGTCCATTGAGTCAGTGATGCAATCTAATCATCTCATACTCTGTCATCCCTTCTACTTTTGACTTCCATCTTTCCCAATATGAGTTGGCTTCTCTCATCAAGTGGTCAAAGTTTTGGAGCTTCAGCATCAGTCCTTCCAATGAATATTCAGGGTTGATTTCCTTTAGGATTGACTAGTTTAATCTCCTTTCAGTCCATGGGACTCTCAGTGTCTTCTTTAGCACCATAATTTGAGAGCATCAAATCTTCAGTGCTCAGCCTTCTCTGTGGTTCAACTCTCACATCCATACATGACTACTAGAAAAACCATAGCTTTGACTATACCAGTTAGAGTACAGTCTTATTTAGGTCATGTGATCAATTAAATTTTAGCTCAGGTTCATCTCATCGTGAAGCCATGGGTCCCCTATCCATACCTCAGTTTTGGAATGCATAATTGAAATAGACTTGCTCAGCTACCAGCAAAATTCCTACATCATTTCCCTGACTTGTGGATGGAGGGCTATCATGATGGGAAAGACCAAGTGGAAGTTACTAGGACAGCCTCTGCCTAGGAGAATAGTAAAGATGAAAGAAATGCTACATTCTTGGAGATTAGAGCCACCATCAAGGACCAGAAAGAAATAAGGATGGGGATTCCCACCACATCCCCACTTAACTTGCTTATTTGGTCTGTGCAGAAGACAGAGGGGTCTCGGGGACTAACAGTGGCTTATTGTAAGGTTACCTGAGTGGTGACCGCAGTTGTAACTGCTGCACCAGATGTCGGACTGCCCAGGTGTCAGTAGTGATAAAGAAACCACCTGCCAATGCAGGAGACATAAGAGATGCAGGTTCGATCCCTGGAGTGGGAAGATCCCCTGGAGAAGGGCATGACAACCCACCTCAGTATTCTTGCCTGGAGAATCCCATGGACAGGGGAGCCTGGTGGGCTATGGTCCAAAGTGTTGTGAAGAGTCAGACAGGACTGAAGCAACCGAGTATGCACACACATACCAGATGTCGTTCCATGGCTTGGGCAGATTAACACATCCCCTGGGACCTGGTTTGCGCTGCTGATCCGGCAAATGTTTTTTTCTCTATACCTGACAATGAGGGTCACCGAAACCAGTTTACTTCCAGTTGGCAAGGCCAGCAATGCACCTACACTGCTCTACCTTAGAAATATGTCCACTATCCAGCCCTGAGCCATGATTCACAGGGATCTTCCTCATCTTACCCCACAAGATAATAACCTGGCCCATTATGTTGGTGACATTATGATGATTCATTCTTGTGAACCATGTGCAGCAACTTCTCTAAACTTATTGTTAAGATAGTTGCCTGTAAGATGAAATTCATGATGAAATTTCATACCATGAAAATTCAGGTATCTTCTATCTCAGGGAGATGTCTAGGGTCCCAGTGGGCTGGGGCATGTGGGGGTATCTTTTCCAAGGTGAAGACTGAGCTCTTGCATCTACTACAAAGAAAAAGATACAGTGCCTAGTAGGGCCTTTGGAGGCTAGATGTTCCTCATCTGGGTGTGTTACCATGACCCGTGTACCAAGTGACTCCTAAAGCTACTAGTTTTGAGTGAGACCCAGAACCAAAGAAGGCCCTGCAGCAGGTCCAGACTGCCATTCAAGCTTCTCCGCCACCAGGACCGTGTGGTCCAGCAGACCCAGTGATGCTTGAAGGGTCAGCTGCAGGTAGGGATGCTGTCTGCAGCCTTTGGCAGGACTCTCGAGGTGAATTGCAGCACAAGCCTTTCGAACTAGGGAGCAAAACCCTGCCATCTTCTGTGAATAACTACCCTCCTCTTGAGGAACAGCTCTTGGCCTGCTACTGGGTCTTGTGTGCATGCATGTGCAGTCGCTCAGTTGTGTCCAACTCTTTTGTGACCCCATAGGCTGTGACCCACCAGGCTCCTCTGACCTTGGGATTCTCCAGGCTGGAATACGGGAGTGGGTTGCCATTTCCTCCTTCAGGGGATCTTCTGTACACAGCGATCAAATCTGTGTCTCCAGCATCTCCTGCACTGGCAGGTGGACGGGGCTTCCCTGGTGGCTCAGTGGGTAAAGAAGCCTACAATGCAGGACATGCAAGAGACGCAGGTTCGATCCCTGGATCAAGAAGGTCCCTTGGAGTAGGAAAAGGCAACCTGCCCTGTTATTCTTGCCTAAAAAATCCCATGGACAGGGATTTTTTAGGCAAGTCTGGTGGGCTACAGTCCAGAGTGTGGCAAAGAGTCAGACACAACTGAGCGACTAAGAACATCTTTACCACTGAGCCACCTGGGAAGCCTGCTACTGGGTCTTAGTGGAGACTGAAGGCTTAGCCACGGCCACCAAGTTACCTTGCAATCAAGGCTGCCAGTCCTTAGCTGGGTGCCACCTAGCTCACTATGCCATGAAGTTGGGCATGCACAGCAGTGCTCCATCATCCAGTGGAAGTGGCAAGTTGTCTAACTCTCAAGCCTGGGAGAAGGGCATATGCAAAGTCACAGAATAAAAAAATCAGCAGAGGGCAATGAGAAACTTCAAATGCCTGAAGAATGAGCCCAGCAAAAGAACACAAGCAAAAAATTAAGGAGGCAGAGGAGACAACATTATTCACGTACGGTTTCTGGGATGAAATAACACAAATGGTAGGAAAATGATATTATTTAAAGTCATATACTGCTTTCTGGTTCCATTGATTAGAAAAAAAAATACAAGATGTCTTATTGGTGATGGATGATTCAATTCAATGATCCAAGCTATAGTCAGATGCCTACAGTGTTTAGGGGCTTCCCTCACATCTCGGTAAAGAATCTGCCTGCAAT
This sequence comes from Muntiacus reevesi, assembly GCF_963930625.1. Classification (NCBI taxonomy): domain Eukaryota; kingdom Metazoa; phylum Chordata; class Mammalia; order Artiodactyla; family Cervidae; genus Muntiacus; species Muntiacus reevesi. The sequence continues at coordinate 5,236,499 of NC_089270.1, read as the reverse complement.
GCAGGAGACCCCGGTTAGATTCCTGAGTTGGGAAGATCTGCTGGAGAAGGGATAGGCTACCCACTACAGTATACCTGGGCTTCCCTGTGGCTCAGCTGGTAAAGAATCCGCTTGCAATGCGGGAGACGTGGGTTCGATCCCTGGTTTGGGAAGATCCTCTGGAGAAGGGAAAGGCTACCCACTCCAGTATTCTGGTCTGGAGAAATCCATGGACTGTATAGTCCATTGGGTCATAAAAGTCGGACACAACTAAGCGACTTTCACTTTCACTTTACAGTGTTTAGAGTTGAGCACCAAGGGTCGCAAGATGAATGCCCTCAAGGAACTTACAAGACCGCTGTGTGATGCACAACGGAATTACTGAATGGTCAGGATAGCATTGGAGGACACTGGGAGGATGGAGTAATTCATTCCAGTCCCTGGGAACTAGGGAGTCTTCCCATAACAGTGAGCACAACTCTGTGGGTCTTTTCATACTGAAACCATCATATACACTCTTACTCATCTCTTCTACTGAAACGTCAGCTCCCTTTCCCTGAAAGAGTTGCACAAGAACTGGCCAAGCGTTGCAGAAAGGAATCAAGTGAGACATCATCTGAAAAAGTAGACAAAAATCTCGTAGCTGTTTCTCATATTATGCGTGAGTGTGTGTGTGCTAAGTCACTTTGGTCACGTCTGACTCATTGCAACCTTAGGGACGATAGCTCACCAGGTTCCTCTGTCCATGGGCTGCTCGAGGCAACAATACTGGTGTGGATTGCCATGTACTCCTCCAGGGGATCTTCCTGACCCAGGGATCAAACCCATGTCTCTTATGTCTCCTGCATTGGCAGGCAGATTCTTTATCATGACATGGGTTTGGGTGGACTCCAGGAGTCGGTGATGGACAGGGAGGCCTGGCGTGCTGCAGTTCATGGGGTCACAAAGAGTCGGACACGACTGAGCGACTGAACTGAACTGAGTGCCGCCTGGGAAGCCTTATATTACATATACTATATTTAAATAAGACTGAAGGATTCTTTTAAAGTTATTTAATAGTTTTCTAATTATAATTGTAGCAATGGTCATTACAGAACTTTTTTGTTTTTGTTTAAAGGGTTGTATACTCTTCTCTGTATTATACTGTTTTTGTTTAGAAGTTCATTTACTGTGTTGTGCTAGTTTCAGGAATACAGCAAAGTGGTTCAGTTACACATACATAACAAATGCATATATTCTTTTTCAGACTTTTTCCATTATAGGTCATTACAAGATATTGAAAATAGTTCCCTGTACTATGCAGTAGGTCCTTGCTATTTATCATCTCACATAGAACATTTTAAATATTAAGAAAATTAAAAGACAATAAAAAGGAAATTGGAAACCAGTAATTCTACCACCCAGAGAAATAATCACTAACACTTTGACATATTTTTTTTCCTGGGATTGTGTATGCATATGTAGATTATCTTTATATATGATTGAGATAGGGCTTCCCTGGTAGCTCAGCTGGTAAAGAATCCTCCTGCAGCGCAGGAGACCCCGGTTTGATTGTTGGGTTAGGAAGAGCCCTTGGAGAAGGGCATGGCAACCCACTCCAGTATCCTTGCCTGGAGAATCTCCATGGAAGAGGAGCCCAGGGACAGACTAAACACTGGCAAGCTACAGTCCATGTGGCCTCAGAGTCGGACGTGACTGAGCAACTAAGCACAGTGGGTTACAGCATAATTGAGATTATATATAAAATTTTATATCTTTTCCACATATATATTACCATTTTCGTATATCATTAATATTAATGTATTTTCTTATTCACTAATCTTATAATATTCTAGTTGATGGGGTTATCATGATTGATTGAAACATTTTCTTATTACTGGATTTTTAGGAAATTTCCAATCACTTGCTTTTTGAATAATACTGAGATGAGTATTCACTGTAAATCTTCACCCTTTATATGGTTTCCTTTAGGCTAGGTCCTCTGAGATACAGACACAAGACAGGATTAGAAATGCAGGAGATTTATTAGGGGAAGCGCCCGAGGGAAAATGAGGAGGGAGCTGGCAGGAGGCAGGGAAGTGCTATGCCAAGAAGAGGCAGGTCTAACCCCTGCAGAGGAAAGAGGAAGGGAAGACGGCTGAGTGGAAGAGCCTTAGTCTGAAGAGCAGTTCTAAGAAAATTCCAGAAGTTCAATGGACCTCGCCTGCGAACGTGCTCAGTAGTATCCAACTCTTTGCGACCCCATAGATTGTGTAGCCTGGAGGCTCCTCTGTGCATGGGATTTCCCAGGCAAGAGTATGGGTGGTGGTGGTGGTGGTGGTTTAGTTTTTCGCTATATCGTGTCCTACTCTTGCAACCCCAAGGACTGTAGCCTGCCGGGCTCCTCTGTCCATGGGATTCTCCAGGCAAGAATAGGGGAGTGAATTGCCATTTCCTCCTCCAGGGAATCCTCCCGACCCAGCCATCAAACCCATGCCTGCATTGGCCGGTTGATTCTCTACCACTGAACCACCTGGGAAGCTCCTCAGCGGACCTAACTGAAGCCAAAGTTAGCAGCAGAGAAGTCCCCCACCTCCTTGCAGGAGCATCCTTCCAAGTATCTCTGCTGCTCTCAGCCACTGGCTGGCCCCGCCCACGGCCAGGGCGGGGCCTGGCTGGGGCCCAATGGCGGATCTCAGAGCCCCGCGGCTGGGGCTGTCAATCAGCTCTGCTCCTGGTACTCAGAGGGCTGAGAGGCTGAGAGGGACATCGTCATGGCCGCCGTGGGAGACAGCCCCATGAACAGGATTCTACATTCTAAAGGCAAACCCAAATTCAAGCTTTCTGCATAATATTAAAAATTACTTTCCTATTTGATAAACATTCTGCAGTTATGAGTACAAAATATTTTTTATAAAAACAAAAACAGCTCCACAACCTTTCTAATTTTAGGACCATGTCTTCCTTCTTAGAGCCCCCCTTCATGGCTGGGTTCTTGACACGTCTTAGCAAAGTCCTTGCCATCATCTGACCGTTCTCTCCGCTTCTAGACATTTTGTTTATATTTCCAAGTTCACATTCTGAAGTCCTGCCCATCAGGGCTTCAACTTATCTCTTTTGGGAGGTGGAGGCGGGGCACACCATTCAACCTGTAATGTTGGGATACTGTAGAAAAATTTCCCAGTGAACAGGAAGAAAATAATAACATTGGTTTTAAGTAAAAGCTAAATGTTTTCCATTTAAAGTATTCTTTATTCTAAGATTATGTCTCCCTGTCCTTTCAGTATTAAAACATTATTTGTTTTAGTAGATGATAAAATAAATAATATAGGACTCTTTTTTTTTTTCAGAGGAAAGAAATGAAATGCTGGCCAATTTTACAAACATGTTTGAAATTCTACTTATTCAAAAAAGAATGAACTCCAAAATCTGCTGCTTACATGACCTTATTAGGAAAACAAATTGCCTTGGTGTCTAAGAAAAATGTATTCTCTGTGTTTAATTTATACCTGAACATTAACTAATGCCAAAGTAGGAGTTTTAAAGGATTAGAGATAAAACAAATAATTATCTCATTTATTTCTTAGTAATATAATTTTGGAGAAATCTTCCTAAAATTATTATATACAAATTTTTAGTGATAATAATGGGCTTGAGAAATCTTTACTATTTCGGGGAATCATTTTGTAACACGTAGACACAGCTTTTGAAAACTAGGTTCTAAGTTCAAATTATTTCAAGACTTGATTATCATAGTTGTCAGGACTGAAAAATTGCTTTGGAAAAGCACACATCATGCAATAGTATTTGGGAAGACATTTATGGTTATTGATAACAGATACACAAATTCATATTTTAAATAGCATTCTTGATAATGTCATATTTGGAGTTGGGCAGATCAGACATCTTATTATTTTTAAACCCTATGTATTTATCTTGATTTCTGGATTCAATAAGGTGACAGTGTAAATTCCAGGAAATATTACTAAACCTAAACTCCTTTTCTATTTTTGGTTAAAATTAGAAAATCACGGAAGTGACCAGTGGTGGAAGATAAACTAAGTGGTAAAGGTGGGATGAGAACAGGTCATTTACATATTTTCAAAATCTCTCTCCACCATAAGCATTTTAATTGCTGATGAAAAAAACTAGCCATTTTTACAGTGGACCTGGCAGATGTCATCCTAATCAAGGGATCACAGTTAGCGTTAAGAGTAATAAGACACACTGACATCCTGTGCCACTTGATATGATGTAGTGAGACGGGCATGTCACTTCTATGAAGTTCTTGCCAAAAAGTAGAAAACCTTAGACAAATCACAAGAAAATATTAGGTAGACTTAAACTGAAGGACGTTCTACAAAATGAGTGATCACTAGTCTTTAAAGCTGAAAAACAAAGACTGAGAACCATTAGAGATTGAAGAAGACTAAGGAGATGTAACAACTAAATTAATATGTGATCCTGAACTGGATCTGGATATATTACAATTATTTAGTAGTGAAACTGGCAAAATTCAGATTAGGGCTGTAGAATAGGTGACGGTATTTTATCAGTGTAGTTTCTTGGTTTAGATCACTGCAATATGATTCTGTAAGGTGTTAATATTAGGTGAAGCTAGGTAGAGCATATATAAGAACTTTGCATTATTTTTGCAACCTTTCTCTAAGTGTACATATTTTAATTAAAAAGAATAAATATAATAATAGAATTTGAATCATTACTTTCCAATACCTGGCAGAATTTTTGCCTCATCCATGTAAGAGACACTGCTCTGTAAAGTCCTCAAACTGTATTTTCTGCTCCAAACTGTGCTTCTGTGCACCTATGCTTTTGCATTAACTATTTTTACCATCAGAAATTCACTCCAAAGTATTTTAATGCATCCTGGGTGTAAAGGCAACTGATGTACACAATTGTTGAACTGAATGCCATCATTACCAATCTACTTCTCCTTATAGGTGGTTGAGTTCAGTTCAATTCAGTCGCTCAGTCGTGTCCGACTCTTTGCGACCCCATGGACTGCAGCACGCCAGGCCTCCCTGTCCATCACCAACTCCCAGAGTTTACTCAAACTTATGTCCATTGAGTCGGTGATGCCATCCAATCTTCTCATCCTCTGTTGTCCGCTTCTCCTCCCACCTTCAATCTTTCCCAGCATCAGGGTCTTCTCAAATGAGTCAATTCTTTGCAGCAGGTGGTCAAAGTATTGGCGTCTCAGCTTCAGCATCAGTCTTTCCAATGAACACCCAGGACTGATTTCCTTTAGGATGGACGGGTTGGATATCCTTACAGTCCAAGGGACTCTCAAGAGTCTTCTCCAACACTGCAGTTCAAAAGCATCAATGCTTTGGTGCTCAGTTTTCTTTATAGTCCATCTCTCACATCCACACATGACTAACACTTTCACAGCATCATCTCTTAGGATTTGAAGTAGCTCAACTGAAATTCCATCACCTCCACTAGCTTTCTTCATAGTGATGCTTCCTAAGGCCCACTTGACTTTACATTCCAGGATGTCTGGCTCTAGGTGAGTGATCACACCATCGTGATTATCTGGGTTGTGAGGATCTTTTTTGTGCAGTTCTTCTGTGTATTCTTGCCACTTCTTTTTAATATCTTCTGCCTCTGTTAGGTACATACCATTTCTGTCCTTTATTTTGCCCATCTTTGCATGAAATATTCCCTTGGTATCTCTAATTTTCTTAAACAGATCTCTAGTCTTTCCTTTTCTGTTGTTTTTCTCTATTTCTTTGCATTGATCACTTAGGAAGGCTTTCTTATCTCTCCTTGCTATTCTTTGGAGCTCTGCATTCCAATGGGAATATCTTTCCTTTTCTCCTTTGCCTTTCACTTCTCTTCTTTTCGGAACTATTTGTAAGGCCTCCTCAGACAACCATTTTGCCTTTTTTGCATTTTTTTTTCCTTGGGAATGGTCTTGATCACTGCCTCCTGTACAATGTCATGAAACTCCATCCATAGTTCGTCAGGCACTCTGTCTATCAGATCTAATCTCTTGAATCTATTTGTCTTTTCCACTGTATAATTATAAGGGATTTGATTTAGGTCATCCTGAATGGTCTAGTGGTTTTCCCTGCTTTCTTCAATTTAAGTCTGAATTTGGCAATAAGGAGTTCAAGATCTGAGCCACAGTCAGTTCCTGGTCCTGTTTTTGCTGACTGTATAGAGCTTCTCCATCTTTGGTTGCAAGGTATATAATCAATCTGATTTTGGTGTTGACCATCTGGTGATGTCCATGTATAGAGTCTTCTCTTGTGTTGTGGAAGAGGGTGTTTGCTATGACTAATGCATTCTCTTGGCAAAGCTCTATTAGCCTTTGCCCTGCTTCATTCTGTACTCCAAGGCCAAATTTGCCTGTTACTCCACGTATTTCTAAACTTCCTGCTTTTACATTCCAGTCCCCCATAATGAAAAGGACATCTTTTTTGGGTGTTAGTCCTAGAAAATCTTTTAAGTCTTCATAGAACCATTCAACCAGCTTCTTCAGCATTACTGGTTGGGTCATAAACTTGGATTATTGTGATAAGGAATGGTTTGCCTTGGAAACGGACAGAATTCATTCTGTGGTTTTTGAGACTGCATCCAAGTACTGTATTTTGAACTCTTGTTGACTATGATGGCTATTTCATTTTTTCTCTGGGATTCTTGCCCACAGTGGTAGACATGATGGTCATATGAGTTAAATTCACCCATTCCAGTTCATTTTAGTTCACTGATTCCTAAAATGTTGATGTTCACTCTTGCCATCTCCTATTTGACCACTTTCAATTTACCTTGATTCATGGACCTAACATTCCAGGTTCCTATGCAATATGGCTCTTTACAGCATTGGACTTTTCTTCTATTACCAGTCACATCCACAACTGGGTGTTGTTTTTGCTTTGGCTCTGTCTCTTCTTTCTTTCTGGAGTTATTGCTCACTGATCTCCAGTAGCATATTGGGCACCTACCAACCTGGGGAGTTCATCTTTCAGTGTCCTATCATTTTGCCTTATCATACTGTTCCTGGGGCTCTGAAGGCAAGAATACTGAAGTGGCTTGCCATTCCCTTCTCCAGTGGACCATGTTTGTCAGAACTCTCCACCACGACCCACCCATGTTGGGTGGCCCTACACGGCGTGGCTCATAATTTTCATTGAGTTAGACAAGGCTGTGGTCCATGTGATCAGATTGTTTAGTTTTCTGTGACTGTGGTTTTCATTCTGTCTGTCCTCTGATGGAGAAGAATAAGAGGCTTATGGAAACTGAACTTCTTTCTAAAATGATCTCTCAGATGTATGGTGAGCCCTAATTGAACTTGCCAAAAACCTATAGATGAAGGACAGGTCCTATATGCTGATGTTTCTTTTGAAGTTGAAGAAATACATTCCAATATGTCAAATAATTTGTATCCTTTGGAGTAACTGACTCAGGCATGTCTGTTTCACACTAAAGGAACATTTGCTCTGGCTCTTCTCCTTTGCCACACCCCTAAATTTAGTAGCTATAAAAGTATCTTTCTTCAACAAATTCATCATGGTGCCTGAGTTGAGTTGCCTAAATTAGCATCAGTGCTGAAGTCTGTGCAGAAGACTGGGCTGACTCTGTTCTTACTCAAGAGTGTTCTTTACAAGTAGGTCATTGTGATGGTTAATTTTATCTTTCAGCTTGCCTAGGAGACCGGATACCCAGATATATAATTAAACGTTATTCTGTGTTTCTGTAAGACTGTTTCTAATTGAGATTAATGTCTAAGTTGGTGGACTTTGAATAAGGCAGATTGCCCTCTGTAATGTGGGTGAGTCCTGTCCAATCAGTTGAAGACCTCAATAGAACCGAAGGTTGGCCTAGGTGGTTCAGAGCTAAAGAATCCACTTGTCAGTGCAGGAGACATGGGTTCAGTGTCTGGGTGGGGAAAATCTCCTGGAGGAGGACATGGCAACCCACTCCGGTATTCTTGCCTGAAGAATCCCATGGACAGAGGAGCCTGGTGGGCTCAGGGTCACAAAAGAGGTGGACACATCTGAAGTGACTTAGCACACACGTGTGCAGGTAAGCGAGAATTTTCCAGTAGACTTGCTGCCTTTGGACGACATCTGCAACACCATCTCTTTCGGCCTGAGAGGGATCCATACCTTTCTCTGTCACTGCGTGTGTCCGTGCTACGTCGCTTCAGCTGTGTCTGACTCTTTGCAACCCTAATGACCGACCATAGCTCACCAGGCTCCTCTGTCCATGGGATTCTCCAGGCAAGAATGCTGGAGTGGGTAGCCATGCCCTCCTCCAGGGGATCTTCCTGGCCAGGGGTTGAAACTGAACACCATGTCTCTTGGGTCTCCTACATTGGCAGGCAGGTTCTTTACCACTAGCACCACCTGGGAAGCCCATCTCTATCTCTCCATCTGTCTATAGATGTAGATGTCCCACTGGTTCTCTGCAGAGCCTTGACTAATAGAGTTTTCCTCTGGCTTTTTTTGTTTTCTCTTTTTTTGTGGTGTGCTGTGTTGTATGTGGGATCCTAGGTCCCCAACCAGGGATCAAACTTGTGCCCCCTGTAGTGGAAGCACAGAGTCTTAACCACGGCACCCCCAGGGAAGTCCATCCCATGTGTTCTTTATATAAATGGGTTCCCTTGTCATGTGCCTCTTGCCCACCACAGTCATCTGGGGGAAAGGCCAGAGGGCAGTATAGTTGGGGTATTTGCAAATTTAACTATAATTGCCTCATGATACTGGCACACATTTCATTGATTAACTTTGAAGCTTCTACTTTGAAAATGGAAAATACATTTCTACATGCAAGGAAATGGCTGAAATATTGACTAAAGTGCTTTAAATGTAGACTCCTCCTGGTCTACTGGTCATTTATTGGCTAAACACCCACTTAACACTAGCAACGCTTAACAAAAATAGGGAAGAAACTGTAGGTTGTCACTTACTTCTCCACTCCCGGGATGGGTATTGGTTACTTCTTCTCTCTCAGCCACTGAGTAATTTTAATTTTGCCTTTGGTGTGTACTTACTGCAGCAGTTCATTTCCTAAGACAATTAAAAAATTTTGGCAGCCCTTTTTAGTCTCCCTGTAAATGACAACAGCGTTTTCTTAGAATTCCCCTTTGTGTCAAGCTTCAGTAGTCAACGTGGTCAGTGACCCAGATCTCGGATCACATTCCCTTGAGAGGCATATATTCTTCCGAGCTTAAAATCTTAAAGACATTTCTCTTTCACCATTAAGGTCCTCTTATCAGATTCTTTGTTTCAACTTCTGCTACATTATGATCTAAGAGTCCCAATTATTTTGCCTGATGGGAATTTTGATGCATCAGTTTCAGTAGCTTTAAAAATAAGTTCATTGTCTACTGGAACCTAATTTGATTACTCATTTATTCTTCCCCAACATGGTTCTTATAAAGAGGTTGAGCCATACAATTTTGCTGTTTGGAGGATTCAGCTTAAGGTAACAGTCAAGTTGAATAATTACCCAAGATCAAAGGGTTTGGGACTTTCCTGGCGGTACAGTGTTTCAGAATCCACCTGCCAGTGAAGAGGAAATGATTTTGATCCCTGGCCAGGGAAGGTTCCCCCTGCCACTGGGCAACTAAGCCAGTGTGCTACAACTACTGATGCTGCATGCTGCGACTCCTGAGGCCTGCATGCCCAGAGCGTGCGCTCGGCAGCACGAGAAGCCACTGCAACGAGAAGCCCGTGCGCTGCAATGAAGGCCAGCCCCTGCTCGCTGCAACTAGAGGGAGCCTGCGCGCAGCAGTGAAGACCCGGTGCAACCAAACGTAAATAAATGAATATTTAAGGAAGAAAAGGCAAAGCCTGATATCACGAAACCTTGTCTGTTTTCCTCACTCATCTCCCTTTAACTTACACTCTGCTCACAAGCATGTAGCTGGCAACAACCTCACTCCCAGATCCCTGGTGGCTCAGACGGTAAAGAATCTGCCTCCAGTACGGAAGACCTGGGTTTGATCCCTGGGTCAGGAAGATCCCCTGGCGAAGGGAATGGCAACCCACTCCAGTGTTCTTGCCAGGAGAATTCCATGGACCGGGGAATATGCAGGGCTACAGTCCATGGGGTTGCAAAGTATCAGTCACGACTGAGCGACTAACACAACACTTTATTTTATTAAGGGAAGGATGTGCCAGGGCAAGCCTGCCTGGCAGCCAGGGTTCTGATTGCTGTCTGGTCTATGGTTCCTCTGGCCTTTATGTCCAGTCTCTCCTGAGGTGGCTGAAGATCAGCCTTTCTCATTCCATTGCCTTGGGAGTGCCGATAAAATGCTCAAAGCCCAGACTTGCTGGGCCATGGGCCAGAGCCTTGGAGAAGTCACCAGAAGCCCCTCACAGGGTCCCTGCCACCTCGTGAGCTTTGCACGGCACCCCAGGCCCGCGTGGGTGCTAACTCGCTTCAGTCAGGTCCAACTCTTGTGCAGTTCTATGGACTGCAGCTCCCCAGGCTCCTCTGTCCATGGGATTCTCCTGACACGAATACTGGAGTGGGCTGCCATGCCCTCCTGCAGGGGACCAAGGGATCGAACCCGCATTGGCAAGCGGATTCTTTACCACCTGGGAACCCAGTACTGGGGACACACCCTTTCTCACGTGCTATTGGAAACAATCTCTGAAAGTCACCTATAAAATTCCATGTAAGATCCACCTGTTCAAAACGAGACAACATTTCTGGCCGCTTTCTTTTTCCAGAAACAGTCTCTTCTCCTTCTGGACATTTCCGCCTCTGTAAGCAGTTCATGTTTCAGTTGAAGGTGTTCTTCAAGGGAAAGGATGTGAACTGGACCGCTTGCACTGTGACTGCCCCAACTCTGCCTGCCTCCCTCTAGTGGCAGCTTCAGGAATGGCAGGCACACAAATGCAAATTATAATTCCCACCTCATAGTGCCCTTGTGTAAAATCTCCCAATCTTTCCATCACTTAGAATAAAATCTCATTATTTACCAGACTCTACAAGGATAAGCACCATCTGGACCCTATTTGCCTCAATGACCACTTCTACTTTTTTGGTTCTCTCAATACTTCTGCCTTCATTCTGACTTTAAATATTACAAACCAGCACCAGAGTACATCATGCAAAAGCTGGGTTGGATGAAGCACCAGCTGGAATCAGGATTGCTAGGAGAAATATCACCAGCCTCAGATATGCAGATGATACCACTCTAATGGCAGAAAGTGAAGAGAAACTAAAGAGCCTCTTGATGAGTGTGAAAGAGGAGAGTGAAAAAACTGACTTCAAACTCAACATTCAAAAAACAAAGATCATGTCATCTGGTCCCATCACCTCATGGCAAACAGATTGGGGAAAATGGAAAATGACAGACTTTATTTTGTTGGGCTCCAAAATGAGTACGGCTGGTGATCACAAGCCATGAAATTAAAAGATGCTTGCTCCTTGGAAGAAAAGCTGTAACAAACCTAGGTAGCGTATTCAAAACCAGAGACACCACTTTGCCAATAAAGGTCCATATAGTCAAAGCTATGGTTTGTCCAGTAGTCATGTATGGATGTGAGAACTGGGCCATTAAGAAGACTGAGCATCAAAGAATTGATGCTTTTGAATTGTGGTGTTGGAGAAGACTCTTGCGAGCCCCTTAGACTGCAAGGAGACCAAACCAGTCAATCCTAAAGGAAATCAGCCCTGAATACTCATTGGAAAGACTGATGCTGAAGCTGAAGTTCCAATACTTTGGCCACCTGCTGCAAAGAGCTGACTCATTGGAAAAGATCCTGATGCTGGGAAAGATTGAAGGCAGGAGGAGAAGGGGAAGACAAAGGAATGAGATAGTTGGATGGCATCACCAACTCAATGGACATGAGTTTGAGTAAACTCCGGGAGATAGTGGAGGACCGGAAGGTGAGCATACTTCAGTCCATGGGGTTGCAAAGAGTCAGAAATGACTTAGTGACTGACCCACAACAATAACTACCCTTCGAGGCCTTCCCTCTAAGGGTGGCACGTGGTGCTAGTGGTAAAGACTCTGCCTGTCAATGCAGGAGATATAGGAGATGTGGGTTTGATCCCTGAGACGGGAAGATCCCCTGGAGGAGGAAATGGCAACCCACTCCAGTATTCTTGCTGGGGTTGCAAAAGAATCAGAAATGCCTGAGCAACTAAATGCAACAAACAACAGAGCCACCCTTAGAATTTTTGTCCTGCTTGCTTTTTACTCTCTAGGAGTATCTCTCTCAGATTCTTTAAGTCCTGCTTCTTCTCATCACTCGGATCTCAGCTTAGATACAACAACCTCAGAGAAATCTTCCCTAATTGGTTACCCAGTCTTTCTTTATTACGTGGTCGTATTTTATGAAGCTGATTTTTCATGGTAGTCATTGATACTTGACATCTTCTTGTTCAGTCTTGTGTTTACCTCTTTTGCAACTTAAATGTAAGCTTCATACAAGCACAGTGATTATTTTTTTAAGCTCTGTGTTCCCAGAATTTATAGTAGTGCCTGGAACAGAGCAGAGAACGACTCCAGGATGCATTTATTAATGAATCAATCTTGCTACTCTCCATCCAATATCTGCAGCAGAGAATTAATCAATTGTGGTGGTTTTTTTTCTCCATTGCATATTATAGCATCAAAATGACAGTTAGCTGGAGATTCTGAGTTTACCCCACACACAGAGGTAAATTCCAGATAAAGAGCTATGAGTAAAGAAATATAGAGATGAAATTTAAAGGTGAAAAAATTCTTATAACATGGCAATAGGAAAAAAATATTTCAATGGCAAAAGTATTCCAGAGTCAAAGTAAGACTCAAAAGCTGATACAGAGGGGATTGTCAAGTCTGGAGATAAAAGGTTAAATGTTTGCACGGCACAGGAAACCAAGATAAATAGTAAGTGAAACATTTGATGACAATATTTGCAAAATAAATAATGAAGGATTAATAACCTTAAGCTTTAATTCTCACAAATCAATAAGAGAAAGAAAACAATACAGAAAATAGAGATTAGGTTTTCACAAACAATTCACATCATACAGATGGCCAGTGACAATGGGGAAAGTCATTTAAACTCACTTAAAATCAAGAAAATGAAAATCAGCATAGAATTCTTTTTTTCTACTAGATTAGTGAAACAAAAAAGATTCAGCACTGCTGTGAATGTGGAGAAATGGTCAAAGCTCTCAGGTAAAAAAGAGTGAAAGTGTTAGTCGTGTCCAACTCTTTGCAGCCCCATGGACGGTGGCCTGCCAGGCTCCTCTCTCCATGGGATTTCCCAGGCAGGAATATTGGAGTGGGTGACATTTCCTTCTCCAGAGGATCTTCCCAACCCAGGAATCAAATCCAGGTTTTCTTCATTGCAGGTAGATTCTTCACTATCTGAGTCACCAGGGAAGACGTCATGGAAAAGAGTATAAATGTGTATCACCTTTTGAAAGGCAATTTGTCAGTACCTACCAAAATATATACTGCATATGACAGTAATTTCATACTTATGAATTTATAATAATTGACATTTCTTTGAATGAGACTGAGATTAAGTACTTTTCATGTTAATTGCTCATCTCTATGTTATCCTGTTCTGAACCTGCTAGTTTATGGCCATGACCTGTTTTGCTACCATTAAGTTTGTTAGCTGAGAAAGATTTGGGGGTTCAGGGAAACACAAAAAGGGCAGAAAAATTTACTTCTTCACACACTGATTACTGAACTCCTTTACCTTTTCCCTGTCAGTACTGGGGCCAGTTGTACGAAAACAATCACATAATGATAATTGTTTCTCAGCAGTGGTCCCATCCTAGGAGCTGGCATCCCTCATAACTTGCTAGAAAGGATGAAATGATTGTAGTCACATGTTCAAGAATTGTAACCCATCATGCATGTTTTAATTCAATGAGTAAACATTTATTGACGGGGCTTCCTTGGTGGCTCAGTTGGTAAAGAGTCTGCCTGCAATGCAGGAGACCTGGGCTCAATCCCTGGGTGGGTAAGATCCCCTGGAGAAGGGAATGGCAATCCACTCCAGTGTTCTTGCCTGGAGAATCCCCTGGACAGAGGAGCCTGGTGGGCTACAGTCCGTGGGATCACAAAGAGTCAGACACGACTGAGTGTCTAACACTGTCGCTTTCTTTACCTTTTCCAGGTACTGCTTTAACCATCCTTCTTCAACCCTTTTGCTCTTTCTTATAAAATGTGTACAAGTCCTTCAGAAGCAATGGCCAAGGAACAGAGGTGAGTGATCAGGGATCACAGAAAAGATGCCCAAGTAAGCATGCAGTGACATCTGAGCCAGAAAGAAATTTGTTATTAAAATTTTTTAAGCTGAATTTCAAAAACTTTAAAATCCTTCGTGTATTGTTCAGTTAAAAAAATAAAACTAACAAGATGTTATGTGTAGAATGTTTCCACTTTTGCTAAAAAATATACATATATATATGTATTTTTATACATATTTATGCATATAAGTGCATATTTACAGGCATGAATCTGACCAGAAAAAGTTCTTGGATACCCCAAATTTATTTTCTTAAACTGTGGCATTTCAGACTACTTTTATTTCTGTTTTTCTTACTTTGGTTTTCTAAATTTTCTGCTACCAGTAGAGAGTATCCCAATAATCTCAGAAATGAAAAAAAAAAAAAAAATCCCTTATCTAGTAGTTAAAAGTGAGTTCAATTAAAAATGTTTTCTTAAAATTCTGTCAGTTCCTAAAATTATGATTTATAATTCATAATTTTTATTTTTAAAATTCATGATTTTATTTAAAGTCTCTTAGCTACTCTAAGCCTTAGTTTCTTCACTTGAATAATAAGTAATGCATGTGTGTGTGCTAAGTTGCTTCGGTCGTGTCCAGCACTCTGAGACCCCACGGACTGCAGCCCGCCAGGCTCCTCGTCCATGGGGTTCTCCGGGCAAGAACACTGGAGTGGGCGGCCTTGTCCTCCTCCAGGGGATCTTCCCGACCCAGGGATCGAACCCTCATCTCTTCCATCTCCTGCACTGGCGGGTCAATTTCTTTACCACTAGCACCACCTGGGAAGCCCCGGTAAGTTATAACTACTCCCATAGATTCTCAGTTTGATTTCAATAGTATCAAGTAAGAAAAGGCCCTAGCACAAACCTTCAGGCTTAGTAAACACTCTCAGTGTGAGTTCATTTCCTCTTTTCTCTGCTCCTCTTACTGGCAAATGTTAAAGCTATATAAACATTAGTCTCTAAAAGCCGACAATACACCCAGGAGTTTCCAGAACAGTCCAGTTTCAAATATTCCATCCTATTGTCAGACAGTGTTTGCTGGTTCTGATTTCAGATTCGTGATTTTCACTAGGCTCATGAATTTTCGGTCATCTTATCACAACACTTAATAGTTTTGAGCACTTGCTCTGTCTCTCCAAGCTTCTGAAGCGAGAAAAACTAGCTTTGGGAGCATGACATATGGCTGTCCGAAGCTTTCAGACTCATTCGCAGCCAAAGCCTCTTATACAGTTAACTGGGATGTTCTCTGCCTTCCTTAATGGACAGGCAGCCTTCGTTAATTGGAATGGTAAAACTGCTCTTCAATGAATATGTATTTTTCAATCCCAGTGATACTAGGAATTAAATGTAAAAAGGAAAAGTCCTCAATACACTTTATAAAGTAAGTATGACATTGATACTGAAAGTTCATAAAATTATTCAAGAAGTTCAAAAAGAAAAATACATATTCACACTGAAAATTTTCAATGAAATCTTAGCAAACAGTCCACTAAAACTATACATTAAAAGCGTGTGTCCATTTTTTGACGAATGTAAAAGTGGCTCGTTATTAAGAGTTATTTTTATAAAATTCATCAAATTAAAACACATGAGAGAAAAATCATGATTATTCCCAGAGAAGCAGAAAGAACATTGCCAAAATTCATTTACAGATTTTAAAACTCATGTATTAAATTAAAAAAAAATGATTAAGAATTGTTAGATATTTCCTTATCATATGTAAAAATTATATTTTATTGTTGTTTAGTCGCTCAGTCATGCCCGACTCTTTATGACCCCATAGACTGTATTTCTCAAGCAAGAACACTGAAGTGGGTTACCATTTCCTTCTCCAGAGGTTCTTCCCAACCCAGGGGTCAAACCCATGTCTCCTGAATTGGGAGGCAGATTCTTTACCACTGAGCCACCAGGGAAGCAAAATTTACATACATAACCTTAATAATAAAGCCAGAGATTTTCACTAAAATTAGCCCTCAAAATAGCATTGAAACAAGTATACTATCAAGGCTGAAACAGATCACCAGCCCAGGTTGGATGCCTGAGACAAGTGCTCGGGGCTGGTGCACTGGGGAGACCCAGAGGGATGGGATGGGGAGGGAGGCGGGAGGGGGGATCGGGATGGGGAACACATGTAAATCCATGGCTGATTCATGTCAGTGTATGGCAAAAACCACTACAATATTGTAAAGTAATTAGCCTCCAACTAATAAAAATGAATGAAAAAAAAAATTAGCCCTCAGAAGAGTGATATCCATCATCTTCATATAAAGAAATTCATGTAATCCATTGTATGTAACATTTGCAATGACTAATACTTCCGACAAAATGTTACATAGCAGTGAATTTCACTCTTCTTATTCCTGAGGAGTGGAAGAGTCTCTGATTTTGTTGCTAAGGTCATGTGTGCTATTTTTATATTAGTTACATAGTAAAACAGAATATGAATATAACAGAGGCATTAAGATAAAATGTGAGAGTAAAGTGTTAGTCACTCAGTTCTGTCTAACTCTTGCGGCCCCATGGGCTGCAGCCCGCCAGGCTCCTCTGTCCATGGGATTCTCCAGGCAAGAATATTGGGGTGAATAGCCATTCCCTTCCCTAGGAGAATGGCTTTATATAATTAATATTCATTAATAGCTTACATAAAACTCCCAAAGACACAAAAGTAGGCTTAAACTATACTGTTCCTATATAGAGAAGCTATTTTTGCCTGTCAACTTACAAAGATAATACAATCCCAATAGAAATATCAGTTGATTTTTTTTTTCTCAAACCATACAAGTGGATTACAAATTCCATTTGGAACTATAAACAAGCAAGAATAGCCAGAAAAACCCTGGAATTGAGGAACTCCATGGAAGATAATCCTATCATACATGGAAACATACTAACAAGCTTTGGTATATCTGAAATTGGTGAATGGACAGGCGTATCAGTGAAACAAAAGAGAAAACAAAGAAATAGACAAATTACAACTGAAAATTTAGTATGTGATACAGATATCTTCTCAAATGAATGGAGGAGAGATCAACTTTTTGATAAGTAACATCAAGATCACTGGATAGTCAGATGAAAAAATAAAAATGTATCAATTTCTTCCACCATACACCAGGATAGATTTCAGATGGATAAGATATTTAAGTGTGAAAAAATTAAAACACAAGTACTAAACAAAACCATGAGTGAATTCCACTACAATTTAGGGTTAGAAAAATGTTCTTATTATTCAAAATCCAAAAGAACTATAAATAAATGTCAAACTATAAAAAGAAAAAAACATGTTTTCATGTTAAAGTTGCCAAAAGCAAAGGGGAAAAAAGTCAAATTGGGAAAATATTAGCTCCTTGGTTGTGATGGTTTAGTTGCTAAGTCATGTCCAACTGTTGAGATTTCATGGACTGTAGCCCACCAGGCTCCTCGGTCCATGGGATTTTTCCAGTCAGGAATATTGGAGTGGTTTTCCATTTCCTTCTCCTGGGGATCTTCTCGACCCAGGGAATGAACCCATGTCTACTGCACTGCAGGCAGATTCTTTACCATCTGAGCTACCAGGGAAGAATCATTAACTCCTTATAGAACAACAAATACATACTTGTAAATATTGCTAACATCCATTTGTTGTTGTTGAGTTGCTCATTCACGTCTGACTCCTTGCAACCCCATGGACTGCCACAAGCTAAACTTCCTTGGCCTTCACCATCTCCCTGAGTTTGCTCAAATTCATGTGCATTGAGTCAGTGATACCATCCAACCATCTCATCTTCTGTTGTCCCCTTCTCCTCCTGCCTTCAATCCTTCCCAGCATCAGGGTCCTTTCCAATGAGTCAACTCTGCATTAGGTGGCCAAAGTATTGTAGCTTAAGCTCCAGCATCAGTCCTTCCAATGAATATTCAGGATTGATTTCTTTTAGGATGGACTGGTTGCATCTCCTTGCAATCCAAGAGACTCTCAAGAGTCTTCTCCAATACCACAGTTCAAAAGCATCAATTCTCCGGTGCTTAACCTTCTTTACGGTACAATTCTCACATCCATACATGAGTACTGGAAAAGCCATAGCTTTGACTATATGGACGTTTATCAGCAAAGTAATGTCTCTGCTTTTTAATATGCCGTCTAAGTTGGTCATAACTTTTCTTCCAAGGAGCAAATGTCTTTTAATTTCATGGTTGCAGTCACCATCTGCAGTGATTTTAGAGCCCAAGAAAGTAAAGTCTGTCACTCTTTCCATTGTTTCCCCATCCATTTGCCATAAAATGATGGGACTGGATGCCATGATCTTCATTTTTTGAAAGTTGTGTTTTAAGCCAGCTTTTTCACTCTTTTCTTTCACCTTCATCAAGAGATTTTTTAGTTTCTCTTCACTTTCTGCCATAAGGGTGGTGTCATCTGCGTATCTGAAGTTATTGATATTTCTCCTGGCAATCTTGACTCCAGCTTATGCTTCATCCAGCCTGGCATTTTGCATGATGTACTCTGCATGTAAGTTAAATAAGCAGAGTGACAATATATAGCCTTGACGTACTCCTTTCCCAATTTTGAACCAGTCAGCTAATGTACATAGTTACAAAAAAATTTTGTAAATACCTACAATTTACAGAAAACAAGCTAGAGAATAAACAAATGACTCACAGAAAAATAAATATAAATGACTTGATCATGTTGCTGTTCAGTCGCTAAGTCACATCCGACTCTTTGTGACCCAATGGACTGCAGCATGCCAGGCTCCTCTGTCCTCCTCTATCTCCTGGAGTTTGCTTAAATTCATGTCCATTGGGCTGGTGATGCTATCTAATTATCTCATCCTCTGCCATCCCCTTCCCTTCCTGCCTTCAGTCTTTCCCAGCATCAGAATGTTTTCCAATGAGTCGGCTCTTCACATCAGGTGATCCAAAGTAATAGAGCTTTAGCTTCAGCATCCATCCTTCCAATGAATATTCAGGGTTGGTTTTCTTTAGGATTGACTCGATCACATGACTGTTCAATTTCACTCATGAAAAGAGAAATCTGCTTCAGGTTGATTGAGATGTCTTTTCTTGACTATTAGGCAGCAAATTCAAACCTTTTTCTGAGTTTGGTAAAAATCCTATGGTGGTGGTTTAGCCACTAAGTCGTGTCCGACTCTTGTGACCCTAGGACTGTAGCCTGCCAGGCTCCTCTGTCCATGGGTTTCCTAGGCAGGAATAGTGGAGTGGGTTGTCATTCCCTTCTCCAGGGGATCTTCCAGACCCAGGAATTGAATCCAGGTCTCCTGCACAGCAGGCAAATTCTTTCCTGGACTGAGATACCAGGGAAGAATCTGTAGACAAGCCTTTTCAGGCAAATAAGCACTTTCATATATTGCTTATGAAAATACAAAATGGTACTATTCTTAGAGAAGAGAATTTGGCAACATCTAAGAAAATTTTATGTGCATTTAAACTTTGACTTTAACAACACAATTTTCAGAAATATATACCATAGATACACTGGCAAAATAAAGGAAGGAAAGACAATATTATAATTTCAAGGATATTTATTGCAGAACTAATTGTAATAGCAAAAACAGGAAAAAGACCCAATGTCCATCAACAGGATACTGATTGAAAAAATTTGTATGTATTCAAACAATGCAGTAACATACAGCTTTATAGACCCCCAAGAAATAATCTATCCACATGCTATCACAGAGTAAGAACCAGGATGTACCATGGGAAAAGGCAAGTTAAGCAAACTATGTGAATAGTGTTCTATTTTTAATCAGAGGGAATATGAATAGATGTATATATCTCCTTACATTAATAAAGAGCAAATGCTGGATGAAGAAATAAAAGAAAATGAGGACCTATGAGGGATTTTTGTAGATCTGACTCTCAAGCCGTGCAAATAATTTACATAATTTAAAACAAAAGTTAACTTTTAAAAATCAGTAAGGAAGAACACATAGTAAAATGAAATAGATGAACTTCACTGTGTATCCAGTTTGTGTCAAATCCACAAGAGAGAAAGTATTCCAAATGATTGTAAAACGTAGTAATTTGACTTTTCATCCCCAAAGAGATAAAGAACTGCACCTCCCACCCCCATCGCCTATGGCAACATTATTTTGACACTGTTGTATTTGCTTTGAGAAATAATGCAATTGAGTAATTATGTGAATTGTAACTTTATCATAACTGTGAAGAAAGGACTATGAAAGGAATGACTCCTTTTATTCAAAATAAACTAATAGTAGAAAAGAGAGAGGAAAGCAATCTATAGGCTAAAATAAATTTAAAATACTTATCAAACTATGGCAATATATGAATATTATTAAATTCTGACCCAGACTAACAAAATGTTTTTAAAGAGATGATTTTATGAGACAATCTGAAATTTAATAAGACTGGACACTTGATATTAGTAATTTATTTCTAATTTGTTCCTGTATAATAATAAAATAGGGCTATGTTTTTAAAGGCATTTTTAACCTTTTTTTTCAGTTTTAGGATGATTTATTTTAGAGCAATAAGAGTTAAAGGGCTTTCTTGATGGCTCAGATGGTAAGCAACCTGCTTGCAATGTGGGAGACCTGGGTTCAATGTCTGGGTCGGGAAGATCCCCTGAAGAAAGGAATTGCTACCCACTCCAGTATTCTTGCCTGGAGAATTCCATGGACAGAAGAACCTGGCAGGCTACATACAGTCCATGGGGTTTCAAAGAACGAAACTTTCAAAAAACTTCCTCAAATCAATACAAATATTAATGGCAGTGTGTAAGTAAGAGACATGAACAAATTATTCACATAAGAGGATCTCTACTCTTGGATAAGCATATGAAAACATGTCTAAATTTATGACTAATAAGACATTGAAATCAAAGTCATGAAGTATGAATTCTTACCAATAAACTATGCAATATTCAACACATTTCAAATTCTGAGTGTTTGTGAGAATGAGCTTTTACCATTTTAATGTATATATGGACATATTTATGGATAAAATGCTTTGACACTGAGGATTAGCTCATAAGAATAACAGAGGGGGAAGTGGGTGGAAGTATGAATGAAATAAATTAGCCATTAGCTGGTGATCTTTGAAATTGAGGGATGAGTTCCTGCTAATTTATTATTTTATCCATTTAATTTTTGTGTATGCTTAAAATTTTCCCAAAATAAAAAGAATTAAGTCATCATTACTTTGCAGAAATAAATAAATGAATTTGCTTGATTTATAAAGGAAGCATAAATTTATAAGAATGAAGCTAAAATCCTAAGGGACAATTAGATTTTGTGAATCTGTCACTTTAATAAATTGAATATGAATTATTTAAGGCAAAATACAACTAGATTAGTGTTTTCTATGCATAAGAGCCAATCTCAGGGACATGAAAACACACAGATAAAGTTGTGCCCTGGAGGAAGGCAACTTGAACTTAAATTCCTTCTCACCAGGAACCTGAATTAAAAAATACAAAGTATTTAGAACAATGCCTGGCATGTGGGTAACACTCAGAAAATTTAGGAATCATGATTATCATCAGCCTGGGCCATGGAAAGAGAAAGGACCTAGTTCAAATTTTTACCTTTCCATTTATGAAGTGGGGATTAGTTATTTGGTTCCATTTTAACAAGTGTATATATTTTATACATACATATATATATATATATATATATATATATATAGAGAGAGAGAGAGAGAGAGAGAGAGAGAGTATTTAATAGAAAATTCCTTGTGTGTGCTAGCCCCCCAAAACTAGGACACTGCTCTTAAAGAGTTAAAAATCTGGAGTCTAAAGTAACTATTTCTTCAAAATTGCTAAAACTGCTGTTCCAATAAGCAAGGATCATAATACTCTCACTGAATTAGTTTGCAAATGAAGTAAAGTAGGTTCCAAGGATCTAAACAGAAAAATCCCCAAAGTGGGGGGAAAAAATCTGTTTGCAGCATCCATTTAGATGAGACTAGCTTTAAAGGACATCGAAGTGCTATGTTTTCTTCTTGGCTCACCATGCTGACTGCTGATGTTGATTTGCTCTCTGAAGGGACCTGCTTTCAACAAACTTCTGGTGCTCCCTAGTAATCCAAAAGGGGTTGGATTAATTCATAAACTGCAATTTGGATTTGTAAGTCAAGCCCTAGCACATTTTGTTAATGCGACCTGATCCCCACAAGACAGGTACCATTCATCTTTCATTCATGCATTTCCTTCAGTAACTAGTTCTGACTGCTTACTATGTGCAAGGCATTGAGCTAGGACTTGGGACAATCACAAAACACAGACACAAAGGAACTTATATTCCAGCATGAGCAGACAAACAGTAAATAATATACTTAATCAATGAATGAATTATGTTAGATGGTGAAATGTGCCCTGGGGAAAAAAAATCAAAGAGCAGAGAAATATAAACACAGTGTTTAGTAATATTTATTGATCGGTTTCTTTGTCTTTGACTATTACTGGCCTCTGTAAATTGTTGGCTACACTTCTTAAGCGAAAGCAACCTTGAATATTCACTGGAAGGACTGATGCTGAAGCTGAAGCTCCAATATTTTGGCCACCTGATGCAAAGAGCCGACTCGTTGGAAAAGACCCTGATGCTGGGAAAGACTGAGGGCTAAAGGAGAAGGAGGCGACAGAGGATGAGATGGTTGGATGGCATCATCAACTCAGTGAACATGAGTTTGACCAAACTCCCTGAGATAGTGAAGGACAGGGAAGCCTGGTGTGCTGCAGTCTGTGGGGTTGCAGAGCTGGTCACGACTTAGCAACTTAGCAACAATGAACAGCACCATCTCTCTGGAAGCCCCAAATTTCCTTTTCCTTTGTCTGGGCTCTTAACTCTTTATCATTTTTTGTTAAAATGGTATATACATTCCTGGGTCCAGCCACCTCTTTGGGGTTTTCACGTCTTCTCTTTGGGGTTTTCACGTCTTCTCTTTGAAGTCTCCATAAACACCTAAAAGTAACCTTTTCTCCTGTTAATCTCTTTTCTGTAAGTTTAATTCACAGACCCCCAGACACTGTACCTAATAAAAAAGAGGAGAGTTTTTGTTTTTGTTTTTCTCCCCTCTCTTATATTTGCAAACTCATTTGCATTGGAATCTCCTGAAAATTTTTAAAAATTAGTGCCTAAGTCTCACCTTGATGGAAATGTATGTAGGTAGGGGGTGGAAGGTAATATTTTGTAAAGATCTTATATCGGGCTTCTGGCCTCTGTGTGCAAACAAGATGAGTGAATCTGAGGTCATCACTTTGTACGGAAGAACAGATGGTGGTCTTGTCTCCGTTTTAGTACTTCCAGTTGGTTTCTTTCTTTGAGCCCCTTGCACAGTTTCCCAGAGGTTGGAACCTGCCTTTTATTTATTGGTTCCTCTGAGCAGGTACCACAGTTACTCTTTCAATCATTAATGAGCAAAAAGGGCCTGAAGAAGAGGCAGCTGGCACTATCCAATGGTCTGCTTCCACTGCAACTTGGTTAGCATCGCTAGGCAGAGCAGGAAAAGAATACACAGCGCACATAACAATTGTTTGTTACGTATCTGTTCTTTGCACTCTGCTAGATGGAGAACCCAAACCATGTTGCCATGGTTACAAAGCCCACTTAATGGACCAAAGGGCAGAATAAACATGGCATCAGGACCTCTCAAATGACAAATGCCAAGCTTTTGTCTGGACCCACATGCCGAGGAATCAAAACAGGACTTATCGGAGTCCACTTTGGGCTGGGAGGGCAATTTCTGGAATAACTTTTCATGCTAAGAAGCTAAGAACTACACACAGAGCTGAAAATCTCCCTCGATCAAATCCTTCCTGGGCTTGCTGTTGCTCAAAAGACGAAGTCCCAATTCCTTGATTTGGCAGCGAAGGCCCTGCACGACCTGTCCCCGTGAGTTTATGCGTCTCTGCCTTTAGACACGCGGGTTCCGGGCTCCCTGCGCCTGCTTCACTCTTGACAGACAGTACGGTTCTCTCCAGAGCCAGCTCATTCACCACTTCCTCATGCCGCCTTGATTCCCCATTGGAATTTACATCCCCACACAGATCCTCCAGGGCCCCTATGCCATTTAACTGATTGGTTTACATGCCTTTCTCTCCTATGAGGCTGTAAGATCTTTTATGGCAAGACTATGACATATGGTATTCACCTTTGCAACTCCCAGAGCTAAAAACATGGTAGATACTTAAAAAAAAAGAGAAGCTTTTCAAAGTAAATAACACTACCTACCAACTGTTGAACGTGAACCTAAGCCTTCCAGATCTATTAATAGCTTCTTGTTATCCCTTGAGTTTCTCAGGAAACTCAGATCAGAGCCTCTGTATCAACCTAGGGGCACGGGATGTTGAAGGAGATGGGAGGGAGGCTCGAGAGGGAGGGGCTATGTGGACACCTATGGCTGATTCATGCTGAGGTTTGACAGAAAACAGCAAGATTCTGTAAAGCAATTATCCTTCAGTCAAAAAATAAATAAATAAATGAATAAATAAAAGTCAGCCTTGGAGGAATAAGGAAAATTACACCATCAGGAAACAATCATAATGTAGATTCTGTGGGCAGTTGGCTTGCTTTCTTTTTCTTTCTTTTTAACTGGAGTATAGTTGATTGACAATGTTGTGTTAGTTTCAGGTGTAGAACGTAGTGATTCAGGTTTATATCTATATTTCTCTCTCTATATATATGTGTATATGAAGTGAAAGTGTTAGTCACTCAGTCATGTCCAAATCTTCGTGACCCCATGAACTGTAGCCTGCCAGACTCCTCTGTCCATGGGATTCTCCAGCAAGAACACTGGAGTGGGCTGCCATTTCCTCCTCCAGGGGATCTTCCTGACCCAGGGATGGAACTCACATCCCCCACATTGCAGGTAGATTCTTTTGTCTGAGCCACCAGGGAAACCCAATTTTCAAATCCTTTTCCATTATATGTTATTATAAAATATTGACTATAGTTCCCTGTGCTATAAGTGGGTCCTTGTTGGTATCTATTTATATGGAGTGGTGTATCTGTTAATCTCGAAATCCCAATTTATCCCTCCTGCTCTGCCACCCTACCACTTTCCCCTTTCGTTATCTTAAGTTCATTTTTTTAATGTCTGAGAGTCTATTTCAACTTTGTAAATATGTTCATTTGTATCATTTCTTTCAGACTATGCATATAAGTGATATAATATGATATTTGTCTTTCTCTGATTTGGGTTTTTAATAAGTCAGGGAGAGCACGGGATTCTCCTTGAATAAGAGACCAAATGCAATGTGTAAGCCTATTATAAAAGTATCTATGAGATGATTGGGAAATCTGAGTATAGGGAACATTAGATAATATTAAGTTGTTATTGTTTGTTAGGTATGAAAGCATTATTTTGGTTATGCATGAGATGTTGTTGTTTAAGGGTAGATTGATGCTGAAGCTGAAGGACTGATGCTGAAGCTGAAGCTCCAATACTTTGGCCGCTTGATGCAAAGAGCCAACTCTGGAAAAGACCCTGATGCTGGGAAAGACTGAAGGTGGGAGGAGAAGTGGGTGACAGAGGATGAGATGGTTGGGTGGCATCACTGATTCGATGGACATGAGTTTGAGTGAACTCTGGGAGACAGTGGATGACAGAGGAGCCTGGTGTGCCACAGTCCATGGGGTTGTAAAGAGTCAGACATGACTTAGTGACCGAACAACAGCAACAAAGACAGACTAAAGCCGTGTAAAGGATTTTCTTTAAGATACTGCAGCAGAATAAACAGTTACAGACATACAAATAAAGCATCGTTGGACCATGTGGTATGGGGATATCAAAAAAAGTATACATTTAATCTTTGCCCTCTGTTTCTGGCACTGAGCACCTAGAACACTTTGGACTTCCTGAGTGGTGGGACTGTTTTTTGTTTCCATAAAGAGCCCCTTTCAGCTGCACCTGAGTTTATATTAATGAGGTGCTTCATGGTGGTACCCTAGCTGGCTTCAGGATGGGGGTATATCACCCAAGGAACTAACCATATAATTAGAAAGTTGGAACTTTCCACCCCACCCTCAAACTTTGGGAGGTAGGGGGAAGGTTTGGAAATTGAGTTCAGTTCCCAATGGCCAACAAGTGGATCAATCCTGTTTACCCAGTGAAACTCCATGTAAAACCCGAAAGCATCAGAGTTTAGGCAGCCTCCAGGCTGGGGAACACCCTGCCAGGCAGGGAGGCTGGCATAGCTGGAGTGGGAAGGAAGCTTTGCGTCATCCATCTCTTCCCACTTTAAATATGCCCCGTTGCCACTGGGATGCTACTGGACTTCGTTCATCATAATAAAATGGCCCTTTCCTATTCCATTTGTCATTCTGGTGAATTATCAGACCTGATGGAGGCTGGTGTGGGAACCTCTGAGGCTGCAGTCAGATAGGCAAACGTTTAAGAAATAGGGATCCCATTGGCAGCTGGCATGTGAAATAGGGGCAGTCCCATGGGACTGAGCCCTAGATCTGTGAGGTCTGAGTTAACTCCGGGGAGTTCGTGTCAGAACGGAATTGTGGGACACCCACTGGGTGTTGGAGAACTGGTTGTGGCTGAAAAGTGCCACAGGGTACTTATGGCACGATGCTGATAACGGTCGACTTTGTGGGGTGGTACCTGGTAATTCCATGGCGGTTCCAGAGTGGTTGTCTGAGGAGGCTTTACAAACAGGCGAGGAAAGAAGAGAAGCAAAAGGCAAGGGAGAAAGGGGGAGATATACACAGCTGAATGCAGACTTTCAGAGCAAGGACAGATGAGGAGGCCTTCTTAAATGAATAATGCAAAGAAATAGAGGGAAACAATGGAATGGGAAACACTAGAGAGCTCTTCAAGAAAATTGGGAACTTCATGCAAAGATGGGTATAATCAAGGACAGAAACAGTAAGGACTTAACAGAAACAGAAGAGATTAAGAAGAGATAGCAAGAACACACAGAAAAACTATACATAAAAGGCCTTAATGACCTGGATATTAATGACCAGGTCTTAATGACCTGATGTTATCAGTCACCTAGAGCCAGATATCCTGGAGTGTAAAGTCAGGTAGGCCTTAGGAAGCATTACTACGAACAAAGCTAGGGGAGGTGATGGAATTCCAGCTGAGCTATTTCAAATCCTAAAAGATGATGCTGTGAAAGTGCTGCACTCAATATGCCAGCAAATTTGGAAAACTCAGCAGTGGCCACAGGACTGAAAAAGGGCAGTTTTCATCTCAGTCCCAAAGATTGCAGTACCAAAGGATGTTCAAACTACCATAAAATTGCCCTCATTTTGCATGATAGTAAGGTTATACTGAAAATCCTTCAAGAAAGGCTTCAGCAGTATGTGAACCAAGAACTTCCAGATGTACAAGCAGGGTTTCAAAAAGGCAGAGGAACCAGAGATCAAATTGCCAACATTTGTTGAATCATTCAGAGAGAGCAAGGGAATACCAGAAAAAAAACATCTATTTCTGCTTCATAGATTATGCTAAAGCCTTTGACTGTGAGGATCACAACAAACTGTGGAAAATTTTTAGAGAAATGGGAATATCAGACCACCTTACCTGTCTCCTGAGAAACTTGTATGCAGATCAAAGAACAGCAGTTAGAACCGGACATGGAACAACTGACTGTTTCAAAATTGGGAAAGGAGTACGTTGAGGCTGTATATTGTCACTCTGCTTATTTAACTTACATGCAGAGTACATCATGCAATATGCCAGGCAGGTGAAGCACGAGCTGGAATCCAGAATTCCGGGAGAAATATCAACAGCCTCAGATATGGAGATGATACCATTCTAATGGCAGAAAGTGAAGAGGAACTAAAGAGCCTATTGATGAGGGTAAAAGAGGAGAGTGAAAAAGCTGGCTTAAAACTCAACATTCAAAAAACTAAGATCATGGGGGTTCCAATACTTCATAGCAAATAGCAGGGGAAAAAGTGGAAGCAGTGACAGATTTTATTTTGTTGGACTCCAAAATCACTGCGGGCAATGACTGCAGCCATGAAATTAAAAAATTCTTGCTCCTTGGAAGAAAAGCTATAGCAAACCTAGGCAGTGTATTAGAAAGCAGAGACATCTCTTTGCCAATAGAGAACCTTATAGTCAAAGCTATGTTTTTTCCAGTAGTCATGTATGAACATGAAAGTCAGATCATAAAGAAGGCTGAGCACTGAAGAACTGATGTTTTTGATTTGTGGTGCTGGAGAAGACTCTTGGGAGTGCCTTGGACTGCAAGGAGATCAAACCAGTCAATCCTAAAGAAAACCAACTCTGAATATTCATTCAAAGGTCTGTTGCTGAAGCTGAAACTCGAATACTTTGGCTACTTGATGCAAAGAGCCTACTCATTGGAAAAGACCTTGATGCTGGGAAAGATTGAAGGCAAAAAGAGAAAGAGGTGGCAGAGGATGAGATGGTTAGATAGTATCACTGACTCAATGGACTTGAGTTTGAGCAAACTCTGGGAGAGATAGCAGAGGACAGAGGAGCCTGGTGTGCTGCATTCATGGGGTCACAAATAGTGGGACACGACTTAGTAACTGAGAAACAACAATATCACGTTGTACTTCATTACACTTTTCTTCTACTCGTGTGTTTCAAAACTTTTCTAACAAGAACATTAAGAATTAAAAGAATGCTCTTTCTAGGTTCATTTGCCTGTTCAAAGAGAGTATTTGTACAACGTAGACATCCTAGTAAGACAATGATGTTATCTCATAATGATCTTAATTTTCATCACTTTATGACTTATGATGTTGAACATCTTTACATGTGCTTACTGGTCATTTGCATATCTACTTTTTCAAAGCAATATTCCAAGACATTTTCCTGAAGGAAATGAGAACCTCTGTGCACAAACAGTCTTATGGAAGAAAGTTCATGGCAGCTTCATCCACAATGGCAAAAAAATTTTTTTAATTAGAAAAAAAAAAAAATAAACCACCCAAAATCTGCCAACAGATAAAGAAATGGTGGCATATTAGGTGATGGAATACTACTCAGCATTGAAAAAGAACAAGCTACTGTTAATATGCAACATATTAATAAATGAGTCTTAAAAACCCTGTATTGAGTGAAAGAAGCCAGATACAAAAGAATGCACATTGTGTAATTTTGTTAAGAATTTTGAGTTCAGGCAAAAGTATCTGCAGGTATAGGAGTGAGAACAGTGGTTGTCAGGGGAGATGAATGAACAAGGGTGGGCGGGAACTTCCCAAGGTGATAGCAGTGTTCTATTATCTTGTGTGGGCTATTGGTTACACAGGTGGATACGTTTGTCAAAACTCATCAGATTCTACATTTAAGATCTGTGTGCTTTACCCTATATAATTATACCTCAATTTCAAGAAAGAGGAAAAAATATCCAACACAGAGGAATGTGTTGCTAGTAGTAGAATTTCAGAGACTAGCAAGAGAGGTATTTTATGTTGGAAGGCCACACCTTCCGGGTCTGTCTGCCAGGTGTGCGTCTGGTATGGAAGACTGTGGGACCCCCTTGGAAATCTGAGTTCTGCTTTGCTTAGGCATCAGTGCAGAGCAGCAGGTCACCTCTGAGATCTGAATGAGATCTGAACTCTCCTTGATGTAGTCATGACCCAGAATTCTTACTTTGATACCATGGAAACCACACAAGCTTTCTCTGTAGGCCACACACATGGCCTTGCCATTGACGTCACTGGTGGAGATACTATTAGCTATAAGTGGGCTGTATTTGACCGCAAGGATCACCATGAATAGGCGTGTGTGACTTCTCAATGTGCTAAGCCATTGAGTCGTATCAGACTCTGTGACCCTATAGACTATAGCCCAGTAGGCTCTCCTGCCCACGGGAGTCTCCAGGCAAGAATACTGGAGTGGGTTGCTCTGCCCTCCTCCAGCGCATCTTCCCGACCCAGGCATCGAGCCTGAATCTCTTATGTCTCCTGCATCGGCAGGTGGGTTCTTTACCACTAGCGCCACCTGGGAAGCCCACGTTACTCGGCAATACTAAGAGCTTATCCCACTAAGTTCAAGGTTCTCACTTGTTCACGTCAATGTACCTGTGAGATGTCTCTGGGAACAGAAACGAGAGGTCATTAACAAGAATGGGAGAACCGGGATTGTTTCCTCAATTTCAAGATGGCTATATATTCGGGGGTTTAATGCCCTAGAAATATATGACATTAGTAACATTTGTTTAGGGCAACAGCAAAATGTGTTAATCCTTCCTAGGATTCCTGGGGCTGCCCTATCAAGGGACCTCAGAATCGGGGCTTAAACAACAGAAACTTATTTTCTCATGATTCTGGAGGCCGGAAGTCCGAAATCAAGGTGTTGGCAGGCCTGACTTCTTCTGAGGCCTCTCTCCGTGACTTGTATGGCTGTATTCTCCCTGTGTGCCCGTGTGGTCCCCCAGCTGTGTGTCTATTTCCTAATCTCCTCTTCTTATAAGGACACCATTCTCACTGGGTGAAAGCCCACCCATGGTGCCGAATGTTAACTTCATCAGCTCTTAAATGACCCTGTCTCTACCTATCGCCACCTTTTAAGATACTGAGAGTTAGGAATTCAACATATGAATTTGGGGGCATACAGTTTAACCTATAAAATCAGGGGAAGCAGGCATTCACCCCACCTTGCTCATAAGAAAGGCAAACCTCAAGAAATTAAGAGACGAGGTCAAGGCTGGCAAGTAGGAAGGACAGGTGTGGTGGACAACGTCCCTTGGGCCACATCATTTGAATGCCATCAGACTGACTCCAAACTGCTGATTCCTGAGCCTTATCCACGGGGGACTCTCTCTGAAGCTTGGAAGGCCACTTTGCCTGACTGTCAGAGGCACCCCAAATTAGCAACCCCAAGGCAGAGTCCTCAGTCAACTACTGATGGGAGCAGGTGTATAAATACCTCAGCCCCCTCACCCTTGATTGGGAACCTCTAAGATAAGCATGGATGCAGACTTTCTCTTTTGCCCAGAGAAATTCAACTTTTTCTGGTCTCTGTGGTGGCTGGCTTGATGGCATACCAAAGTTGGCTGTCTTCCTTCCTCTGTGTCTCTTTCCCAATGAGTGTATCCTTCACCTGCCAAGTATTTTCCTTGAACTTGAGTCCTGTGTCAAAATCTGATTCTAGGGAACTCACACTAAGACCTTGAGTCTCAAACCTAAAGCTTTCTGTTTCAAGATCTGCTCTAGTGCACCATAAATTACAGGTCAAGCTACTTGGAATTGTGTCATTTGACCATTTTTGACCTACAAAAATGGCAATATTATGCAGTTCAGCTGAATCATAGTGGAGATGTTTGTATAGCGTATACATATACATAACCACATGAAAATGCATGCACAGAAAAAAACAGACATATGTGTGTGTAATATAAGTGTAATATATGTTTTATAATATAAGGAGGCCACCCACTTTGTCTTTTTAAAGCAAAGGTCTTTGTGTCTCTCTTCTTTAAATCCTTCAGTAATTATATCACCACCATAGCAGAATTCAAGTTCCATAAAATGATAACTAATATCCCACTATTTTCTGGCTCCAGGCCTTTTTCTCCTGTCTGATCTCTGCCCTCTTTGTTTTGTCCTCATATCACTAAACTGCATAGAATTAAATAAAAAATGAAAGAGGAAACAGTGTCCTATTTTGTGAGTTTTTACGCTTCCACACTGGTAAATCCTCTTTCCTTTTTAGCAACTCACCAGCCAGAAGCTTTTTCCTGGGTCCCTTTTCCCACAATGAATGCGTCCAGCCCTCCCGGGACCACCTCTCTCTCAGAGATGAATCCACAATTATATTAATAACACCGAACTGCAGTATTTTTATTTGCTTGACCATCTCCTCTCTCAGAATACAAGCTCCTACGGTCAATGCTTGGTTTTGACCTCTCATGTGTCTAACATGTCTCATAGTGTCTGGTGAATAGTAGGAACTTATTAAGTGATGTTAAGAGCTGTCAGAACTTGGACTTTGCTATCTAGGCTTTAGTAAGGAGCATCGTGCAGAGATACATGAACAATGCCCATTTCTTTAGGCTGCATAGAGATGATCAACTCAGAAGGCAAATTTAAAGATGTGTAACCTTTGGATAAATTAGTAGGAGTATGAGATTAATAGATACAAGCTGCTATACATAAAATAGATAAGCAACAAGAATTTACTACAGAGCACATGAAACTGTAATCAATGTCTTGTAACAATCTGTAATGGAAAAGAATTGGATATATACATATACATATCAGATTCTTACATATATATCAGAAATAAGAATATATATAAAAGAATCTGATATATATGTATATATATCCGAATCATTTGTGGTATACCTGTAGGTGTTCAGTTGCTAGCCATGTCCAACTGTTTACAACTCCATGGACCCACACCAGATTCCCATGTCCTTCACTATCTCGAGAGTTTTCTCAAATTCATGTCCATTGAGTCGGTGATACAATCTAACCATCTCATCCTCTGTCGTCCCCTTCTCCTGCCTTCAATCTTTCCCAGCATCAAGATCTGTTCCAATGAGTCAGTTTTTTTGCATCACTTTGCCAAAATCCTGGAGCTTCAGGTTCAGCATCAGTCCTTCCAATGAATATTCAGAGTTGATTTCCTTTAGGATTGACTGGTTGGATCTCTTTGCAGTCCAAGGGACTCTCAAGAGTCTTCTCCAGCACCACAATGGGAAAGCATCACAGAAGCTAACACAATATTATAAATCACCTGTTTGTTTTTCAGCCACCCAGTCATGTCTGGCTCTTTTCAACCCCATGGACTGCAGCATGCCAGGCTTCCCTGTCCCTCAACTATCTCCTGAAGTTTGCCATGTTCATGTCCATTGCATTGGTGATGCCATCCAGTCGTCTCATCAGCCATAAAGAGGGCTTTGAGGAATTACTTAATCTATCTTTCTTTTTCCTAGATTAGCTGTTTAATTCAGGGCTTCACAAAGTTTTTATATGTAAATAAATATATTTTTAGAAAAGAAGAGGTGATGATGGGAAATCTTGGAGAAAGATAAATGGATTACTCATTGTGGAACTTCTCAGGACCTTTGATATGCTAATATATAGACAAAATCTCTAAGAGGAGGTATGAATGACTATATACTAAACTTGTGTGATGGTAAAGCTCTTTAATCACATGAGATCCTGAAGACAAGTGTATCATAAGATATAGTTTGGGAAAGGATAATTTTGTAATCAAAATAGACATATATCTGCCTAATTTTGAGAATCAATAGACTCAAATTCTTATTTCCTTCAAGATAATATTTTTATATTTAACTTTAATACCAGTCACATTTTGTTAAAGTGACTTGAATTTCAGCTCTTAGAATGTAAGCTAAGTCAATAAGTATTTATTGAGAACTTACTTTGCAAAACTGGGCAGTTCTAGCTAGCAAGCTTCTGAAGCTACATGTCAGCATGTATGTTGAAATAAATGTCTTTTCTTACACTGAATTCTTATGTTCACTCACCCTTCTGAATTTTACATTCAAGAATTGCAATATTTCTTTCTTATTATATAATTTGAACTGTCTTTTCAGTGCAATTTCTACTGGACAGAGATCTAAGAGTTTGTCAACTCAGTATCCTCACTGTAAATGAGAACAGTGAGACAGAGGAGAAAGCCTGATCCAAAATTACAGAGCAGTTACAGATGCAGGTGGGCTCCAGCTTAAGGCCAGCCACCCAGCTTGTTCTCACTCCACCAGCCTGGCCTTCCCTTTGGTCCACTCTGAGCTCTCAGAGGCTTAACTCAGATCTTCAGGTTGTAGAGTCCACATCCCCAGAGCCTGAAAGATTCTTGGTAGAATGTAAAGAATTGCTTGTGGTCCCAACACCCAAAACTTTAACCCATGGAAAGTGGCTGGGCTGCAAACAAGCATGGCTTTACATCCCGTCTCTGCCACTAACTGAACAGTGTGAATGGGACAAGTTCCTTCATCCCTGGGCCTCAGCTTATTCATCTCTTGAATGGGGACAAAACGACTGACAACTACTGCAGTAATAACGAGGCCGTGCGTGCTTGCTTAGCTGCTCAGCGGTGTCTGACTCTGCAACCCTTTGGAATGTAGCCCGCCAGGCTCCTCTGTCCATGGGCTTCTCCAGGAAAGAATGCTGGAATGAATTGCCATTTCCTCCTCCAAGGGAATCTTCCTGTCGCAGGGACTGAACCCAAGACTCCTCTATCACCTGTGATGCAGGCGGATTCTACCTGCAGAGCCATCGGGAAAGCCCCGTAATGAGGTTACAGGAACTGGGAATGAAATACTTGGCTTTAAGTGCAGCTCAGTAAGTAGCGCTGAAACTAAACATCCTTCAAATTATTTAATGAGTTCACTAGGTTTGGCCTCATCCCCTGTGACACATAGGATCTCAGGCAAAGTTGGTCAGTACTTGGCCAGCAGGTTACTTCTCTTCTCCACAGAGCCCTTTCCTGGAGCTACTCTGGGAGAAGAGGGGAAAGAGAGTGAAAACAAGATGCAAATTAACATCTCAACAAGCTGTCCCGTTGCACTCTGCAATCACTCATTGTTTCACTTTATAGCTGTGTACTTGTCTTATTTTTAAGCCCTTTGAGAACAGGAAATATGTTGTGTTCCTTTTTGTATTATCCAAGCATATTACATAAAGCCACTCTTAATACAGAGCCTCCCATATGCTAAGCACCTATTGCCTATAGGCTAGGAGGAGGAATAAATAAACGAATGACTGAGACCCAAGGCATCTCCACTCATGCGCAGTCCTTCTCTAGCCTCCTCTCTGCATCTGCCTGTGGTCTCATGTACCAGGCCTCCTCCCTTCCCTTTAACCATCTGCTTCTGTCTTCTACCGGGCAGTTTTGTTTTTCTCCTACCAGAATTGAATCAACACTTGCTACAAAACGATGCAGCCAAGCGACACTTGGGCAAAGAATTATCTCCAGCATCTTAGCAGATCCCAGCTAAATAAAGCACATCATACATTTGACAAAAATGCAAGATTGTGTCTATCTCTCAAGTCGGAGTGAATAGAAGGGCCTTGAGACATGAAGAAGAGGAGGGAAAAATAACTATTTGATACTTACACACTGCAGACCATTAGGCCAGAAACTAGAAAACGAGAGTGATCTGTTAGTGAGGGAAGTGACACTCCAGAAGCGCCTGCTGCCCACGGAACATCCATCTTCAGATCCAACTCCTAGTCTATGAGGAAGGCTGCCAGCCCCTGCCGTCTGAGTCTCATTGCTGACACTTGGGTGCTGCTTTCTCTATTCTGTTTATGACCAAATCTCTAATAACTAGCCTCTGGGACCTGGGCTCCGAAGACACGTGTGTGTAATTTCCCTTGCCGTCTTCCGGGAAGTGAAGGTTAGGCGTGGTTACTGTCAGGGGACCTGAGTCGGGGCAGTCCTTTAGGAAGACGCTCCCAGGGCACACGTTGGTGTTGACGGCAGGCTGGAAGCTCACAGAGCAAGCCCCTCTTTGCACAGTCCTGCCGACCTAGCTTCGTCCCGGGGTTGGGTTCATTCACCTGCCGTGTTTACACACCTGGCAGACTCTCATATACCTGGGTAATTTTCTAGTTGCTCTGACTCTGTGGTTAAGACCCAGCAAGTCCTCTCTCTGCCACCCTGCCTTTCGCATAGCAGCCTGAAGTATCGGCCTGGGAGACCTCTGAACTGCCTTTTCCCTGTGGGATTTCAGACCTTGGAGAACTTGAACTCAACGTGCAGGTCCAACACTAACGACTGAGCTGCAGAACATGTGGAAACTGAGCACCCCTTCCTGGGGCAGGGGCAAGGGAGGACGGGGAATCGTCTTGTCCGCGCGTGCATCAGTTACTCGGTCGTGTCCGACTCTTTCCGCCCTATGGACTGCTGCCTGCCGGGTCCCTGTGTCCGTGGGATACTCCAGGCAAGACTGCTGGAGTGGGTTGCCATGCCCTCCTCAGTTATGTCCAGACAAAACAGCTTGTGATATAATGGAACGGTTGGAAACAAGCCACATGTCCCACAAGGGCTGATTATAAAAATGATGGTGCACCCACACCTGCGGAGCTCCTTCTCCGTTTCTGACTGTTCCTTTGACGTGGAGGGTGCCCACAAGGACAGTCTCCATCCTTCTGGGTCCTCTTTTCATTTCTATGGGAAAGGAGCAATGATTCTCCAGCTGGTGCTGTGGGGAGAATAGACAGGGCAGCCCGCGCCGCCCTCTCTTAGGAATGAGATATTCCTCCTCTCTCTTAGGAATGAGATGTTCACAGGAGCCCATCCCCATAGAGGCAGAACCTGCCTGTTCAGCACTGCCTGGGGCTGGGTAGGAGACTTTGTATTGTTCTGGGTTCAATGTCACGAAGGCTGTGTGCGTGCTGGCTAAGCTGCTTCAGTCGTGTCCAGCTCTCTGTGACCCCGTGCACTGTAGCCCGCCAGGCTCCTCTGTCCATGGGATTCTCCAGGCAAGAGCAGAAGAGTGGGTAGCCATGCCCTCCTCCAGGGGATCTTCCGGCCCCAGGATCGAACCTGCCTCTCCTGCACTGACAGGCAGGTTCTTTAACACCAGTGCCACCTGGGAAGCCCTTAAGGAAGGCTACCAGTCTTCAACTGTTGGCCACCTTGCCTGATAGAAGCCCCATGGGGGTGAAGGTGACATTTATGTTTCAAGTAGCTCACAGCTCAGGTAGGAAAGATATTGTCTCTTTTGCAGGTATTCTCAAAGCTCCCACATAATACCATGTAATAACATGCAAGAAGCTTAAAACAATAGCTATATGTTTATTTATACATGTTAATAGGTACAGAATGATAGAATGATATCATTATATGCTGTTGTAGGAAAAAATATTAAGTGGAATGTGTGCTGAGATTTTGGTTTTGTTTAAAGTACATGCATTTACTTGCATGTAACATTTCACAGTGGATCAAAAGCCTGAAATAGCAGCAAGAACCTTTAATAGCAGTTATCCTGGAGTGGTAGAATAATGAATGTTTTAAAAATACTCTTTTTTTTAAGATCACATGTACTTTTAAAAAGTCTGCAATAAAAGTATATTCCTATTTTATTGATTAAAAGTCCCAGAGTTATTTATTTCCTAAAAAATAGAAGCCATTCTCAAAATCATCGAAACACAACTGTTTCACAATTACCTTTTCATGAGCTCATCGCCTGGTTTGTTAGCTCAAGTCAGAAGCAATTGCATATTTGGTTGGGGACCATCTGGTGTCACTGACTTGCAATGGGCAAGTTTCCACAGGCCTTAAATCCCTTTGAGTTTCAGAACAGTCAAGAGGGAAAAACAGCTACTTCAAAATCTGAATAATTCTGCATGCTCAGTATGTGTCAAATAAAAGGGAAGGGAGAGGGTGATTAATAAACAGAGCCCATGGAAGCGTAGGATCATCGAACTAGAAAGCCTCTTAGAGCTGCTCTAGTGCTGGTCGCTTGCTTGCCTGTTTCCCCACGGCAGATGCTGGTGACTGATCGCTGCCTCTTTCACCGCCAATGTCTGTCCCGGTCACATCCCACAGTCCAAGTCCAGCCATGGCAGGGCCAAAGGCTTCGAGAGCCCATCTCTTCAGTGGCTGAACCCCTGAGTTCACAGATGAGGAGACTGAAGCAAGAGTTAGTTAAGTGATTCAAGGGGAGTCACGCCGCTGACAACAGAAAGCGAAAGTGTTAGTGGCTCCGTCCAGTCCGACTCCTTGTGACCCCATGACCGCCTCTCGCCATAGGAGTCCCAGGCAAGAATACTAGAATGGGTAGCCCTTTCTTTCTCCAGAGGGTCTTCCTGACGCAGGGATCGAACCAAGGTCTCCTGTATCGCAGGCAGATTCTTTACCATCTGAGCCACCAGGGGAGTCTTGATAATAGGACAAGATCCCAAATTTTCAGCTCACCGGTAACAATGCTTTTACCGAGCCCTCTGCATGAGCAAATCGCTGTCTTAGGCCTTGTGGAGCTGCCTCGGTGAAGAGGGCATTTATCTGCCCTGGAGAAGTTTACATTGTACCCAAGGGAGTTTTTGATGCATGACAGAATGTAATAAAATCATGTAGAACAGGGAAAAAAAATTGACATGCAGTGACCGAACATTGGAAAGGGGAAAAGAAACTAAATGTGATTGAAAGGATTCAGAAGCCCAAGGATCAATCCACTATACTGTGAAAAATGTATACTACAAATATGAGTCAAGCTCATCAATAGGTGTTCAAAGAACACCAATTGAATAAGATAGTGCATGAATATTAAAAAGAATATAATCTATAAGAATATATATCATGTATTTAAGCTGCAAGATAAATATCCAAAATAAAAACACTACAATAAGCATGTATATTCATGAGAAAGAGTAACTACTATCAAACTAAGCATGACTGTTTCCAAATTTTCTTAGTGTTTGCTATTCATTTGTTTTGTTGTTTTGCTAGTCCTTACTAACCAATAAGTTAGTGAGTTAAAGAAAAATAATTAGAAATTAAAAAGATCTTTACACTAACTTATTTCTTATCCTTTATGAATGAGAAAAGAGTATATTCATTCACTTTTGGCAGTATAATCACTCAACATTTACTCTACTTATTGGTTGTTAAAATATTATTTAGAATATTCCTATTATTATAGAATCTCTAAGGATATGCCATTATAAAGTTTTGAAACCTTAGAGGTGTTGAAAATACAATGTAAATAAATTTTGATGACCAAAGAAAAATGTGAGAAAGTATTTACTAAATGAATTAACTACAAAGATTGAAAAATCTTAATACATAAACAGCTTCTATAAATCAATAAGAAAAAAGATATATATTTTTTCCTAAAAAGCATGAAAATCATAAATGAAGAAACAGAAAAGGCAATGGTCATAAAAGGAAGGTCATTTTGCTGTTAATCAACTAAATGGAAAATAAAACGAGATGTATTTTTAATCTAATCAGATTTTCAAAGATTGAAAATTGTCTCATGCTGATAAAGGGGTATGGAGACACCATTTCACAACCTGAGGGATTTGGCAACGTGTATCAAACTTTAAATGTGCAAACTCATTGATCCAATAACTTTGTTTCTTTCTTTTTTTTCAATAACTTTACTTCTAAGAAGTTATCCAAAGGAATCAATAAAGATTATGTGAAAAGATGCTTAGTAGTAACTGTGAAAATAATAATGAAACAATAGCTAATAGTTATTGAACTAGCTACTAGTCACTATGATATTCAGTTTCCATTCATGACCTGTTTTAGTTCCTAAATATCTTTGAGATAGATACTGGTATTATCCCCATTTTGTAATTGAGAAAACTGTTTCTTAGAGAAGTTAAGAAAGTTAACAAACACCCTTAGGGACTGTGAATAAAAAATCGTTGCACCATATTTTATAATAGCAGAAACTTGAGCACAACCTAAAAGATTAGGTAGTTAATTTAATAAATTAAGGTATATTTACACAATAGGAGGATACTACTGAAAAGAATGAAATGGATATATTGACATGAAGAGGGAACCATAATACATTATTGAGTGTAAAAAGGAGATTACAGATGCCATATATTTGTTTAATATACATAAACATTTCATTTATGTCCTTCAAACTATTCACAACAATTATCTTTAAGGGGAAAGATTATGAAATCTACTTCATAAAACGTGTATTATTTTAATTACAATAAACAGCATGTGATACTGCTGGTATTCTCTGGGAAGAGTGTCCCCTTTCTCTGAGTCCTATACCAATTGTGAAATTGGTCCTGAAAACAGGACCCAAAATAACATCACCATTACTATGAAGTCCCCATCAGAGGGTCCAGCCTTCCCCATCCCCCAACCCTGGGACACAGGTTTTAAGGCTAGGATTATTGCATGTGAGGAGTTAAGCCAGGATCACATCTTTCTCCTTTCATATTTACCAACCAGACTAAGTCATTTTTCGTTCTCAGCTGGGGAACGGGGCTGAGAGTGAGGGGAGAAAGAGTGAGGGGCCAGAATGAGATGAAGGTGATGATGGGCAAGAGAGATCAAGTGGAGATTACCTAGATTACCCACCTAAGGCCAGCTGAGTAAGTGTCCCCAGATATATTCGCATCTTAAATTCCCAGAACCTATAAAAGGGCTTTTCAGATACGATTAAGTTAAGGATCTTGAGATGGGGAGATGATCCTAGAATATTCCAAATGCGCCTTAAATGTAATCACGTGTCCTGGGGACGCAGAGGGTGGTTAGAGGCAGAAGAGACCATGTGACAACAGACCCAGTGGGAGAGAGTGCGATCTGAGGATGGGTTACCATGATCTGAGGATGGGGTACAGTGATCTGAAGATGGGGTACAGCGATCTGAGGATGGTGTACAGTGATCTGAGGATGGGGTACAGTGATCTGAGGATGGGGTACAGCAGTCTGAGGATGGGGTACAGCAATCTGAGAATGGGGTAGAGCAGTCTGAAGATGGGGTACAGCGACCTGAGGATGGGGTACAGCAATCTGAGGATGGGGCACAGTGATCTTAGGATGGGGTACAGAGATCTGAAGATGGGGTACAGTGATCTGGAGAGGGGTACAGTGATCTGAGGATGGGGTACAATAGTCTGAGGATGGGGTACAGTGGTCTGAGGATGGGGTACAGGGGCTTTAAGGACCGAGGACGTGGCCTGGAGTCAAGAACTGCAGAGACCCCTGGAAACTGGAAAGGCCAAGGCCACAGGTTTTCTCCTCAAATCCTTCTCAAGGATCCAACCCTGCCAAGCCTTGACTTGTGCCGAGCAGACTTCCGACTCCCAGAACTGTGAGCCAACATGTCTGTGGTGCTTAAGTCACTTAAGCTGTGTTGTTACATCGGCAACAGGAAACTGATACATGCTAAAACTTAAAAACAAAAATCAGTGACCATGTTTGCGTAATTACCAAAGTATTCAGGGAGCTCTGTCAGCTGTGATTTGGCATAAAATAATCCACATCCTGTCTCTTTATTACAAATATTCCTTATGCTTAAAGAAGCGATTTCCTTCTCTTCAATACAGTGAGATGTTTACCTGAATGACCGAGTGGATAATGGAAAGAGCATATCAGTGAATTGTCCAGATACTATAAACCCCCAAAGTTGAACATTTTACTATGCTGCTCTAAGCTTCTCTTCTCTTCTTCTACGTCTTCTTCAATACATCACCCTGCACAGATTCGAGTCTTCATTTTGTTCGTAATTGAGGCTCATACATGTGACTGTGTAAAGTAGAACCTGTGTGTTCAAATGTCCATAATGTATTAAGATGTAATATCAACTCAACTATCAACTATTTCAAACTCCCCCGTAACCTGTATGGTGTCTGAATTCTCTGGCCAGATCATTCCGATTGTTTTGTCTTCTTCCTTACTCTTGAAATCCTGATCTGTCACCATACTCCTGCTCCTATGCTGTGGTTAGCTGGAGCCAGCACTTTTTAATTACTATTTCTAATGTACAACAAAACAGGATATTAGAAAACCAAGCTTCGAATAACATTTTCTGAAATAAATAAGAACTCAGCTTTCTAAGATGCTGTCTTGTGAGTACAGTGCTTCTATCTGAGTGGAAAACGTGTGCTTGGTTATGCAAAGGTCCACTGGACCAAAGATCAGTAGATGAAATGATCTATTTGTCTGTCTGCCAGGCTATAAGCACTCTGAAGGCAAGAGTTGTATCAGTATTACATCTTAAAGTAGTAAACATTTAGTACATTCCTACTATGTATTAGGGGCTTCCCAGGTGGCTCCGTGGTAAAGAATCTGCCTGCTAACACAGCAAACTCAGGTTCGATCCCTGGGTTGGGAAGATCCCCTCCAGAAGGGAATGGCAACCCACTCCAGTATTCTTGTCTGGAGAATTACATGGACAGAAGAGCCTGGTGGGCTACAGTCTATGGGATCGCAGAGTCAGACATGACTCAGAGACTGCACAACAACAACTATGTATCAATCATTGTATAAAATGCTTAGAAATCTCACTTCACACACACACACACACACACACACACTTCCCACGGTAGTTATCCCATTCTTATTTGACAGAAATGGAAACTGAGATCGAGAGATGAAGTGACCCATCCAGAACTAATAGGGAAATGACACCCTGTTGTGGGTGCTACACCACACTGGGGTCCCTGTGAAAAATACAGTTCCTAGCACTTAGTAGGTGCTCAGCAAATGGTGTTGGAGACGAACATGCTGCATGACTCCAACCTTGGAATCCTTGGAGCACATTCAGGAGAGTGCATGGCCCGTAATACCCAACCCAAATGTTTGTGAAATGAAAAACTTGAATCACGCCTGTCACTGCATGCCTCTACTTCCAATGGTGCAATAAAAGGGCAGAGCATTCACTATGGATTCCCGGGAACAGAAACCACTAACAAATGTATCTTGTTAGTCTGCTGTCAGGAGCAAGATTTTTATCAGGAATGTTGTATTTCTGAAGACACCAGAATAATTTCCTCCTAATAAATTTCCATCTTATTCAGAGCAGCTAAGGTTCTGCCAGGAGCTCAGAGCCTCCTGGGGGCAGGGCTCCGGCAACTTTCACGGGCAGATTAGATGTGCGTGCACCGCTCTGAAAGGCAGGCAGGAAGCCAGCCATCACGGCACGTGGGGCATTGACAATAACAGCTCGAAGCACACGCGGCCTTGGTCCGGGTTCCCAGCACCCTACTGAAAGGACCTGAAATGTGGTGAATGGACTTTCTTCCCTTCCAGCAGAGGAGGAACTGAGTTTGTCTGCCGGATCATTCTTGCAAAAAGAAAAGGAAACATTTTCCTGTGCCTTTTTTGAGATTTGATTTATTGAAGTTTGAAACACTGTTAATACTGCAATTTTATTTAATTTTCTATTTCTTTCCATAAATTTCCCCTTTACACCAGCACTTACTCTTGATAGGAGGGAATTTCTAAAGGTCCTAATGGATTAATTCTTGCAGAGATTGTATGATAGTTTTAATTGTTAAATGCAGATGCAATTTCTTTAAATAGATAAGTTCAGACTCTCCCTTCTCTCCTATGTTTTCAGTCTCCCCCCTCCAATTTTCTAATAAATAGAAGTTGAGTCTTAGATTCCTTTTCCTCTTTTTACTGATTCCAGACTATATTTAAACCCTAAATTCTTTTCTCTGTTCCCCAGGGATCACCAAGCAGCCTCCTCTGAACAACACGAAGGCAATGAAGAGAAATCGTGTGGAATTTTTTCTTCTTAAAAAAAAAAAAAATACCATTCCAGCCAGCAAACTAATTCCATTTGTGATTTAGAGGGACTTGGCACCTTCCCCCCAGAACCCCCCTGGGGAAAAGGATGAATGGCCATCTCAGCTTTGCATGAAAATTAATATCAGGCCACAAATTATTTGACCCTATTAGAATTTTCTTTTAAGTAAATTAAGGTTATATATCACCATCTTCCAAGAGGTTTGGGTGCTTTGAATCCTCCAAGTTAAGAGAATTTTCAAGATTTCCTGAAATCCAATAGCAAACATGATTCAAAGACA
This sequence comes from Muntiacus reevesi, assembly GCF_963930625.1. Classification (NCBI taxonomy): domain Eukaryota; kingdom Metazoa; phylum Chordata; class Mammalia; order Artiodactyla; family Cervidae; genus Muntiacus; species Muntiacus reevesi. Next base: position 5,192,936 of record NC_089270.1, on the reverse strand, counting down.
TGGATGTTGCAAACACAGCTTCCTTTTTGTGGCAGCCTCACTTAGAAAAAAAAAAATAATAGAAATGAGATGATGAATCTTATAACCGAAGGATTTTCAACAAAGAAAAGAGATCATATGGTCAGCAAATTATGCATCAAGAGCCCATCACCAATTCCCTAATTCATCAGGTCACCAGGAAATTTAGGAGAATATACTAGTGTTTGTGTGTGTGTGTGTGTGTGTGTGTGCACACTCAATTCAAGCAATCCAAAGGCAGTTATTATTTCCTCCAGCCAGACGCATTCGTATTAATGTTCTGTCTATTTCTTCAGTAATCAGGTTTAAGCCCAATTTTATTGTGTTTTCTACATCTCCCAAGTAGCAAGTTGATATTAAACTCCAGTATTCATGCACTATTGAGGAATCTATACATTACTGCCCAGCATGGAGACTGCACCTTTTACATTTCCTCTTAATTTCAGGAAAAAATTTTGCTAGTTTAGGTGGAAAACCTACTTCATGGATAATCCCCCACCCTCTGCAATGATTCCTTTCCGGGATCATCTTCACTCCATTTCCCAGCATTCCAGACCCCGCCCCCTCCCCATCTTTCTGTTGGAAGTTTCATCAAGAACTGTTGTCTTCTGCTTACAGTTCCAGCTTCACTTCCAAAAGGAGGTTTGTCCCTGCAGCTGCTCCCCGTCCCCTCCACTCCCCCCACGCCAATAGTAAATATGATCAATAGTATTTATTGATTATTTTAAAGAAAGAGTGGGGGAGAAGAATCAGGTGGCTTTTTTCTGCCTTTACCCATCTCTCCCCACATCACCATTCCGAAAGCCCATCCATCACAGGCTACTGCCCTCAGGCCTCCCTGGATGATATCAGGGGAAGAGCCCTGCCCCGGGACTAAAGAGAATTAAGTCTGAAGTCCTGTTCTGTCACCAACGGGCAGAACTAAACTCACTGGGACCTCACGAGCAACTATACACAGGGCTTAGACCTCAAGCACATCAGTTCTTTTCATTCCTAGGATGCTTCATGGAGGGGATATGGGTAGTAACTCCATATCTGACCAGGAGATGGAGGCTCAGATTTTCTCAGAGGAATCTCTGAGACTTGAATCCAGGCATCAGGACCCAATGCTGCTGCCTGCAAGTGGATCGCACCAGCCCCAGGGTCTGTCTGTTAAATGAGAATGCTGACCATTCACCCTCATTTCCACATTTCCTGGCAGCTCTAATAGTTTGTAAAATGCTCTGTCTCTCTAGTTTTAAGTCACATTTTAAAGGGCTTCCCTGGTGGCTCAGATGTTAAAGAATCCAACTGCAATGCAGGAGACCTGGATTTGATCCCTGGGTTGGGAAGATACCCTGGAGGAGGAAATGGCAACCCACTCCAGGAACAGAGGAGCCTGGAGGACTACAATCCATTCTGTTGCAAACAGTCAGACGTGACTGAACAACTAACACACAAGTTGGTGAAATTCTCTGTCTCTCTAGTTCCAAGTCAAATTTTAAAGAGGAAGCCAAAGATCTAGTCATGCTTTGTGAGAAACAACTCCATGCTGAGGGTCTACAGTGAAGTTCCCAGAGGTTTTATGTCTGTATTCTCAAGCCCAAGACGTTGACACAAATCCCAAGCAAAATGTAGGATTAAAAAAAGTTCTCAATGCCAGCTGACAATATGCATGGTGAGATTACAGATGCTTTTGTTCTTAATTTCTGCCTGCTGAAAAAACACATACCACATTGTAAAATCTTACTTTTTCTAAATGTCTTCCATCAGAGAATTGTGTATAGATAGCATTTGCTAATTTTTCTAAAGAAGCCATTGTTTCAACACTTAGAAAAATAAAGCTCCAGAAGGATATATAGCATGTTGTAGACATTTTCTCTGGGTAGTCAGGAACTTGAAAGTCTTTTATTTATTTATTTATTTTTGGTTGTTGTACCTAAGTTTTACATGAATTTGTATGACTTTCATAAAAAAAAAAAAAAGAACAATAAACTAAAGAAAAAAAAACACAAAGAAGAAATCTGCTCCTTTTCCCCATGTCCTAAAATCCTACAATTTCAAATGGAGGAAGGAAACAGGATATGGAGCGGTGGGTGGGAGAGAAATTTCCCTGAGATTTAAACCAAAATGCACAGATTCTTAACGTGTTTAATTGAGCAATGTTGTGATGGGGAGAGAAAGTCTTGGAAATTTTCCCCAGGATTTTTCTCCAAGACAGCTGATGGCCTGAAAATGAGATTATAGAGTCTTTTTTCTTTTAATTACACATTGCAACTTCACAATCCCTTCTTCAGAACTCTGAAATCCCAAGTACTCTGAAAACTTGGAAGCCTTCTTTAAAACTCATATGGCTGCATATCTATCCACTACTGAGGCTTTTTATCCCACTTAGTGTGATTATTAGCATGTTTTCCTGCAGAAATAGTCAGGTTAGGATACTAAGTCCTCATAGCTTCTGCTGTCATCGTTTGTTGTTTAGTTGCTAAGTCATGTCTGACTCTTTGGAGACTCCATGGACCGTAGCCCGCCAGGCTCCTCTGAGTATGGGATTCTCCAGGCAAGAATACTGGACTGGGAAGTCAGTCCCTTCTCCAGGGGATCTTCCTGACCCAGGGATTGAACCTGGCCTCCTGCATTGCAGACGGATTCTTCACTGTCTGAGCCACCAGAGCTCAATGCCCTTTAAACCTTACAAGAGAAAGTAGCTCCATCAGGTACCTTCAATTCTCTCTCTTGACTTTTCTGCTCAGGATATTCCTCATGACACACATCATATTGGACTTGTTGAAGAAAAACGATCTACAATCTTGGGAGGATGGGACCTAGGGAGAGAACTTCTGTAAACAAAGCAAAATTTTAAGACCAGTGGAAAATAATTGTCAGATGAATAAAACACTTGTTTTCTATCTTTGCTCAGAAAATAGCCCTGTCTTTCAAATCAGAACTGCCCTCATATGTTCTTACTTTAAATATGCTTTTCTTTGATTGATGATATTTTTCAAGGTGTTTATACACATAGAGGATGACAGAGTTGAGTGTATTTTTATAGATGGGTGCTCTAACCTTCATAAACATTCCAGGTGATTACATTCACTAGGATGCCAGATCACAGATCAAAAAGCAAAATCACTTTAAGCCTCCTAACTTGGGTAAATGAGTCTCTTTTATCAAATATTTATTTTTCTAACCTTGCAACACAAATAATGTAGTAGAAGAAAGATGCTTCTGAGGTGGTACCAATATAGAACAGGCTGTTCAAGGAGAAGTAGGCATTCATCTCGTAGTTGACATCTTTAACAAAACTGAGCAAATTCCTGGGCATTTTGTCCTATCAGATCACTCATCAAAATAATATTCAGTCACAGATCAAGCCAGGACTGGCCTCCTGCTTACCACAATGAGTCTTCTGTAAGTCAGAATAACAGTAAGTAAAGATCCAGTTTAAATTATTAAAAATCAGCCAAGGGGATTATTATGGGCTGAATGTTAATGTCTCCTCAAAATTCTTATATTGAAATTCTAACCCCCACAGTGATGCCGTTTGAAGGCAAGGCCTCTGAAGGTAATTAAGTTTAGATGAGGTCATAAGGGTGGGGCTCCCATAATGGGATTAGTGCCCCTATAGGAAAAGGAGGGAGGAGAGACAGAATCCTCTTTTTTCATCATGTGAAGGCAGAAACGTAGCCCTTAGCAAGAGAGCTCTTACTAGGAGCCAGATCAATCAGTCCCTTGATCTTGGATTTCTTAGACTCCAGAATTAGGAGAAAGAAAGTCCATTTTGTAAGCCAACCAGTTTATGGACTTCTGTTGGAGAAACTCAGGCTGACTGAGACAGGGTCTGTGCCTTCAGAAAAAGATTTACACGTTGACCTTTCACAGAGCAAAATTTGGTGATATGACTTCTTGAGAAATAATTGTCTTTTTTTTTCCCCTTTGATACCAAACTTTGTAAAAGCTAAAAACTAGAAAACAAGCAAACAACTGAATATCACCTCTTAGCTCCACCAATGGGTCTCCAGATGGGTTAGTTTCCTTTTGACTCAGAATCTGTGAGCCCCAGGGCTTGGTTTAAATACAAGGAGGGAACTGTGAAGAGGAAAGAATTGGAGGGACAGGAGAAGGCAACTGAGGCATCTTAGGAGAAAGAATTTCTAGGAAGAGAAGGTCAGGGATTTCCCTGGTGGTCCGGTGGTTAAGACTCCATCCTGCAGTGCAGGGGGCATGGGTTCCATCCCTGGCCAGGGAACTAAGATTCCACGTGCCTCGGGGCAACCAAGCCCCCACGCCACGACTATGGAGCCCCACACAGCAACAAAGAACTCACATGCAGGAAAAGAAAGATTCCTTGTGACACAGCCAAAAATAAACGAACATTTAAAAAAAAATAATAAAAGCCATCTTTTCTAAAAAAAGAAAAAGAGAAGGTAAGAGCAGGGCCATTGCTGTCAAGAGCAAGGAGTGTCTGGGATAAATACTGGCTCTGAGACCTGAAGGCTGTGTGTCCTTGAGTTGGTTATCCACACCCTCTGAGCAGTTTTCCCGTCTTTGAAATGAAAGTATTCACTGCCTGTCAATACAAGGGTTAAATAGGATCATATATGTAACATAACAAGCAAAGTGCCAGGCAAGTAAGTGAGAACTCAATAATTTGCAGTTTTATTATTTCCCTTAATATCCCAATCTCACCCCTTCCCCCACACCCCCTGCCTTGCACTTTTAAGATTAAAGAAATGACAAATCATAGTCTGAAGCTTCCATTTGTGGGTGAGCAGAGCTAATCTCTCCACGATTCTCGCAGAAAGCCTCACAATTAAAAACTAAAATAAAACGTTCACACTCCAGATTTTATTTTAACCAGCCCACAAAATTTTTTATCCATCTTTTCTTTTCAGAAACCCTGCAGCTGATGGCAGGGAAGTCAGCAGAGCCACCTTTAGATGTCTCAGGTTCTTGAATTTTCTGCTGCTCATTAGAATTCCATCTCACCCATCGCCTGATCCCACAGGTCCCTGACGGCAAAGCCTGCCGAGCTGAGCCTGTTCTGATTTTATTCATTTATTTCATCAAACATTTATTGAGCATCTTCTACATGCCAGGCTCCACGTTAGGCTCTGGACCAGCAGTGGATAAGACAACATTTGTATTCCCATGGCAGGCAGGGGGGTCAGACATATAAAAACACAATGAAGAAGATGCAGTGATTGTTTATCAGGAAGCAGAGAGGAGAGGGCTACAGACGATGCTCTTCAAAGGATGGGGGAGGGTCAATAAGAAAGAGGCTTTAGGACGGAACATACCATGTGACTCATCAGAGGAGCAAGACTTGCCAGAAACCTCTCCCCTCAGTCAAGGAGAGTCCCAAGAAAATGCCCCCCTTTCTCGCTCCTTATTCTCATCAGTTATCACTCCCCCTACGTTCTTTCATTCACTGCCGTATCTTTAGCATCTTAGAACAATGGCTGGCACATGCAGATGCTTGTCACAGTCTGACAAGCATCTCCAAAGCATCTCTCCCTGCCCCATCCCCAAATCACATATTGAAATCTCACACGCTTGTGTGCGCATTCGCTAAGTCGTGTCTGGCTCTTTTGTGACCCCAGGGACTGTAGCCCACCAGGCTCCTCTGTCCATGGAATTCCCCAGGCAAGAATACTGGAGTGGGTAGCTATTTCCTTCTCCAGGGGATCTTCCCAACTCAGGGATTGAACCCAAGTCTCTTGCATCTGCTGCATTCGCAGGCAGCTTCTTTACCACTAGCGCCACCTGGGAAGCCCTGATGAGGTCTTAACCCCTCAGTACGGCAGAAAGTACTAGGAGATAGGATCTTTATAAAGGTTGTTAAGGACAAATAAACTCATCAAGATAGACCCTAAAACAGTCTGACTGGTGTCCTTATATGAAGAGATTAGGACACATGGAAAAGATGACCCCCTACATGCCAAGGAAAGAGGCCTCAGGAGGAAGTAATCCTTCCCACACCTTGATTATGGACTTACAGCCTCCAGAGATGTGAGGAAATAAACTTTCATTGGTCTGTGGTATCTTGCTATAGCAGTCCTAGCAATCTCATAAACTGTTCAAATCATGTTTGTTGAGCAGATTAATGAGTAATGTTTGCGTTATTGTAACAAGTTAGTTGGACCATAAGGAAGACTGAGCACTGAAAAATTGATGCTTTTGAACTGTGGTGCTGGAGAAGACCCTTGGGAATCCCCTAGACAGCAAGGAGATCCAACCAGTCCATCCTAAAGGAAATCAACCTTGACTATTCACTGGAAGGACTGATGCTGAAGCTGAAGCTCCAGTACTGTGGCCACCTGATGCTAAGAACTGACTCACTGGAAAAGACCCTGTTGCTGGGAAAGAGTGAGGACGGGAGGAAAATGCCGTGATAGAGGATAAGATGGGTGGATGACATCACTGAATCAATGGACATGAGTTTGAGCAAACTCCAGGAGACAGTGAAGGACAGGGAAGCCTGGTGTGCTGCAGTCCATGGAGTTGCAGAGAGTTGAACATGACTGAGTGACTAAACAACAGCAAAAATACATAAACTTGAGTCCTCATTTAAGTCAAAAGTTCAGGGTGAGCTACATGAAAAAGCTCTCAGGATAAGGTGATCTTTTGCTTCACCTGTACAGTTCCAGAACCCTGCAGAAAAACAGGGGGCTGGCCCTAGAGAGTCAGGGTGCATGTCTGAGGAATGAGCTCAGTGAGCGCACCCGCCTTCATCTTCCCAGCAAGGGAGGATGAGTACCTTCCTTGGAAACCTGAGTCACCATATCTGAGAACTGGCCATGATTGTTTGACCTCTGGCTTTCCTGCGTGGTGCAGGGCAGGGAAGAAATGAAACAGCAGGTAACTCATCTCCTGCACAGACCCTGAGCCAGGGGCCGCTCTAATTTTTGAAGCAGTCCTGGGAGGCAGACTCTCAAACTGCAAAGGAAAACGGTGAAATGGCTTGCTCAAGTTCACAGAGCAGGATACAGGAGAGCTGGGATTTGAACTCAGGCCAGTGGGTTCATAAGTACAGCCTGCAGGACTTACCGTCAGCTCATCGTCCTTGCTGTTCCTCCCTGCCACTGTACTTCCTCTGCAAGGTGGCCGAAAAGTGCCAAACAAAAGACGCAACAGAAATCAGAGAGCAGAGTCTAAAGGCAGCTTTTCTGAGTGAATAACAAACAAATGAAAAGGCTAGCAAATGGCAACTGGGCATCACAGAAGCAAGAGGAGAGGAGCTGTCTCTACTGGGAGGTGACAAGAGAGTGTGGTCTTCGCATTCAAGCCAAGAGAAGCCGCAAAGAACTCTGACTTGCCCGTGAAACGAGGGAGCCCGCTGCTCACAAGCTCCCCAGGAGAATGAGCTGTGACCATCACCGCTGTTAAGTGTGAGAGATGTTCCCCAGCTCCCTTAACTTGGCCCTAAACTCCCACCGTGTTCACTTTGCCTATTTACCGCTTCCAGGATTCTCCTTCCGTTTAGGAAGGCAGACTGCTCTCTCATCTTCCCTCTCTCTTTCTCTCTCTGCTAATCCAGGCTCTCAGGATTTCATCCCCAAGAAGTTAATCAAAGGCATTTTCCTCAATAAATCAAGTCTCCCTGAAGATGAATTCCAGAGCCAGCTATTCTAACCCCGCGAGTGTCCACCTGCTTCATGAGCATTTTTACAACAGCTATTGTCTGCGTGTGAACGTTATCTTCTTTGTTACATGAGCCTTGGCTTCAGCTCTAACTCTCAGAAGAAAGATCAAATGGGTTCGTCTTGGGAATCTGATCTGAATCGCTCCTTCCTTTTCTGGAAATGCAGACGAGCTCAGGCTGTGGCTGCATCTGGAAGGCCGGCCAGCACTTGTCAGAGAGACCAGGGTGCCGTCTGCCAGGCACAGTGGCCAGCAGGACAGTGGGAGGGTGGGGTGGGCAGTGCCCAGGGAGGAGACGGCAAAACAAGGGCTGAGCCCCACCCTCCACCCGCCACCCCGGAAAGATGTCAGCTGGAGGGCTACATCTACCGGCGGCTTCTAAGGGAGCCTGTGCGTGCATGCGTGCTAAGTCGCTTCAGTTGTGTCTGACTCTTTGCCACCCCCTGGACTGTAGCTTCCAAGTCTCCTCCAGGGCCAAGTAAGCCTACCTTCCCACGGAACAGACAGTGAAGGCGAAGGGCAGGATCTTCAGTGGAGGTCTCTAACGGAAAGACTCAGCCAGGACTCTTAAAACCATGCTGCCTCTATATATATATACACTATGGAATAGTACTCAGCCTTAAAAAGAATGAAAGAATGCCGAAGATGGCGGAGGAGTAGGACGGGGAGACCACTTTCTCTCCTAGAAATTCATCAAAAGAATAACTGTACGCAGAGCAAACTTCACAAAACAACTTCTGATCGCTAGCAGAGGTCACCAGGTGCCCAGAAAAGCAGCCCATTATCTTCGAAAGGAGGTAGGACAAAATATAAAAGATAAAAAGTGAGACAAAAGAGCTAAGGACGGAGATCCGTCCCGGGAAGGGTCTTAATAGAGGACGTTCCCAGACACCGGGGAACCCTCGACCTGGCGGGCCTGGGGGAAGTGTTTGAATCTCAGAGGGCAACCTGACTGGGAGAGAAACAATAATAAAACCCACAGATTATGAGCCTAAAAGCAACTCCCAGCAGGAGAGTACCCCAGACGCCCGCATCCGCCATCAGCAAGTGGGAGCGGAACGGAGAGGAGCGGGCGGCATTATTTGGGGCAGGGTCCGGGCCTGAGAGCCCTGAGGACAATCGGAGGGAGCTTCTGTGAGTTCCCAGCTTGAACTGTGGGAGAGCAAGAGAGAGAAAATTAACCGGCCAGAACACGCTGCCTGCGGTTCGCAGAGCAAAGGGACCGAGATTCTGGATGGTCGACATCCGCCGGGAGGGTCGCGGCGAGACAAAGGGCACAGGCACCCGACCGGCGCAGGCGGGGACTGGGGCTAGGGACGCGGCGGGCAGAAGGCGCACGCACCGGACTAGCGCCGGCGGAATCTGAGACTGGGACCGCGGAAGGGAGTGGGCGCGCGCACCCGGGGAGAGTGCGCCCGTCAAGCGTCAAGCCCCTGGCTGCCTGGACCGCTCTGACGGGGAGGGCACAGGGAGCAGGCGCAGATCTCAGTTCCGACCCTTGGCGGAACACCCGAGGGCTGGAACTGCGCGCAGCGCCGCTCCATATAACAGCTGGGAGCCTGAGCAGCTCCGGAGCCCGAGCAACTCTAGCCCCTCCCTGCAGCGCGACGGAACTAGCTACCTGAATAAGAGTCCACCTCCGCCCGCTTGGGTCAGGGCGGAAATGAGGCCCTGAAGAGCCTGGCAAACAGAAGCCAAACCGCTTCAGAAGGAACTGGTGCAACAGATTAAAATCCCTGTAGGAAACACTGACCACACCACAAGGGTCCTGTAGATATCAAGAAGTGTAAGCTGGAACGAGGAGCTATCTGAAACTGAGCCGAACCCACACTGACCGCAACAGCTCCAGAGAACTTCCTACATATATTTTTACTTTTTTTTTTTCTTTCTTTCTTTCTTTCTTTCTTTTTTTTTTTAAGCAGGGGAAGGAAAAAAAAATTTTTTTTTTAGTTTTATTTTTTCTTTTTAATTTTTTTCTCTTTTATTTTCCTTTAAAATTCCCTATTACTCCCCCATTACTCCTTAACATTCATTTTCATAAATTCTTACGATTTTTGTAGTTAGGGAAAATTTTTTTTTTCCTCTTTTTTTTCTCTTCTTCTTCTTTTTTTTTTTTCCCCCTTCTTCTCTTCTATTTTTTATTTTTCTTCTTCTCTTATTTCTTTTAAAGTCCTCTAGTACTCCTCTACTACTCCTTAATTATTCATTTTCAATACACTATAACCTTACAAAGAGGAGAGGAAAAAAAAAAAAAAGAAGAGAAGCCTTATTTTTAAACCAAACCTCATATATATTTCTAAAATTTTTTTGGGGGGGGTTTGTTTTTGTTTTTAATATAGTATTTTTATGAGTCTAACCTATACTCTAGATTTTTAATTTTTGTTCTTCAGTATATGATATAAACTGTAAACATTTAAGAATCCAATATTCAGTTTCCATTTTTATTCAGGAGTGTGGTGATTATTCTCTCCCAATCTTGACTCTCTGTTTTCTACCTCAGAACACCTCTATTTCCTCCTTTCCCCTTCTCTTCCCAATTCAATTCTGTGAATCTTTGCTGGTGTCTGGGCTACGGAGAACACTCTAGGAACAGACGACTGCATAGATCTGTCTCTCTCCTCTTGAGTCCCCCCTTTTCTCCTCCTGCTCATCTCTATTTCCCTCTTCCCTGTCCTCTTCTTCATGTAACTCTGTGAACCTCTCTGGGAGCCCCTAACAGGGGAGAATCTTTTCGCCATTAACCTAGAAGTTTTATTATCAGTGCTGTATAGTTGGAGAAGTCCTGAGACTACAGGAAGAATAAAACTGAAATCCAGAGGCAGGAGATTTAAGCCCAAAACCTGAGAACACCAGAAAACTCCTGACTACATGGAACTTTAAGTAATAAGAGACCGTCCAAAAGCCTTCATACCTACACTGAAACCAACCACCACCCAGGAGCCAACAAGTTTTAGAGCAAGACATATCACACAAATTCCCCAGCAACACAGGAACATAGCCCTGAAAGTCAACATACAGACTGCCCAAAGTCACACGTAACACATAGACCCATCTCAAAACTCATTACTGGGCACACCATTGCTCTTCAAAAAGAAGAAATCAAGTTCCACGCTCCAGAACACTGAAACAAGCTTCCCTAACCAGGAAACCTTGACAAGTCAACCGTCCAACCCCACCCACTGGGTAAAAACTCCACAATAAAAAGGAATCACAGACCTCCAGAATACAGAAAACCCACTCCAGACACAGCAATCTAAACAAGATGAAAAGGCAGAGAAATACCCAACAGGTAAAGGAACATGACAAGTGCCCACCAAGTCAAACAAAAGAGGAGGAGATAGGGAATCTATCTGAAAAAGAATTTAGAATAATGATAATAAAAATGATCCAAAATCTTGAAAACAAAATGGAGTTACAGATAAATAGCCTGGAGACAAAGATTGAAAAGATGCAAGAAAAGTTTAATAAAGACCTAGAAGAAATAAAAGAGAGTCAATTAAAAATGAATAATGCAATGAATGAGATCAAAAACACTTTGGAGGGAACCAAGAGTAGAATAACGGAGACAGAAGATAGGATAAGTGAGGTAGAAGATAGAATGGTGGAAATAAATGAAGCAGAGAGGAAAAAAGAAAAAAGGATCAAAAGAAATGAGGACAACCTCAGGGACCTCTGGGACAATGTGAAACGCCCCAACATTCGAATCATAGGAGTCCCAGAAGAAGAAGACAAAAAGAAAGGCCACGAGAAAATACTCGAGGAGATAATAGCTGAAAACTTCCCTAAGATGGGGAAGGAAATAGCCACCCAAGTCCAAGAAACCCAGAGAGTCCCAAACAGGATAAACCCAAGGCGAAACACTCCAAGACACATAGTAATCAAATTAACAAAGATCAAACACAAAGAACAAATACTAAAAGCAGCAAGGGAGAAACAACAAATAACACACAAAGGGATTCCCATAAGGATAACAGCTGATCTATCAATAGAAACCCTCCAGGCCAGAAGGGAATGGCAGGACTTAATGAAAGTAATGAAAGAGAATAATCTACAACCTAGATTACTGTACCCAGCAAGGATCTCATTCAGATATGAAGGAGAATTCAAAAGCTTTACAGACAAGCAAAAGCTGAGAGAATTCAGCACCACCAAACCAGCTCTTCAACAAATGCTAAAGGATCTTCTCTAGACAGGAAATGCAGAAAGGTTGTATAAACGTGAACCCAAAACAACAAAGTAAATGGCAACGGGACCACACCTATCAATAATTACCTTAAATGTAAATGGGTTGAATGCCCCAACCAAAAGACAAAGATTGGCTGAATGGATACAAAAACAAGACCCCTATATATGCTGCCTACAAGAGACCCACCTCAAAACCAGAGACACATACAGACTAAAAGTGAAGGGCTGGAAAAAAATATTTCACGCAAATGGAGACCAAAAGAAAGCAGGAGTCGCAATACTCATATCAGATAAAATAGACTTTCAAATAAAGGATGTGAAAAGAGACAAAGAAGGACACTACATAATGATCAAAGGATCAATCCAAGAAGAAGATATAACAATTATAAACATATATGCACCCAACATAGGAGCACCGCAATATGTACGACAAACGCTAATGAGTATGAAAGAGGAAATTAATAGCAACACAATAATAGTGGGAGACTTTAATACCCCACTCACAACTATGGATAGATCAACTAAACAGAAAATCAACAAGGAAACACAAACCTTAAATGATACAATGGACCAGCTAGACCTAATTGATATCTATAGGACATTTCACCCCAAAACAATCAATTTCACCTTTTTCTCAAGTGCACACGGAACCTTCTCCAGAATAGATCACATCCTGGGCCATAAATCTGGTCTTGGAAAATTCAGAAAAATTGAAATCATTCCAGTCATCTTTTCTGATCACAGTGCAGTAAGATTAGATCTCAATTCCAGGAAAAAAATTGTTAAAAATTCAAACATATGGAGGCTAAATAACACGCTTCTGAATAACCAACAAATCATAGAAGAAATCAAAAAAGAAATCAAAATATGTATAGAAATGAATGAAAATGAAAACACAACAACCCAAAACCTATGGGACACTGTAAAAGCAGTGCTAAGGGGAAGGTTCATAGCATTACAGGCTTACATCAAGAAACAAGAAAAAAGCCAAATAAATAACCTAACTCTACACCTAAAGCAGTTAGAGAAGGAAGAAATTAAGAACCCCAGGGTCAGCAGAAGGAAAGAAATCTTAAAAATTAGGGCAGAAATAAATGCAAAAGAAACTAAAGAGACCATAGCAAAAATCAACAAAGCTAAAAGCTGGTTTTTTGAAAAAATAAACAAAATTGACAAACCATTAGCAAGACTCATTAAGAAACAAAGAGAGAAGAACCAAATTAACAAAATAAGAAATGAAAAGGGTGAGATCACAACAGACAACACTGAAATCCAAAGGATCATAAGAGACTACTACCAGCAGCTCTATGCCAATAAAATGGACAACTTGGATGAAATGGACAAATTCTTAGAAAAGTATAACTTTCCAAAACTGAACCAGGAAGAAATAGAAGATCTTAACAGAACCATCACAAGCAAGGAAATCGAAACTGTAATCAAAAATCTTCCAGGAAACAAAAGCCCAGGACCAGATGGCTTCACAGCTGAATTCTACCAAAAATTTAGAGAAGAGCTAACACCTATCTTACTCAAACTCTTCCAGAAAATTGCAGAAGAAAGTAAGCTTCCAAACTCATTCTATGAGGCCACCATCACCCTAATTCCAAAACCAGACAAAGATGCCACAAAAAAAGAAAACTACAGGCCAATATCACTGATGAACATAGATGCAAAAATCCTTAACAAAATTCTAGCAAACAGAATCCAACAACATATTAAAAAAATCATACACCATGACCAAGTGGGCTTTATCCCAGGAATGCAAGGATTCTTTAATATCCGCAAGTCAATCAATGTAATACACCACATTAACAAATTGAAAGATAAAAACCATATGATTATCTCAATAGATGCAGAGAAAGCCTTTGACAAAATTCAACACCCATTTATGATTAAAACTCTCCAGAAAGCAGGAATAGAGGGAACATACCTCAACATAATAAAAGCGATATATGAAAAACCCACAGCAAGCATCACCCTCAATGGTGAAAAATTGAAAGCATTTCCCCTGAAATCAGGAACAAGACAGGGGTGCCCACTCTCACCACTACTATTCAACATAGTCTTGGAAGTTTTGGCCACAGCAATCAGAGCAGAAAAAGAAGTAAAAGGAATCCAGATAGGAAAAGAAGAAGTGAAACTCTCGCTGTTTGCAGATGACATGATCCTCTACATAGCAAACCCTAAAGACTCTACCAGAAAATTACTAGAGCTAATCAACGAATATAGTAAAGTTGCAGGATATAAAATTAATACACAGAAATCCCTTGCATTTCTATACACTAACAATGAGAAAACAGAAAGAGAAATTAAGGAAACAATACCATTCACCATTGCAACAAAAAGAATAAAATACTTAGGAGTATATCTACCTAAAGAAACAAAAGACCTGTACATAGAAAACTATAAAACACTGATGAAAGAAATCAAAGTGGACACAAACAGATGGAGAAACATACCGTGTTCATGGATTGGAAGAATCAATATTGTCAAAATGGCTATTCTACCCAAAGCAATCTATAGATTCAATGCAATCCCTATCAAGCTACCAACGGTATTTTTCACAGAACTAGAACAAATAATTTCACAATTTGTATGGAAATACAGAAAACCACGAATAGCCAAAGTAATCTTGAGAAAGAAGAATGGAACTGGAGGAATCACCCTCCCTGACTTCAGACTCTACTACAAAGCCACAGTCATCAAGACAGTATGGTACTGGCACAAAGACAGAAATATAGATCAATGGAACAGAATAGAAAGCCCAGAGATAAATCCACGAACCTATGGACACCTTATCTTTGACAAAGGAGGCAAGGATATACAATGGAAAAAAGACAACCTCTTTAACAAGTGGTGCTGGGAAAACTGGTCAACCACTTGTAAAAGAATGAAACTAGAACACTTTCTAACACCATACACAAAAATAAACTCAAAATGGATTAAAGATCTAAATGTAAGACCAGAAACTATAAAACTCCTAGAGGAGAACATAGGCAAAACACTCTCTGACATAAATCTCAGCAGGATCCTCTATGACCCACCTCCCAGAATATTGGAAATAAAAGCAAAACTAAACAAATGGGACCTAATGAAAATTAAAAGCTTTTGCACAACAAAGGAAACTATAAGTAAGGTGAAAAGACAGCCCTCAGATTGGGAGAAAATAATAGCAAATGAAGAAACAGACAAAGGATTAATCTCAAAAATATACAAGCAACTCCTGAAGCTCAATTCCAGAAAAATAAATGACCCAATCAAAAAATGGGCCAAAGAACTAAACAGACATTTCTCCAAAGAAGACATACAGATGGCTAACAAACACACGAAAAGATGCTCAACATCACTCATTATCAGAGAAATGCAAATCAAAACCACAATGAGATACCATTACACGCCAGTCAGGATGGCTGCTATCCAAAAGTCTACAAGCAATAAATGCTGGAGAGGGTGTGGAGAAAAGGGAACCCTCTTACACTGCTGGTGGGAATGCAAACTAGTACAGCCACTATGGAAAACAGTGTGGAGATTTCTTAAAAAACTGGAAATAGAACTGCCATATGACCCAGCAATACCACTTCTGGGCATACACACCGAGGAATCCAGATCTGAAAGAGACACGTGCACCCCAATGTTCATCACAGCACTGTTTATAATAGCCAGGAAATGGAAGCAGCCTAGATGCCCATCAGCAGATGAATGGATAAGGAAGCTGTGGTACATATACACCATGGAATATTACTCAGCCGTTAAAAAGAATTCATTTGAACCAGTTCTAATGAGATGGACGAAACTGGAGCCCATTATACAGAGTGAAGTAAGCCAGAAAGATAAAGAACATTACAGCATACTAACACATATATACGGAATTTAGAAAGATGGTAACGATAACCCTATATGCAAAACAGAAAAAGAAACACAGAAGTACAGAACAGACTTTTGAACTCCGTGGGAGAAGGTGAGGGTGGGATGTTTCAAAAGAACAGCATGTATATTATCTATGGTGAATCAGATCACTAGCCCAGGTGGGATGCATGAGACGAGTGCTCGGGCCTGGTGCACTGGGAGGACCCAGAGGAGTCGGGTGGACAGGGAGGTGGGAGGGGGGATCGGGATGGGGAATACGTGTAACTCAATGGCTGATTCGTGTCAATGTATGACAAAACCCACTGAAATGTTGTGAAGTAATTGGCCTCCAACTAATAAAATAAAATTTAAAAAAAAAAAAAAAAGAAAGAAAGAATGCCACTTGCAGTGGCATGGATGGACCTGGAAATTATCATTCTAAAGTGAAGTAAGCCAGACAGAGACAGATACCGTTTGTATGTGGACTAAAAAAAAAAAAAAATGATACAAATGAATTTGTTTATAAAACAGAAACAGACTCACAGATGTAGAGAACAACCCTATGGTTATCAAAGGTAAAAGAGGGTGATAAATCAGGAAAATGGGATTTACAGATATACACGAGTATATGTAAAAATAAACAACAAGGATTTACTGTTCAGCATAGATTACTAAATTCAATATAGTAACTTCCCTTATGGCTTCCCTTATAGCTCAGTTGGGAAAGAATCTGCCTGCAATGCAGGAGACCTGGGTTTGATTCCTGGGTCGGGAAGATCCCCTGGAGAAGGAAATGGCAACCCTCTCTAGTAATCTTGCCTGGACACTCTCACTGGACAGAGGAGCCTGGCGAGCTACAGTCCATGGGGTTGCGTGAGTTGGATATGACTTAGTGACTAAACCTCCACTATATTCAATATCTTGTGATAACCTATAATGGAAAAGAATCTGAAAGAGAATAGATATACATATGTATATCTGAGTTACTTTGCTATATACCTGAAACACTGCAAGTCAGCTAAATTTTTAAAAATTAAAAATTTTTAATTTTTAAATTTCAATTTTTAAAAATCATTAACTAAAAAATAAATAAAATCATACCACCATGACCCTTAGACACAACCCAGTTTCTTACAATGGAGACCAATGAAGACTGAAGAAGATAAGGATATACCCACGGCCAAGAAGGAAAACACCTCATCAGAGGAAGTTCTTTTTCATGAAAGAACCTTTCATTAAAGACTGGCATTTTAGTGTAGTCTCCCTTTTCCCCTCTGTTCATGGAATCACAGATGTATTTTTTCTTTCCTTCAGAGTTGAAAAGAACCTTAGAAATGTAAACCATTCATAATATTTTGCATAAGGAAGAAAGCCCAGAGAGGTAAGTGACTTACCCAAGATCAGTCAGCTAGAAAAGGGCCAGGCCAGGATCTGGGGTCCTGACTCAGCTCGGGGCTCTTAGATTTGAGAATTTCCAGACTCAGCTTCCTAGAAAAAGTAGCCCCCTCCTCCAATGAGGAGGTATAAATCCCCCTCCCTCCAGATGACAAGATCCTATTTCCCTTGATTGGGCTTCCCTGGTGGCTCAGACGGTAATGAATCTGCCTGCAATCTGGGGGTCGGGGAGGTCGCCTGGAGAAGGGAATGGCTACCCACTCTAACTTCAGAGTAAATGCTCATCTTTGTTTACTAGAGAGACTGGGATTCAGAGAGTTCTAGAGACCTGCAGCAGGGCTCCAGGAAGGTGTGTGAAGGGGCCAGATGTCAACTGCAAGGAGACTCACCCCAAACCTCAGGCTGAATATCATCCCCCATCCTTTCCTGCCCGGATTTCCCACAAACCTGCTGTCACCTTTTGTGTCCTTCCTTGTAGCTGCTTTAGGTATTTCAATATTGGTACTTGTAAGACTCTGAAAGGGAGCACCTCCTTACATTTTTTTGTCCTGGGCACCTCACCAGCCTCCCCAAGTCCCAGCACTGTTGTCACAGCTTTTTGGCATGGCACCCCTTATCCATTCTACAGGCAGAAAGGTCTTTGCAGAATTTAGCTCTCTGCCCTGCTTAAATACATCACTTCTTCCTTTGGTCCCGGGATAGAGTCCACATTCTGTCACTCAGTGTGTGAGTTCATTGAGGAGCCCCTGGAGAGGAAAGGTCTCTGCTGCAGTGGCCCATCTTCACCCTCCTGCAGGTCCAGGGACACCCCTGGTTCCCAGGAAGCTTGATCACAACTCATCCCTCATTCTCTGTTCCTTTCGCTTCTGTGAACCTCTCTAGATGCCCTTTCCTTCTGACATGCATGGCAAAATCTAGCAGCATCACTCCTCCCCCAGGTTTCAATTTTCTTCTGAGTGTCTGGTAGATGGGGTTCCCTAAAAGAACAACAAGAGAAGACCTCATCCTAAGAGATAAATGGGGAAAGTGGGGGTGGGTGCCATCCTTCATCTCACCAAGTACCAAATACATGTCTCCCACAATCTGCTCTTGACCTCTGTCTGCAATTTCATTCAGCTTTTCAGTTATTATCTTAATAGGCATCTACCTGTCATTTACCAAAATGCAGTTAAGTGGGGTGATCATTTTTCTGAAGATAAAAATGGCATCTCTCTTTTCTCTTTTTCTCTCTCTTAAAGGTGATGCTGGCCCATTATTTTAACTGAAGCTCTTTGGGGCTCTCTAGGATGGTTCCATGTTCTGGCTTTGTCTGTAAAACTTGGGGAGGCAGAGAGTTAAACCAACAACTAGAGAATTTGATCACTACAGACCTAGATTCCTGGTAGTTCAGTGCAAATGAAAACAACAAGTTTCTTTTAGCCTTAATTGTCTGTGTAATTGCCTTAGCTCAGAGAGACAGGGGCTCAGAATCTCAAGAAAGGTGGATTTCTTTTCTTCAATCAACAACATTTATTATATGCCAACTGTATGAAGCAACTCTGCATTAAGTCTTGAAGTGTACCCAGGAGGAGCATTATAGATGCTGCTAATGAATCTCTAAATAACATAACTATAGAATCAAGTTCACTGGAATGCTTGATAAGTACCAGGCAGTACACCACTGCAAGGATTCAATGTGGGGAATTAAGGAGGTAGTAAGCAAGAATAAAAGCAAGCCAAAAATGTGTGTATGGTGGAGCTATATCATATTTTGCAATACTGACATAAAGGTGGCAGGAGTTTAGGGGAGGAACAGTCAAAATGCAGAAGTTGTCAGCCAACAGTTACTGGAAATTTACTCTATGCCAAGCCTTACCTCTTAGACTTTCACCACCAGTCATCACAGCTCAAATGCCACCTCTTCCATGAAGGATTCTGAGCCCTTAGACAGAAGGAATCATCTGCTACTTGGTGTTCCCAGAAAAAAACAGCTATTTGGCATTGACGTCGCCCTCTCCTGTGTGGGAATGAATTATTTGCAAGTCTGTTTCAGCCACTAGCTCTTTCTTAAGGTTTAGAAAGCTTGCTTTACTCATGTCTTTGTCATTGAGAACATTCATTCCCATGAGTTGCACAGAATAGTTTTCAGCTCAGTTCAGTTACTTAGTCGTGTCCGACTCTTTGCGAACCCATGGACTGCAGCACGCCAGGCCTCCCTGTCCATCAACAACTCCAGGAGTTTACTCACTCATGTTCTTTGAGTCAGTGATGCCATCCAACCATCTCATGCTCCATCGTCCCCTTCTGCTCCCACCTTCAATCTTTCCCAGCATCAGGGCCTTTTCAAATGAGTCAGCTGTTTGCATCAGGTGGCCAAATTATTGCAGTTTCAGCTTCAGCATCAGTCCTTCCAATGAACACTCAGGACTGATTTCCTTTAGAATTGACTGATTGGATCTCCTTGCAGTCCAAAGGACTCTGAAGAGTCTTCTCCAACACCACAGTTCAAAAGCATCAATTCTTGGGCACTCAACTTTTCTTATAGTCCAATTCTCACATCCATACATAACTACTGGAAAAACCATAGCTTTGACTAGATGGACCTTTGTTGGCAAAGTAATGTCTCTGCTTTTTAATATGCTGCCTAGGTTGGTCATAACTTTTCTTACAAGGAGCATGTATCTTTTAATTTCACGGCTTCAGTCACTATCTGCAGTGATTTTGGAGCTCAAAAAACTAAAATCTTTCACTGTTTCCACTGTTTTCCCATCTATTTGCCATGAAGTGATGGGACCAGATGTCATGAGCTTAGTTTTCTGAATGTTGAGTTTTAAGTCAACTTTTTCACTCTCCTCTTTCACTTTCATCAAGAGGCTCTTTAGTTCTTCTTTGCTTTCTGCCATAAGGGTGGTGTCATCTGCATATTGGATGTTATTGATATTTCTCCTGGCAATCTTGATTCAAGCTTGTGCTTCATCCAGCCCGGCATTTCACATGATGTACTCTGCATATAAGCTAAATAAGCAAGGTGACAATATACAGCCTTGACATACTCCTTTCCCAATTTGGAATCAGTGTTCCATGTCCAGTTCTAACTGTTGCTTCTTGACCTGCATGCAGATTTCTCATGAGGCAGGTCACGTGCTCTGGAATTCCCATCTCTTGAAGAATTTTCCACAGTGTGTTGTGATCCACACAGTCAAAGGCTTTGGCGTAGTCAATAAAGCAGAAGTACATGCTTTTCTGGAATTTTCTTGTTCTTTCAATGATCCAGTGGATGTTGGCAATTTGATCTCTGGTTCCTCTGCCTTTTCTGAATCCAGCTGGACATCTGGAAGTTCACGGTTCACATACTGTTGAAGCCTGGCTTGGAGAATTTTGAACATTACTTTTACTAGCATGCGAGATGAGTGCAATTATGTGGCAGTTTGAACATTCTTTGGCATTGCCTTTCTTTGGGATTGGAATGGAAACTGACCTTTTCCAGTCCTGTGGCCACAGCTGAGTTTTCCAAATTTGCTGACATACTGAGTGCAACACTTTCACAGTGTCATCTTTTAGGATTTGAAATAGCTCAACTGGAATTCCATCACCTCCACTAGCTTTGTTTGTGGTGATGTTTCCTAAGGCCCACTTGACTTTACATTCCAGATGTCTGGTTCTAGATGACTGATCACACCATCATGGTTATCTGGGTCATGAAGATCTTTTTTGTACAGTTCTTCTGCGTATTCTTGCCTCCTTTTCTTAATATCTTCTTCTTCTGTTAGGTTAATACCATTTCTGTCCTTGATTGAGCCCATCTTTGCATGAAATGTTCCCTTGGTATCTCTAATTTTCTTGAAGAGATCTCTAGTCTTTCTCATTCTGCTGTCTTCCTGTATTTCTTTGCACTGATCACTGAGGAAGTCTTTCTTATATCTGGACATGCACTCATCTTCTCCTGTGAGAACTCCAAAATTACAACTCACTGCCGAACAGCCATGGACAGGACAATGTTGGATCCCACCAAAAAAAGATATCCCAAGCTCAAGGGCAAAGGAGAAGCCCCAGCATGATGGTGGAAGGGGTAAAATCTCATTTAGAATCAAGCCCCATACCAACCAGAGATGCTCGGAGGGCTCAAACAAACTTCGTGTGCACCAGGACCCAGAGACTGAGCCAGAACTGTGTTTCACTGCCTCCTGTGGAGATACGGGTCAGCAGTGGCCTGCTGCAGCAGCAGGGGCTCTGGGTGCAGCAGACCTGGGTATGGCATAAGCCCTCTTGGAGGAGGTCGCCATTAACCCCACCATAGAGCTGTCAGAGCTTACACAGGACTGGGGAAACAGACTCTTGGAGGGCACAAACAGAGCCTTGGGTGCACCAGGACCCAGGAGAAAGGGGCAGTGACCCCACAAGAGGCTGACCCAGACTTGCCCACGAGTGTCCAGGAGTCTCCGGTGGAGGCATGGGTTGGAGGTGGCCTGCTGCAGGGTCGGGGGCGCTGCATGCAGCTGTGCTTGCTTGCATGGGGCCTTTTGAAGGGGTCCCCACTATCTTCATCACCTCCACAACAGGTGAAACAACAGGGAGGGAACACAGCCCCACCCATCAACAGAAAACTGGATTAAAGATTTACTGAGCATGGCCCCACTCATCAGAACAAGACCCAGTTTGCCCCTCAAGTCAGTCACTCTCATCAGGATACTTCCATAAGCCTCTTATCTTTATCCATCAGAGGACAGACAGAATGAAAACCATAATCACAGAAAATTAACCAAACTGATCACATGGACCACAGCCTTTTCTAACTCAAAGAAACTATGAGCCATGCCATGGGGCATGGAAGTCATGGTGAAGAGTTCTGACAAAATGTGGTCCGCTGGAGAAGGGAATGGCAAGCCACTTCAGTATTCTTGCCTTGAGAACCCCAAGAACAGTGTGAAAAGGCAAAAATACAGGACACTGAAAGATGAACTCCCCAGGTTGGTAGGTGCCCAATATGCTACTGGAGATCAGTGGAGAAATAACTCCAGAAAGAATGAAGAGACAGAGCCAAAGCAAAAACAACATCTAGTTATGAATATGACTGGTGAGGGAAGTAAAGTCCACTGCTATAAAGAGCAATATCGCATAGGAACCTGGAATGTTAGGTCCATGAACCAAGGCAAATTGGAAGTGGTCAGACAGGAGATGGCAAGAGTGACCATCGACATTTTAGGAGTCAGTGAACTAAAATGGACTGGAATGGGTGAATTTAACTCAGATGGCCATTATATCTACTACTGTGGGCAAGAATTCCTTAGAAGAAATGGAAAAGCCTTCATACTCAGCAAAAGAGTCTGAAATGCAGTACTTGGATGCAATCTCAAAAATGACAGAATGATCTCTGTTCATTTCCAAGGCAAGCAGTTCAATATCACAGTAATCCAAGTCTATGCCCTGACCAGTAATGCTGAAGAAGCTGAGGTTGAATGGTTCTATGAAGACCTATAAGACCTTCTAGAACAAACACCCAAAAAGGATGTCCTTTTCATTATAGGGGATTGAAATGCAAAATTAGGAAGTCAAGAGATACCTGGAGTAACAGGCAAATTTGGCCTTGGAGTCCAAAATTAAGCAGGGCAAAGGCTAACAGAGATTTCCTGAGAGAATGCACTGGTCATAGCAAACACCCTCTTCCAACAACACAAGAGAAGACTCTATACGTGGACATCACCAGATGTTAGGGTCAATATCAAAATCAGATTCTTTATATTCTTTGCAGCCAAAGATGGTGAAGCTCTATACGGTCAGCAAAAACAAGACCAGGAGCTGACTCTGGCTCAGATCATGAACTCCTTATTACCAAATTCAGACTTAAATTGAAGAAAGTAGGGAAAACCACTACACTATTCCATTCAATTCAGTTCAGTCACTCAGTCATGTCTGTCTCTTTGTGATCCCAACACCATTCAGATATGACCTAAATCAAATCCCTTATGATTATACGGTGGAAGTGGCAAATAGATTCAAGGGATCAGATCTGATAGAGTGACTAAAGAACTACGGATGGAGGTTCATGACATTGTACAGGAGGCAGTGATCAAGACCATCCCCAAGAAAAAGAAATGCAAAAAGGCAAAATGGTTGTCTGAGGAGGCCTTACAAATAGCTGAGAAAAGAAGAGAAGCTAAAGGCAAAGGAGAAAAGGAAAGATATACCCATTTGAATGCAGAATTCCAAAGAATGGCAAGGAGAGATAAGAAAGCCTTCCTCAGTGATCAATGCAAAGAAATACAGAATAGTTTTAAGAGTTTTTAATAGTTTTAAAGTTACTCATGGGGCTTATGGCTTAAATCCCCTTCTATTTCCTCAAAGAGACTTGGAACATCTCTGCTCTGCTTTTTTTAGCTGTTAGTTTCATATTTGAGCCCTAAGGGCCATTTTATTTTCCCTCTTTCCAAATTTGTGAGCTATCACATCACAGATCACAAATATGATAAAACTAAGAAATAAAAAGTATTTGTTGTCTGTAAAAATGTGTTATTGGAGCTGGAACATTAACATGGTGATTGGAAGGTGTTGAGTTGGAATGGAAGGGCATTCTAGTAGAGAATGGAGAATTATAAGCAGATGAACATGAATTTGAAAACTTTCTGCCATCTCTGGGTTGTTTCCTGAATCAGGTATGACGCCTCTGGCTCTTTCGTCCATAATGGCATTTGGGCAGCGGGGGTTGGGTGGGAACTGAGATGCCCTTAGCCAGCTTTTCCAGCTGCCTATTTTTTATCCTTCTCTTAATATTTTAATATCTAACATGAAATGGTGGGAAGAATACTGAGAGAGAGAAAAAAAAAAAGACAAAAAGGGAGCAAAGAAGGAAAGATGAAAGGGAGAGAGGAAGGCAAGAAGGAAGAAGAACTATACATTTGTGATCTAAATCCTACATCCAAATCCTGGCTTTGCCACTGACAACCTATGATACTGAGACAAAATTTTTTTTTACTGTTCCAAAACTTGTGATTCTCCTTCAGGAGAAAGGAGAAGATGGTAACTCCCAAGATGGTAATTTACAGGACTGACCAAAAGAATATGTATACAAATAGTCTAGAACAGAGATTACATAAAATATCAATCAAATCACTCTGGAGACCTACCTGAAATGAACCAGCAGAGCGAAGTTTTCCCAGGCACAGGTGGCCTTCTGCCCGCACACGCACATGACACCATCACAACACTGACCGTGACCTACTATTCTTCTTCCAGGTCCTCGTCCCTTACTAGGCTAGAAATTCCCCCATGACGGTCACCAACCCACATTCACTCATGAACCCCTAGACCTGAGATGGCCTCTTACACAAAGGAGGTCTTTCCAAATATTTGCAAAATGAATGAATGAATGTCATAAAAAATGTCCAGATCTAACTAACTCAGAAAATAAAGACGTCATTATCATTCCTATTATAAAACCTCTGTCTCACACTGGGTAATCCTTTTACTTTCTGAAGCCCCGGCATTTGCACTCGGATTTGCACTCTACAACCCTCAGATGGGTTTGCAACTTATCTCTCCTGGGCAGGTTTTTGCTGATTTTCTGTGATGTACAATCACCCAAGAAGAGTCTCGGGCATATAAGAACTGTCATATCTATTAGCTTCTTCCTTCCTTCACAAAAAGGGAAGAGTAGAAGAGCGGTGCCCTGAGTCCTAACTGATGTCAAAAACGACATTTCCTCTCCACAGCTTTTGGTTTTTGATTCCTGTCTGTCAGCCGTTATAATTTTACACCAGAAATTATTTAGTTTTCTATGTATTTGTGAAGATTTGAAGAGTTATAAGCTGGCTTCGCTTATGTGCGCCCAGGGAAAAAAAAAAAAGTGAGAGGATTTATGGGAAGAGAATGAGTAGGACAAAAAAAGAAAAGAAAAGAAAAGAAAAGGTCTCTAAAGGAATTCAGAGTTTAAACTGGCTCTAAATGCTTCACGCTGAAGGCCAGAGCAGATTTCAGGGTTTAAAAGTAATGTACAATTCTTACAGAGCCGTCTTCTTTGTTTTAACTTCGAATGCGATGTAGCAAGGTCAATGGACTTTCCCATTAGCATTATTAATGTTAGTCTAATGAAGTGCACAGATTTGTAAGCGCAGTATTTTTTTTTTTTTTGGCCATGCTGGGCCTTTGTTGCAGCACATGGGCTTTCCGTAGTTGTGATGCGCCAGAAGATTCTCTTGCAAACGAGCACGGACTCTAGAACGCGTGGGCTCAAACGCTGTGGCAGGCCGGCTTTCTAGCTGCAGCATGTGGGATCTTACTTCCTTGATCAGGGATCAAACCTGCATCCCCTGCACTGGAAGGCAAATCTGCAATCACCAGACCACCAGGAAAGTCCCTAAAAAATGCAGTTCTATGAGCTTTACAAATGTCCGTGTATACCCTTAATAACTCCGTTGCAATCAACATATAGAACAACTTCATTTCCTCAGAATCTTCCTTTCTGACCTTTTTTGGATCCTCTCTTACATGCCTGGACAATCCCAGGGATGGGGGAGCCTGGTGGGCTGCCATCTATGGGGTCGCACAGAGTCGGACACGACTGAAGCGATTTAGCCGCAGCAGCAGCTTACATACTGTTTCTCAAATCAGGGGAGCTAAATAGTGTGACTCCATGGATTGTTTCTTAGAATCTGATCAAAGCTACAAATCGTTCTGCACTGAGTCAGGGAAGTGGGAGAGTGTAAATTCATCATAAATTAAGGACCCCAAGGAAGTTTTATTAATTATTTTATTTGTTCATTCAAAAATCTTTATTGAGCACTAACTAGGTGCTTTGGAGAGGTGTTGGGCAGACAGTGGGAAAGAAAGATAGCATCATTCTTGCCTCCTGGATTCACAGCAAGAAGAAAGGTAAGAAATAAGAAAGCAAACCAATAAAGATAGAATTTCATACTGTGACAAATGCAATGAGGGCCAACTGTCAACCCAGGTGTGGTGATAAAGGACAGCATGATGGGGCTCTTTTATAGATTCAAGGAAGCCCTCTCTGAGGAGGGAGCGGTTTGGTGGAGACCTGGATGTGAGAGGAAGCTGGCTGTGCAAAGAGGTCCAACTGTTTGATTGCTGCCGTATCTGAATTATCCTTTTCTTCCCCTCTGTCCACTCAAGGCTGGAGGCTGCATGCTTAGTCGTGTCAGACTTTTCAACCCCATGGACTGTAGCCCACCAGGCTCTTCTGTCCATAGAGTTTTCCAGGCAAGAATACTGGAATGAGTTGCCATTTCTTTTTCCAGGGAATCTTCCCAACCCAGGGATGGAACTCGACATCTCTTGCATCTCCTGCATTGGCAGGCGCATTCTTCAGCACAGGCAGCACCTAGGAAGCCTATCCACACAAATTCTATCCTAAAATACAGAATGGTAGCTTCATCCACTTCCAAAGCAGTCCAAATGTTAAAAGGACATTTATATTTTCACATGACTTGACTTTTAATTACTGTGAAAGTAGTTTTCTATAAGTGTGTTCTGTGATTCATGTCGGTGTTTTCCTCTAGGAATTGTATAGTATCTGGTCTTATATTTACATCTTTAGTTCATTTTGAGTTTATTTTTGTATACGATGTTACAAAATGTTCAATTTCATTTTTTCTTTTATGTGTAGCTGTCTGGTTTTTCCAGCACCGCTTATTGAAAAGACTGTCTTTTTTCCATTGTATATTTTTGCTTCCTTTGTTATAGATTAGTTGACCATAAGTGCATGGGTTAACGTCAAGAAAATTGAATTTTTAATTTAAAAACTACCAAAAAAGAAATCTCCAAGCCCAGGTAGTTTTATTGTAAAACTCTTCCAAATGTTTAAAGAAGAATAAACAACAATTGTACGCAATTTCTTTCAGACATAAAAGAGGAATAAATAATTCTCAATTTGCTTTATAAAGCTAGTATTACCAAAAGCAGAGACAGTACAAAGCAGAAAACTGCCGATCAGTATTCCTCATGCACACAAGCACAAAATTTCTTAACAAAATATTAGCAAAGAGAATCAAGCAATATGTAAAAATAATTATACAACATGGCTAAATTGGGGTTTATTCCAGTGATACAAGGTTGATTCAATACTTTCAAATCAATCAATGTAATCTACCACACTAACAAGCCAAAAAAGAAAAAAAAAATCACATGATCCTATCTGTTGATGCAGGAAAAATATTCAACAAATTTCAACCTCTTTTCATGATAATACATTCAGAAAGTTAGGATAGAGAGGAACTTCCTCAATTGATAAAGAACATCTTAGGTGGGGGGGGCGGGGACTATTATCATTATACTTAAAAGTGAAAGACTGAATGATTTTTCCTTAAGATCAGGAAGACAAGGATCTTTGTTCTCACTACTCTTTTCAACAAAATGTTAGAAGTTACTCAGTGTCACAGAAAAATAAAATAAAGGGCACACGGTGTATTTGGAAAGCAATAAAACTTTCTATTTGAAAATGATATAATTTTTTATATAGAAGAACCCCAGGAATTAATTTAAAAATTTCCTAGAACAAATAAGTGATCAGTCTGATCACAGGATAAAAAATAAGCATACAAAACCAATTATATAGCTATATAATACCAATGAACATGTGAATGTCAAAATAAAAAATACAATTCCACTTATATTAAATAAAAAATTAAGGAAATATTTAGATGTAAATCTAACAAAGCATGGGCAAAATTCTCATGATGAAAATTACACTGTTTATGAACAAACTCAAAGTACTAAATAAATGGAGAGACGTCCTATATTCACGGATTGGAAAACAACATAGTAAAGACGTCAATTCTTCTCAAACTCAAGTATAGGCTTAACAGAATTCTTGTCAAAATTTCAGCAAGATGTTTGTAGATATAGATGCCGATCATTCTAAAATATATATGAAAAAGTAAAGGAACTACAGTAGCTGAACTAAGTTTGAAAAATAGAAGGAAATAGTAGACTTGATTTCAAGATAACTATTGAGCTATAGTAATCAAGACTGTGTGATAAGGATGGACATGAGAATAGACAAAAAGATCAATAGAACAGAATAGAAAATTCAGAAATAGACCTACACAATTATAATCAACTGATCTTTAGAAAAAAAAAACAGAGGAAAAATAGCCTCTCTAACAGATGATTTTGGAGCAGTTGAAAAATGTATAGGATAAAAATTAACCTCTACCTGTTTCAGATCTTATACAGAAAATTAATTCAAAGATGGTTGTGTAATTACATGTAAAACCATAAAACTTAAAGAAAAAAATTAGGAGAAAATATTTGGAATTTAAGGCTAGAAGGAAAACTGATTAATTTGGACTTCATCAAACTTAAAACTTTTGATGTATGAAAGACCCTGTGTGAAGAATGAAAAGGCCAGCCACATTTGAAAGAAAATATTTGCAAGCCACATATCTGAAGAGGGACTAGCATTTAGAACACACAAAGAACTCTCAAACTTGATACACACACACGAAGAAAGCATACAATCCAATTTCAAATGGGCAGGACACGTGAAGGAACATTCATGAGAAGAGATGCTGTGTTGAATCGTGTCTGGCTCTTTGTGACCCCACGGACTGCAGCATCAGGCTCCCGTCCTTCACTATCTGTCTCCCGGAGTTTGCTCACACTCATGCCCATTGAGTCGGTGATGCCATCTAGCCATTTCATCCTCTGTCGTCCCCTTCTCCTCCTGCCCTCAATCTTTCCCAGCATCAGGTTCTTTTCCGATGAGTTGATTCTTTTTTTTTTTTTTTGCATCAGGTGGCCCAAGTATTGGAGTTTCAGCATCAGTCCTTCCAACGAATATTCAGGGTTGATTTCCTTTAGGACTGACTTGGTCAGCTTAGCTTAGCCATAGTCAGACTCCTAACTCACAGAAACTGTGAGATAATAATGTGGTCTTTTAATGTACTAAGTTGTGGTAATTGGTTACACAATAATAGATAAGTAATGCAGGTAGCAACTTGATTGGAATATCCTTCCTTCAGGTAACAATTATAAGAAATAGAAAAAATGTTCTTTAAAATCATCATGAAATGAGTTAAATATATTTCCAAACACTGATATCTACAAAATATGTCTTCTAACCACAATAATACCAAATTAGAAATTAATACTAATAAGATTGTCATACTTGGAAATTAAACCATATATTTTTAAGTGGCCCATGAGTCAAATAATGAATACAAAATGTTTTTGTTAAATAAGTTTAAGAATATATCAAACATTATGTGAGGCAATTTGTGGTAAAAATATATCTGAAATTCTTATGTAAGAAGAAAACTCAAATCAACCATCTAGCTTCCAATCTTAAAAAGCTAAAACAAACAAGAAGAGGAAAAAACGAAACCCTAAGAAAGTGTAAGAATGGATAGATCATAGTCGATATCAGTGAAATAGAAAACAAACAAGGAGTAGAGAATATTAAAAAATTAAAACATGAGTTTCCTAAGAAGATCAATAGAATTGATAAATGCCTATGGATGCTGATCAGTGAAAAGGAAAATATATAGATAACCAATCTACTATGAAAGAGAAAGAACTTCTGAAAATTCTATACACATGAAAAGGAAAATAAGAGAACATTATGAATAGCATAATGCCAATAAATGTAGCAATGTTGATAAAAAGATGAATACCTTAAAAAATACAACTTAACAAAACTGACAAAAGACGAACTACAAAATCTGAATAGACATTTTTATTAGAGTAATTAATTTGTTATGAAAAATCTGTTTACACTAAAATGTCTAGGAGCAGGTGATTTCTATCAAACAAGAGAAGGGCTCTACTTTAAAGGAGAAATGATAGCAATTCTACACAAACTCATTTAAATGAGAAGAGGATGGAACACATACCTATTTATTTTATTGTAACAGCACTATTTGATACCAAAACCTGACAAAAAATGTACAAGAAAAAAATATACATCAATATCCCTTATGAACATAGATGCAAACATACTTAGAAATTGTAAATAATATAAAAATATAAACACATTAAAAGGATAATATATTATACTAAGTGGGGCTTAAGCAAGATTAATTTAACATTTGAAAATCAAAGTAATTTACACTACAGAATAGAGAAAAGCATGGTAAACTCAATAAATGCATAAGATTTTATATTCAGTCATAATAGTAACTCTTGGAAAATTAAAATCAGAAGAGAAATTCCTCAATATGTTAAAAGGCAACTATGAAAAATCTAGAGCTACCATCATATTTAATAGTGAAATGTTAAACTAATTTATAATAAGTTCAAAAGCAAAGTAAGGTTCTCATTCTCATCTCTTCCAATGAACATTGTACTAGAGGCCCTAGCCAATTCAATACAGCAAGGAAAAAAAACCCCACAAAGATTAGGAATTAAGAAATAAAACTTCCCTATTGATTTTTTTCCCTATTGATTTTTATGTGAAAAATCATAAGTAATCAACCCTTCTCCCTGTCAAAAAAACTAGAACTAGTGAGTTTAGCAAGATCTATAATACAATCAAGCTCAACATCCAATCATTACTTTTTTCCTATGTGCTATTTAGAAAGCCAAAAAAGTTTCTTTTTTTATTAAAAAAAATTTTTTTTTATTCCAACTACTAGTCATCATAAATACTTCAGATGTTTGGGAATCAATTAAACCAGAGAGACAAGAACTTCTTTCTCAAAACCACAGAGAGAAAGTTTTCTTTAAGAGTTATCTACTTGCTCTATTAACGCTGCACTGGGTCTTTGCTGTGAGGGGTCTTTCTCCCATTGAGGCGAGTGCCCGTTGGGGGCTACCCTTCACTGTGTTCTCACTGCTTCTGCTTCTCTTGGTGCGGAGCACGGGGCTCTACGTGCGTGGGGTCAGTACTTGCAGCTCATGGGCTCTAGAGCGCTGGCTCAATAGTTGTCGTGGTATGCGGGATCTTCCCTGACCGAGGATCCAACCCGTGTCCCCTTGCATGGGTCGACTGATTGTTCACCACTGAGCTACCAGCGAAGCCCCACAGAGAGAAATTTTAAACGATCTAAGTAAATGAGAAGATATGTCCTGTCTACAGTTAAAAATGCTTAGTATTTCTAAGATATTAGCAATAGTTCCTCGATAATTCAACACAATCCAAATCATGACTTCAGCAGATTTTTAAAATAAAAATTTGCAAGCTCTATGTAATGTTTGGCTTTCTCTTATGGCTCAGCTTATAAAGAATCCTCCTGCAATGTGGGAGACCTGGGTTTGATCCCCGGGTTGGGAAGATCCCCTGGAGAAGGTAAAGCTACCCACTCCAGTGTTTTGGCCTGGAGAATTCCACGGACTGTATAGCCCATGGGGTCCCAAAGAGTCGGACACGACTGAGTAACTTTCACTTTCACTTTCTTTTATACATAATATTTATACAGAACTGTAAATGACCTAGAATAACCAAATCAGTCCTCAAGAAGAATACAACTAAAGGACTCACACCATGTTTTCTAAGTCTACCATACTGCTATAGTCATCAGGAGAGTATAGGATTTGCAAAAGGATAAATAAATCAATCAATGGACAAGAATGGAATTCAGAAATTGATCCTTTCATGTGGGCATTTAATTTCCCCAAAGGTGCAAAGCAATTCAACAGAGAGAGAAAATTTATTCAACAAATGGCACTGGAATTAATAGATATCCATATAGAAAAGAAATACTTACATTCTTACTTTATACTAGTATCTGCTCTGTGCTGTGCTTAATCGCTCAGTCATGTCTGACTCTTTGCAATCCCATGGACTGTAGCCTGCCAGGCTCCTCTGTCCATGGAATTCTCCAGGCAAGAATACTTGAGTGGGTAGTCTATCCTTTCTCCAGGGGATCTTCCCAACCCAGGAATTGATCCAGGGTCTCCTGCATTGCAGGCAGATTCTTTACCAGCTGAGCTACCAGGGAAGACCCTCATACTAGTATACACAAAGTTAATTTGAGAAAGATTGTAAATCTAAACATAAGTGTCAGAAAGGTAAGCTTCTAGAAGAAAACATAAAACAAACTGTTCACAGCCTTTAGGTAAGAAAACATTTGCTTGAGGGGACATGGAAATCATGAATCATAAAAAAGAAAAGAAAAAGATAAGTTGTACATCATCAAATTAAAGTCTTCTATCCACCAGTATGTGAACCAAGAACTTCCAGATGTTCAAGCTGGATTTAGAAAAGGCGGAGGGACCAGAGATCAAATTGCCAACAGCCGTTGGATCATAGGAAAAGCAAGAGAATTCCAGGAAAAACATCTACTTCTGCTTCAATAACTATGCCAAAACTTTTGTGTGGATCACAACAAACTGTGGAAAATTCTTCAAGAAATGGGAATACCAAACCGTCTCACCTGTCTCCTGAGAAACCCGTGTGCAGGTCAAGAAGCAACAGTTAGAACCGGACACGGAACTAGTTCCAAATTGGGAAAGAAGTCCGTCAAGGCTGTATATTGTCACCCTGCTTATTTAACTTATGTGCAGAGTACATAATGAGAAACACTGGGCTGGAGGAAGCACAAGCTGGAATCAAGATTGCTGGGAGAAATATCAGTAACCTCAGATATGCAGATGACACCACCCTTATGGCAGAAAGTGAAGAAGAATTGAAGAGTCTCTTGACTTTTAAAGAGAAGAGTGAAAGAGAAGTTAAAGAGAAGAGTGAAAAAGCTGGCTTAAAAGTCAACATTTGAAAAATGAAGAGCATGGAATCCAGTCTCATCACTTCATGGCAAATGGATGGGAAAACGATGGAAACAGTGACAAACTTTATTTTCTTGGGCTCCAAAATCCCTGCAGATGGTGACTGTAGCCACGAAATTAAAAGACACTTGATCCTTGGAAGAAAAGCTATTACAAACTTAGACAGCACATTAAAAAGCAAAGACATTACTTTGGCAACAAAGACCCATACAATCAAAGCTATGGTTTTACCAGGCGTCATGTACGGATGTTAAAGCTGTGCTGTAAAGAAAGTGAGCACCGCAGAACTGCTGCCTTTGACTGCGGTGCTGGAGAAGACTCTTGAGAGTCTCTTCAACTGTAAGGAGATCAAACCAGTCAATCCTAAAGGAGATCAGTCCTGAATATTCATTTGAAGGACTGATGCTAAAGCTCCAGTACTTTGGCCACCCGATTTGATGAGCCAGTTCATTAGAAAAGACCCTGATGTGGGGAAAGATTGAAGGCAGGAGGAAAGGGGGATGAGAGAGGAGAGGATGAGATGGTTGGATGGCACCATCGACTCAATGAACATGAGTTTGAGCAAGCTCCGGGAGATGGTGAAGGACAGGGAAGCCTGGCGTGCTGCGGTCCATGGGGTTGCAAAGAGTCAGACAGCACTGAGTGATTCAACAACAAATTCACCAGAAGATATCATTAAGATAACAGTCAAGACAGAGACAAGGGAGAAAAAAGTATTTGCATATGAATATCTGATAAAGGAGTTCTTTCAGACTATATAAACTCAATGATTAAAAAATAGCTTTAAAATAGGCAAAAGATACGAATAAATGCTTAACTAAAAAAAGATACAGGAATGACCAATCAGTATTTGAAAAAATGCTTCACCAACACTGTGAAAGATATAAATGAAAATAAAAGCTACAATGACATACCACCACACAAGAAAAACCAAAATTAGACAGATGGTAACATGAAATGCTGTTGAGGATGAAGAGTAATTACAATGTTAACATTTCTGATGGCAATGCAAAATGCTACCACCATTTACAAAGTGAAAATTCACCTCTCCATTGATCCAACAATATCTCTCCTGGGAATTTATACAAAAGAAATAAAATAAATGTTCACTAAAACTTGTGCATGAATATTCCTAGCAATTTTATTCATAATTGCTAGAAATTTGAACCAACCCCAAAACCCAACAGTAGGAGAATGGATTTTAAATTTGTGGTAAATGTATATAATAAAATTCAATTTATCAATAAAAAAGAACAGACTACTGATAGAAATAACACAGATGACTCTATAGACATTATATCAAGCAAAAACAGAAAAAAGCTACACACACATGACTGCAAGTACCAGAAGATAAAATTGATCTATGGTGGGTGACAGAAGTTAGAAAATCAATGACTCAAAGTGGAGCATAAGGAAATTTTCTGAGTTGATCAAAAGATCCCATATTTTATTGGGGGTGTTTATTATACAATTATAAAAATTATTCAAAACTAATTGAACCAAATACTTAAGATTTGTGCAATTTGTCTGTAAGTAAAA
The DNA here is from genome assembly GCF_963930625.1 of Muntiacus reevesi. Lineage (NCBI taxonomy): Eukaryota > Metazoa > Chordata > Mammalia > Artiodactyla > Cervidae > Muntiacus > Muntiacus reevesi. Next base: position 5,158,679 of record NC_089270.1, on the reverse strand, counting down.
CTTCAATACAAAAGAAGCTAAAATAAGAACAATTTCAATGAAAAATATTTCATATCTTCTTCAACATGTTTTATATCACTGATTTTCTAATAGCTTAAGCATAATCTGTTCAGATTTATTGGCAAAAATTGATGAAAATTGATTTCTCAAATTGTCTCAACATTGCAGTTTTATCTTCCCCCATCCCAAGTTTCTTATCTGATCTGCTTAGGTTGTCCTTGTTTTAGGAGGAGATGAGATATCATCTCTGCCTCCTTGGTCTTCCTTTATGCTGGCTTGAATAATATTATCTTTAATACAAGTTGGTTTCTTTACCAACTTTACCAACTTGGAGTTTTTCCAAGTGGCTTGTCCATTTTGTGAAGGTTAGTTTAGTTATAATTAATTAAAACAGCCTTGATACAACAAGGTACGGGAATCCCTCAGTGTCCAAAATATGGTTAAAACAAACAAAGAGTAAGTTCTACATGCTATGGGACCCTGGATCTCCCCATTAGGACTCCTCTCTACCTGTTAGTGAAAGTTAGAGCTCTTGCCTGTTTCACTTGGGGACTTATGTAGGACCTCAGTGCTGGTCAGTATATTAAAAATGAGTAAAGCTTGTTTTATTCTGAAAAAGAATGAACACAAATGGGGGACTGATCCATATCCAGTGGGGCACTTATGCGTTCACTTTACTCTGTTTATCACCTACCTTGATTTTTATTGTGGCTTACTATTTAGGTCTTGGGGGCTTCCCTGGCAGCTCAGCTGGTAAGAATCCACCTGCAATTCCAGAGACCCTGGTTCAATTCCTGGGTCAGGAAGATCTGCTGGAGAAGGTATAGGTTACCGACTCCAGTATTCTTGGGCTTCCTTGATGGCCGTGCGGGAGACCTGGGTTCAGTCATTGGTTTGGGAAGGTCCCCTGGAGAAGGGAATGGCCACCCACTCCAGTATTCTGGCCTGGAGAATTGCATGGACTGTTTCCAGTTGGACATGACTAAATACATTCTCCTTACCATTTAGGTCTTAGATCTTAGATGCTCTGCTGAGTGTCTCTGACTCTCCAGGGCTGACAGATGCCTCAGGGTCTTTGCACAAGAAAACAGGCCATGATATTTCAAGGTGAGCCTACTTGTTAATACTGATCTAGACAGTGGTGTTATGTACCCTCCTTAAAATCTTCCTACCTTATCTATTCAGCTAATCACGTCCCCTCTACTGCTACATGCACAGGGGATTCAGTGGTGAACGAACCAACCAGGTATCTCCCTACCCACGGCGGGGCAGACAGACGATTAAAAAACAAATGATGCCATGATACGTATACAGGAGAAAAATAAGGCCAGAGAGGATGCGAAATATGAAGAGTAGGCTTGACAATAGCAGAGAGTGGTCAGGGAGGGCGTCACTCAGAATGTGACTGGGAGTCAAGATCAGAAGGAACCACATGAATACACACAGGAAAATTGTTACAAAGAAAGGAAAGAGGATCCTTGCTGATGGAGCCAGGGGAGAAACAGGGAGAGAAGCGGTCAGGTTCAAGATCATTTTGCAAGTCCACAGATCTTTCTTGCAGATGGGTCAGATACGAGAGACAGCAGGGATGCGGAAAAGGAAGAAGAAAAGATGGCTCTCAGTGGCCCTTGGAGGGATGGAGAAGGGCCAGGGGCGCTCACAAGGGTGCACACATTGGCTCAAGGGTTCATACTTGACCTGGTAAATTTGAACTGTTAGGTACATAGTGGTCACCCATTTTTACTTTGAGGGCATCCGGGCTCTCAGAGTATAATTTACTTGCTGAACTAGATTGTCTATGTCTCCTCACTTGCAATGTGACCTTGAGACACTTCTCATCAAGACAGAAGTCTACTTCTCCACTCTTTGGATGTAGGCTTACTTATGCTTTACCAAGTCAGGTGTCAGCAAATATGACAAAAAGTGGAGGTTTAGAAAGTCATGTTGCCTAGACCATGACTGCCACGATGGGGGATGAGCTGGGGTAGCCTGCTGGAAGGCGAAACACACATCACCCCATCACCCCAGCTGACATCACTGAGGTCACCTGTCTAAGATGACATCCAACCTTATCAGACCCAGCCCAGACTAGGCGGTGAGAAATAAAAACGATGTGCTTGAATCTCTAAATCCTCTGAGCAAAACTTAATTGATACACTTGTTTCAGATGGAGAGCTGGTGAGTGACCAAGTCAAGCCTTGTGGCTTCCTTCTCCTAAATTCACTGTTTCTCCATCATTCCTGGACTAATCTTTTTGTATATTAGCTCACGCAATGAAAGGCAGGAACATTCTGGGGCTGTGGCCTCCAAGCTGCCGTCTTAAGCATGTATGCCTTAAAATCCACACCCTTTGTTAATTATGCAATCTCTCTCCCTACCCTCTCTCTCTCTCTCTGTTGCTGAGACAATGTTTCTGTAAAAGCAACCAACAGAAATCCAATTCAATCTCTGGGGAAATTTATAGAAAAAAAAAATCTTGCTATGCCAGTGCTTTTTCCATGGCAATATGAAGCATATGGGATCTCAGAAGAAGCATCTATCACAATATGTTGCATTGCAGTGCAGGAATTGGCATTTTTTCCCATTTCTCAAAGCACAGCTAAGAGCAAACTAAAGGTATGAGGTCCAGGCTACTGCTGACATGCTGCCCCTCTCAAACCATTCTGCTGGCTTAGGGAAAAGGAAAAATAAAAAGCAAAAAACAAATGAAAAATCTCCCAAGGCCCTCAAATGCCGATCCCAGAAGTCTCTCTGAGCTGAAACTCAAACCTAGAGCATATTCAAAACAGTAAAGTGTCAAAGGGCGTCCCAGCACTGCAGGGACCCCAAACAAAACACAGGGGCAGTATCCCAGGGCCCCACAAGGAATGGGAAGGAGGGAATGCAACTGCCCACCCTGGCTTTAGAAATGAGGAGTCCCGAGCTCCAGCCTTCTCCTTACTGCTACACAGCTGCATGACATCGGACGGGTCTCCTAATCACAGAGAGAACCCGTGAAGCCATCATTATCCACGAACACTCTAGCACAGGACGCTGCTTGGCGAGGGGTGAGCAGGGGGCTGTGTCCCCAGGGAAGGGGGCGGGAGACGGGCACATTCTGATGTGATGGGGGAGGGATGTGGGAGGGTCTCCTGGCAGCTGAGAACACATGGAACCCAAGTCTCTCAAATTAGCCGGAGACCACCGGGAGAATGCTGGGTGCTTGGTTTAGATGCTGAAAGGCAGGAGGGCAAGGACTGCGGGGCGTGGAGGGAGCCTTCCTGCTGATCACCGCGCAGAGGCCCGGGACCTAGCAGATCCCCATCCAGTGTCGGGGGCCCTGCTTTTCCAAACCAAGTCAGAAGGAGGGGAGTGACTCGATCCCGCTCCATAGCCGGTGAGTGATGGAACTTAGACCTAAACTCAGGCTGCCTGTCTCTAAACCCCATGCCTTCCATCATTTTAATCTTCTTGAAATACAAGACTGGAAAATGATGTGGATATCTTCTAAACTATCATGGAAAGGATAACATGGCCCTTTCAGGCAGAACACAACGCTAGTTTATTATAAAACACCCTTTAAGGGATGGAATGGGTTCTTCCTCTTCCTGCGCCCATCAGTTGAGCCTCACACAGCTCCCCTCTCCTCTCCTGTTCCTGTGATCGAGTGTGGGTGACGCAAAGCAGTGCCTGGGAGTGGGAAGGCCCAGAATCTTAGATCCAGCTTGACCGTCCCAGGGATCAGCGTCTCAACACCGCAGCAGCCAAGCCCCGGCCTGCTGCCCAGCTTCCCGGGAGGTCAATGCTGGTGCTTCTATAGAAGGGAGAGAGAACACCCAGAAGTACTTAGAAGAGGGAATCATTGTGAAGAGAGGCCTGCCCCCAACCCCAACTTCTTTTTTAGATTTTTTAAAAATTTAAATGAAAAATAGTTCATTTATAATGCTGTGTTAATTTCAGATGTGTATAAATATTCATGTATATATTCTTTTTAGATTCTTTACCATTATAGATTATAGCTTATTATAAGATATTGAGTATATTCCTACGCTCCACAGTAGATCTTGGTTGATTATTTTATATATACTAAGATTTCATATATTATATGTATTTTAATGCCAAACTCCTAATTTATTCCTCTTCCCTCTTCCTCTTTGGTAACCATACGTGTGTTTTCTGTCTCTATGAATCTATTTCTGTCCTGTAAATAAACTCATTTGTATCATTTTCTTAGATTGCACATATAAGTGATATCATATATTTGTCCTTCTCTGACTTATTTCCCTTAGTCAGTTCATTTCAAGGTCCCTCTGTGTTGTTGCAAATGGCATTATTTCATTCCCCAAATCACTTAAAGTTATATTCCAAACCTTTTCATTAATATTTGACATTAAGTGGAATGGTTTAACTCCACCTATTTGTGTGTGTTTTATGTATGTCAAATTAAATGCAAAGCAACAGAAACATTACTCAAAATTTAAAGACTATAAATCCAAAAGTTTTCCTAAACAAAAATAGCTTGTATCCAATAGGTGGGACACACATACAGAATGAGCAAAGAGACAAAAACTAAAAAAAGAAAAAAAAAACCCTTGATGGTAAGCATAGGTCAATGGGGTCATAAATATAAAGGGCAGCCTGGGTGTGTGTTAGGATGGAGTTGGGTGCTGCAAAGATGCAGAAGAGCAAAATCAGGGTCTGCAGGAAGGGAGGGGAAAGGATGGAGTGCCTGCCAGGAGTTTCAGAAAAGGTGAGTGTACAAATCCAGGGAGGTTAGATGAGAGTCCTAAGAAAAACTTTACTAGAGAGTTCAAAAGAGGGAGAAACTGAATTTCAGCTTTATCACGTATTAGACCTGTGATCCCGGCAACATAACCTCCTTGAACCTCAGTTTACCCCTCTTGCCCTCCTGATAACTGGGAAAATACTTATCACTTGCCCGTTAGATAAACAAATGAGGTAATGCTGTTTCTCACACTCCCCTTTTGAGAAGGACCAAGTGGAGAGGCCCGTCCACATGTGGACTCTCAGGCTCCTGCCCTGAAGTTTCTGGGGCCGGGGACCATGCTTTCAGCAAGTGTTCCAGAAGCTTCAAAGCCAAAAGGTGGGCCTGGGGTTTTGTCTCAATTTTCCCTCCCATCTCCAGCAAACTTCCACCCTAGTCACTTTGAATCCACCTAAATATTCTCATTTATTCTTATTTTTAACTCTTCACTTTGAAATAATCTGACTTGTAAACAAAGTTGCCAAAAGTATAATAGGAATTGTCTTATGCTTTACATCCAGCTTCGCCAAATATCAATGTCTTCTGTAGCCATAATATTCAATACACTAATTAAAATTAGGACATCGACATTAATCCAATCCTCTATACTAATCCACAGCCCTTACTTAAATGCTGCCAATTGTTCCATTCATGCCCTTTCTCTGCTTTGGGATCTAACCCTGGCAAATTCAAATAAGTTGAGTATGGTGTGAGGCTAGGAAAAGCCTCTTTGAGACAAGTCCCCAACAGCCCTGTAAACAGAAAGTCCTTCAATTTCATTTCACAGGGACCCTCTAGAGCTCCCCTGATACCTCACATGGCCCTTATAATCAGGAAATCTAGGTAAACATTGAGATAATGATTCTGATGGTCTTGGCCTGGGTTACTAGGATAAGTAGAAGCTCACAAAGATATCACTATCCATATATAAGCAATCAAGGAAAGGGTGGTGAAAGGCAGAAGTAAGCTTTCGTAGAGAAGAGCCTGAGATGCTATGGCTGTTACCTTGCTTCTCCCTTGAGCAATGTCACCTCCGACCCCGACCGTCATCAGTCACAACCCCACCTGCCAGTCAAGGTCCATTTCCAGGACTTTCCTGGTGGTGGTCTAGTGGTTAAGACTTTACCTTCCATTTCAGGGCATACGAGTTCAATCCCTGGTCCAGGAACTAAGATCCCATATGCCTCTCAGCCAAAAAAAAAAAAAAACCTAAACATAAAACAGAAACGACACTATTATAAATTCAATAAAGACTTTAAAAATGGTCAACATTAAAAAAAGTCTTAAAAAAATAGATCCATTTAATGAGATGATGCGTGGAAAGGATTTAGTTCGTGAGCACACACAGAGTTCTCAATGAAGGTTGCTTCTAGTTCTCGTGTGTTTCTCTTCCCAAAGCCACTCTCTTCTTGAAATGTCTTGATTCAACCCAAGAAGGGTGACACTCCCAATTTGCACCCCTTCTCTGTTCTTTCACATAGCTCTGAACACATCCTGATTTATACTGTAGTTATCTGTGTACTTCCTTATCTGTTAACAATTGCCCCAATTAGATTGTAAATTCTGATCCTTCTGTTGCGTGTGCGGATCACAGGCAACAGTGGCTGGGTAGCTGGCTTCTGAACGCACTGGGACATCCAGCCTGCAGATTCTCTTATTTAATTTACTGCCAACTCTCTAGGCTTTAACTTGTCTTAAGCATCTTCCCATAAACCTGCCACTCTTCTCCACGGAGGAGGCACCTGTTCTAAACTAGCCTCCTACAAGAGGCGAGTCCTCTCCTCTGCAGGAAAAAAGGCACGCCCCTATTCGGGTAGACCTCTTATTAATGATGAGACTTCGGGGCACGGTCTGTATTTGGGGTCCTGTCCATTGCCCTTAGGTAAAAGAGAGACAAAGAAAGTTTAAGGAGGTTGATGACAGTTTCTAGCACTTTGGTGCCTCACATCTTCAAAGCACTTTACACAAATCAGCTAATGGACACTTCACATCACACAGCAGGTAGTCTCCCCTGGGGACGTGGAGGCTCCAGGCTCCAGTTCTGCAGCCAGAGACTTGAAAGGAGTGGGCAATTTCAAGTTAACAATTGCATTTATGATTGTGCTCCCTTAAAGACAGGCGATCACATCTCCTGCCTTTCGCTGAGCAAGTTTCTGGCTGGATGTTTGTTGACTGGCTGAATCCCACTGATAGCAGATCCTTAAATGAGGCTCTTCCTCTGCCCTCCTGCTTCCTCAGGTCTCATCCAAAGGCCCAGGTCAAGTTCATTCTAGAAAATTCTTTCCAATGCTGCGTTAGATCATTTAGTGTAAAATGTCTAGGGCGAAGGACCATTATAAAAATTAGGTGCAAAGTCTGAAATTTGTTCCCAGAAAAACAGTGCACACAGCATTTGCTTCAAATGTTCATGTGATTTTTCATCACCCTCTCTGAAACCCAAACTCAGACTCTGCTTCAACAGTTGTTTGGAAGCAGCCAGTTTAAAAAGGATCACCTATGTCCAGTTTGGGGAGATATAATCTATTCTGCCAAGAATACTTTGGTTGCACTGGTTTAAAAGCTAAATTTATAAGTGCAGTTGCCCTTTTCAGACGAGGCATCAGGAACATTTTAAAATGTTCTCTGACTGTGTTTCGTTTAAACATCATTAAGTGAAATCGTGTGCTTTCTGGTCACAGCCATTTGCAGTGACCTTAGGGACTTGTTTTTCTTCTTCTCAGTCTCATCTAATGGCAGAGTCTCATATTTGGGAAAATAGGAAAGGTTCTGCCTGTCTTCTCAGTTAGAGGATGTGTCGTTAGGAGAGAAAACATTTCTGAAAACTCCTTGGCAGTGCGCACAGTGACGTTAACTAAATTCTCCATAAATATCCCCCAGCAGAGCTCAACAAGTGATGTCAGGAAGCCCTGACATCCCAACACCTAATTCCCAGCCTTATTGAAAATCAGGAAGGAAAATAAATTGTAGGCATTTGATGGAAAAGAGCCTCACTTTCTAGGAAAACTGAGCATTTTGAGGTGGAGTCTTCGCTGGTGGCTCAGATGATAAAGAATCTGTCTACAATGCAGGAGACCCGGGTTTGATCCCTGGGTTGGAAAGATCTCTGGGAGAAGGAAACGGCAACCCACTCCAGTATTCTTGCCTGGAGAACCCATGGACAGAGGAGCCTGGAAGGTACAGTCCATGGGTCCCAAAGAGTCAGACATGATGGAATGACTAAGACACACACTGGGAGAGAATAATGCAGAGAAAGATCAAAAGGAAGTTTGAAGCGCCTTGGGAGAGGCCCTCCAAAACCCACAGCTTCTCTTTCAATAGTCAGTTTTGAAATGCAGAAATCTAAGATTCTTTCTTAAAGACCTTCTCCAAGAAGCTTAGGCAGAGTTTGTTTACCCTGAACACAGTATGGCTAACACCTGCTCCAAGGGAGTGTCCTCACTTCCTTGTGTTTGGGGGCAGGAGGAAGGAAGGAATCAGCAGATTTGCAGTCTGGAGGGTGGATTCCACGAATTAAAGCCAAGGATGAAAGGGTTTCCCAGGTCCTCTCCAACTGATGTGCAAATTTGCCCCTCCAGTGGCCCAGGTGAGCTTGAACAACTGAGGGGTCCAACTGTTTTTAAATAGAACAGAAACTTAGGAGCTCATCAATGATTCTTTTCTTTTTAAAGATTTTACTGGAGTATAGTTGATTTACACTGTTGTATTGGTTTCAGGTGTACAACCAGTTTATACACACACACACACACACACACACACACACACACATCAGTTCAGTTCACTTCAGTTGCTCAGTCATGCCCAACTCTTTGTGACCCCATGGACATACTGGAGTAGGAAATGGCAACCCCCTCCAGTATTCTTGCCTGGAAAATTCCACAGACAGAGGAGCCTGGTGGGTTACAGTCCACGGGGTCAAAAAGACGGGAGTGTCTGAGCACAGCTTGTATCAGTTCAGTTCAGTCGCTCAGTTGTGTCTGACTCTTTGGGACCCCATGAACCGCAGCATGCCAGGCCTCCCTGTCCATCACCAACTCCTGGAGTTTACTCAAACTCATGCCCATCAAGTTGGTGATGCCATCCAGCCATCTCATCCTCTGTTGTCCCCTTCTCCTCCTGCCCCCTGTCCCTCCCAGCATCAGGGTCTTTTCCAATGAGTTAACTCTTCGCATGAGGTGGCCAAAGTATTGGAGTTTCAGCTTCAGCGTCAGTCCTTCCAATGAACATCCAGGACCGATCTCCTTTAGGATAGACTGGTTTGATCTCCTTGCAGTCCAAGGGACTCTCAAGAGTCTTCTCCAACACCACAGTTCAAAAGCATCAATTTTTCAGGGGTCAGCTTTCCTCACAGTCCAACTCTCACATCCATACATGACCACTGGAAAAACCATAGCCTTGACCAGACGGACCTTTGTTGGCAAAGTAATGTCTCTGCTTTTTAATATGCTATCTAGGTTGGTCATAACTTTCCTTCCAAGGAGTAAGCGTCTTTTAATTTCATGGCTGCAATCACCATCTGCAGTGATTTTAGAGCCCAAGAAAATAAAGTCTGACATTGTTTCCCCTGTCTCCCCATCTATTTCCCATGAAGTGATGGGACCAGATGCCATCATCTTAGTTTTCTGAATGTTGAGCTTTAAGCCAACGTTTTCACTCTCCTCTTTCACTTTAGTATATAAAAGTATGTATTTACGTACATGCATCCCACTCTTTTTTAGATTGTTTCCCCATGCAGGCCATTACAGAGTACTGAGCAGAGACCCCTGTGCTGTTCAGGGACTCCGTATTAGTCACCTGTTTTGTATCTAGTAGTGTGTACCTGTCAGTCCCAGCCTCCCAATTTATCACCGTGTCCCCTTTTCCCTCTAACAAGCATAGCGCTTGTGTCTGATTCTTTGCGGCCCCATGGACCATAGCTCACCAGGCTCCTCTGTCCATGGGATTCTCCGGGCAAGAAGTAATTGGAGTGGATTGTCATTTCCTTCTCCAGGGGATCTTCCTGACCCAGGGATCGAACCCACATCTCCTGTGTCTCTTGCATTGTAAGGCGGATTCTTTACCACTGAGCCACTGGGTTAAGTTTGTGGTGAGGATTAAATAAGGTAGTTAAGTATATGTAAGTATACCTCCCTTGTTTCATAAAAAAATTTGCAGTGGTACACTTGCCCGCTCCAAACACACATTAAATATTTTTAAAAAAAGAATTCAAATGAAAGCTATTAAAGACTTAACTAAATATGCCTTTCAGTTAAAATTAGATGCGCAAAGTTATATAATCATTTTTTAATTTGAGGTTTGGGAAGTATGTTTTTTGCTTTGGTTTGTTTTTTTTTTTTGGGAAAAACTTAAAAAAAATTTATTGGAGTATATTGATGTTTTACAGTGCTGTGTTCATTTCTGCTATAAAGCAAAGTGAGTCAACTGTATGTCCACATGCATTCCCTCTTTTTAGACTTCCTTCCCATTTAGGTTCCATTGAGTAGAGCTTCCTGTGCAACACAATATATCTATTTTATACATACTAGTGTATATATGTCAATTCCAACCTCCCAGTTCATCCCAAGCTGCTTTCCCCCATTGGTGTCTTTATATTTATTCTTGACATCTGTGTCTCTATTTCTGCTTTGCAAACACATTCATCTGTACCATTTTTCTAGATTCCACATATATGTGTTAATATGCATTTTTTTTATATTTCTCTTTATATTTTAGAAACCACTTTTTTTTTAAATTTCAGGGTTAATGTACTGAAAGAGAGATGAATGATATGTCACCTCCACATCCTGTGTAAAGTTACTCAGTCATGTCTGATTCTTTGCAACCCCACAGATTGTAGCCCATCAGGTTCCTCTCTGCATGGAATTCTCGAGGCAAGAAGACTGGAGTGGGTTGCCATTCCCTTATCCAGGCGATCTTCCTGACCCAGAGATCGAACCCACATCTCCGGCATTTACAGACAGATTTCTTTACCACTGAGCTACCTACGGTCATTAACAATTGCAGCCGCCAGGTAAGCCGAGCTGGTGAGCCCTGAGAGAACTCAGGAAGGAAAGAATGCTGCCTTCAGACTGCGTCCACTCCCTACCATGAGCCCCAGGGGAGCCCAGGGTGGGAAAAATGCAGGATACTGGCCCCAGATAGCTGGGGTGTATGTCAAAGCAGTGACTTCACTGAGCCCAAACTTTCTCATCTTCCTATACATAGAAAACCACTAAATTCCTTAATTTGGGATATCTGGTTTTTCTTCAATTTACAAAAAAAACTGTTGATGATTAGACTATGTGCTGTTTGTTGCAAAACTTCTATATAACCTGGCTCTTCCCCTCACCTCCTCAGAGGAGTTCTCTCAGGGTTACTTGAGATGCTGCCTCGCTGGTTTTAGTCCTAAGATTTCCACTGAATAAGACATAGCTCTCAGTTTTTACATTGGGTGTATCTTTTCATCAATACCACTCTATCCCAGGTCCCTGGCTCAGAACCCTTAAGATGCCATTAAACTTTTGAATCTCTACTTTGCTAATTTTCTCTATTTTTGAAAGTTCCTTTCCTTATTCCCTCCCCAGCTGAAGTTTAATATATGAACCTGTTTCTTATGAATTATGTCTTCATTTGTCCAAAGTCAAGATATTAACCTCCTAGAGCGACTCTCGCTAGCAACAAGCTGCTGCAGAGAAAAGGAAAAATACTGGCACCCTTGTCTCTCAGCTTAGCTCTCCTTCACAAGACGGAAGGTGGCTGGTGCCCCCTTGGAAAGGTCATTTCTAATGATTAATCCAAAAATAAGAACAATAAATTTTACTCATTAAGCATGGGTTTCCCTGGTGTCTCAGACAGTAAAGGGTCTGCCTGCAATGCAGGAGACCTGGGTTCAATCCCTGGGTCGGGAAGGTGGCCACCCACTCCAGTATTCTTGCTTGAGAATTCCATGGAAAGATGATTCTGGTGAGCTACAGTCCATGGGGTCACAAAGACTTGGACACAACTGATTGGCTAACACTTTCACTCTCATTAAGCATAGTTTTCAAATTCCGGTATTTTAAGATAACTGAAAATCGGAAGGCAGTCCTAATGCTTTCTTTTTCTGGGGAAGAAGTGTGAAAAAGCCAAGTTCAAAACTGAGAAGCTATTAATTTTCCTCTTCTTCTGTTTCTGCTATCACTACCAGATGGCAGAGAATGCCAAGCACTGCATGTAGGTGTGGCGTGTGCGTTCTCTCATTACTGTGCACAACAGTCTAGGAGATAAGCACCCTTATCATCCCCATTTTACCAGCGAAGAAATGAGGGCTGAAGGAGGTTAAGTCCTTCAAAGTCGTAAGAGTAGCAAGTGGGTAGAGGCCAGATTCAGATCCAGTCACTTCTCATCCCAAACATGTTCTCTCACCCTCACTCTGCCTTGCTTTATCGGCTCTATGGAAAGGAACTCTGTAAGATTCTTGAAGAGTCGACAATATACTGATTTTCATACTATAAGGTTTCGATTACAGTGAAGGAAATGGATAACACAGAGAAATTTACCATTTTGGTCTTCCATTTGGAAAAGCAAACAAGCGACCACATATACATACATGTGTGCACGCGTGCTAAGTTGCTTTAGTCATGTCGGGCTCTTTGTGACCCTGTGGACCATAGCCCTCCAGGCTCCTCTGTCCACGGGGCTCTCCAGGCAAGAATACAGGTGTGGGTTGCCATGCACACACCCTCTAAATGTGTGTGCTATATGCCAGATGTCAAGGATGCTAAAAATGATGAAGATGTCATTTTTAAACATTCACAGTGTGAAGGGGAAAGGAAAGGAAATGTTTCTACCTTTATTTAGAAGTGAGGACAGAGATACAATTGTGCGTGTACTCAGTTGTGTCCTACTCCTTCTGACCCCATGGAGTGTAACCCGTCAGTCTGTCTGTGGAATTTTCCAGGCGAGAATACTGGAGTGGGTTGCCGTCTCCTCCTCCTCCAAGAGATACAAGAAGTAAAAAAAAAAGAAAAGAAAAAATTCTTGAGGATGTCAGGAAAGGCTCCCTTGAAGAAGTGTCTTCTTGAACTGGCCTCAAAACATGTCATCCTTCAGGAAAAAAATGCACTAATGCAGAAGTCTGGGCAACAGCAAAAGCCTGCAGCACTGGCAGTCAGTGCAGGGCATGTAGGGGCTGGGAGCAGAGATGAGGCTGTGGAGCTGAGGGTTGGTATCAGATCAAGAAAAAGATCACTTACCTTGTAATTTTCTGTCAATTTCCAACTCATGTCTGCCAGACCACGTGCTAATAAACGGTGGTTGCATCAGTATGGGTTGTTCAAAGAAACAGATTCAATAGGGTTTCTATTATAATAATATATAATTATATATGTATGTATTATATGTAATTGTAAGTTATATAATTGCATCTGTCTTTATATACGTATGTCATTATATTATGCATATAATTGCATTATTATATTATATTTATAAAGAAATTTACTATAAAGAATCGACTCTCTTATTCATGGAGGTTAGAAGTCCTAAATCTGCAGTCAGAAAGCTGGAGACCCAGGAGAACTATGGCAAAGTTCCGGTCCAAATCTAAAGGCCAGAAAAACCAATAGTGTAAATCCCAGTTTCAGGTTTGAATCCGAAGGCAAGAAAAGACTGATCATGTCCCCCGAGCCAGCCATCCCCAACCTTTCTGGCACCAGGGACCCGTTTCATGGAAGACAGTTTTTCCATGGACGGTGCCCGGGATGGGAGGGTGAGTGGTTTCAGGATAATTCAAGACTGCTGCATTTATTGTGCATTTTATTTCTATTATTATTACAACAACTCCACCTCAGATCATCGAGCATTTGATCCAGGAGGCTGGGGACTCCTGCCACCAGGTCAAAGAATGTCACACACAGAGAGAGTGAACTCTTGCTTCTCAGCCTTTGAGTTCTGCTCAAGCCATCCTTGTGAGGGTTGGATGAGGCCTGCCCACACAGAGGGCAGTCTGCTCTTCCCAGTCTACTGGCTCAGATGCCAATCTCATCCAGACACACCCTTACAGACACACCCAACATAATTAATCCAGGCAGTCTGTGACCCAGGCATCAGAGTGTCCTAATTTTGTTCCTAGGGAATATGGTCACTGATGCTAAGAAATGTGTCTTTATGTGTTTTAAAAGCAGAGCCTTTATTAAACTATGACATACTATATATGCTTCCATGGTGCCTCAGCTGGTAAGGAATCCACCTGCTGTGCAGGAGACCCCAGTTTGATCCCTGGGTTGGGAAGATCCCCTGGAGAAGGGAAAGGCCACCCACTCTAGCATTCTGGCCTGGAGAATTCCATGGACTCTGTAGTCTATGGGATGGCAAAAAGTCAGACATGACTGAGAGCCTTTCACTTGCATACTATATAAGCATTTCAGTGTTAGCATTCGATTCAGCAGAAAGGCAGTGGGCATGGTAGACAAAAAATAGTCTTTGATGCCGTACACAAATCATGGCCATTTCCACCCTTCTGGCCTGTTGTTTCAGAGGCTTGGTCTTCTTATCTATAAAACAAGGAGAACCAGAGTGATATGCAAAATATTTAGCAGCTGGTTTGTACAGGCGCCTAGCAATTAAAAGAGAAGTCAGCCATCGGGAGTAGAGTTGTATCACTGTGTACCATCAGCATATCCACCCTAGAGCTGCTGAGGCCCACTTCACAGGAGAGAGGTGAGGGTGACTTGGTGGAGAAATTGGCCCAGAGACACCTAACAATGGTCAGACAGTCAAGAGCTCATCTTCCATCTTCTCGAGTCTTTGAAAGGTACTGTCTTCGTTTCCTAATCAGGCAGACATGGTTTCTTTCAACCTTGCCTCTCTGCAGCAGGCAGAGGTGAGCTCATTTCACATAAACTCTGCTTGTTTCACATAAGGCTCTGCTTCTGGTTTCCATGGTCATTCAGGAAAAGGCAGCTAGCTTCCAGTTTTATTGACAGAGGCTCATCCAAACAACTTACCCTGAGGTTTGGTTGACCTCAGGCAGCTAAGCTGTCTCTGTCAAGAGGTCTGGGGGCTACTGAAGGAGGAGATATGTTCTTACAAAGAGCTCCCCCTTTTTATGAAGTTGAAGAACCTTGCTGTTTGTATTCCAGGCTTCCACAGAGGAGCCAGTGGAGAATCAGGCACAGTTCTTTTCCTTCACATCAGCCCTGTGCCCACAGCATCAGAGCAGACGAGAGCCAACCTCTTACAACATCTCAGTTCAGTTCAGTTGCTCAGACGTGTCCGACTCTTTTTGACCCCATGTACTGCAGCACGCCAGGCTTCCCTGTCCATCACCACTTCCTAGAGCCTGCTCAAACTCATCTCCATTGAGTCAGTGATGCCATCCAACCATCTCGTCCTCTGTCACGCCATCCTCCTCCTGCCTTCCATCTTCAAAAGAAGTTCATGGGGGAGGACTCTTGCAGAAGCAGGCAGAGGGGAAGGGCAGTCTGCGGTGCTGAAGGGGAAAGGCTCTTATTTCTCTCTGTGCTTTCCAAACTCTGAGGAAAAATCTTGGTTTTCTTCTATTTCACTACATACATTACTTCACCGCTGGTCACCAAATGTGTGAAATTTTGGTACCAAACAATTCTCCAACTGCAGAAACTGGAATCCCTACAATTTGATTCGATTCTGACACTATCTCCCTGGAGCTAGCACTGACTCTCCAAGGTTGAGGGCTCCATCCCACAAGACTGCCCACCCCCATCCATTTCAGATGCCAACTGCAAGTCCAGATTGTCACCTACACTTGTAACCAACTGGCTGGAAGTCAGAGTTTCCCAGGACCTCCTCCTCAGGTGCAATAATTTTCTAAAATGGTTCACAGAACTTAGGGCAACAGTTTGTGGTGGTTTAGTCACTCATTTGTGTTCAACTCTTGCGACCTCATGGACTGTAGTCTGCCAGACTCCTCTGTCCATGGGATTCTTCAGGCAAGAATACTGGAGTGGGTTGCCATTTCCTCCTCCAGGGGATCTTTCTGACCCAGGGATCAAACCCAGGGCTCCTGCGTTGCAGGCAGATTCTTTACCAACTGAGCCACCGGGGAAGCCCTCAGGAAACAGTTTACTTATCAGTTTAAAGTGTGAAAGTGTTAGTCCCTCAGTCGTGTCTGACTCTTTATGATCTCATGGACTGTAGCCTGCCAGACTCCTCTGTCCATGGGATTTTCCAGGCAAGAAGAATGGAGTGGGTTGCCATTCCCTTTTCCAGGGGATCCTCCCTACCTGGGGATCGAACCTGGGTCTCCCACATTGCATGTGGATTCTTTACTGTCTGAGCCATCAGAGAAGCCCGACTTATTAGCTTACTGACTCATTATAAAAGAATACAACTCAGGAGCGGTCAGCTGGACTGGATGCACAGGGCTGGGGATGGGGGATGGGACATAAAGCATCCAACATCATCTCCGGATCCACCATCTTTCCAGAACCTCCACATGTTCATCAACCCAGAAGCTCTCCAAACGTCATCATGGAGGATTTTTATGGAGGTTTCATTACATAGGCGTGATTGATTACATCATTGGCCACTGTGATTAATTCAACTTCTGGTCTCTTTTCTCTCCCTGGAGGTCAAAGTGAAGGGCTGAAAATTCCAACCCTCTGCTCTGATGCTTGGTTCTCCTGGCCACCAGCACCATTCTGAGTCTTTGCAGGAAGCCTCAAGTCACCAAGCATCTCCTTAGCATACAGGAGAGAGTTATCATTCAGGGACTCCAGGGGTTTCAGGAGCTTTGTGCCAGGAGGCAAGGGAAGGAGTGCGTGTGTGCGTGCTAAGTCACTTCAGTCATGTCCCACTCTGTGTGACCCTATGGATGGTCACACCAGGCTCCTCTGTCCATGGGATTCTCTAGGCAAGAAGACTGGAGTGAGTGAGTTGCTATGCCCACCTCCAGGGGATCTTCCCAACCCAGGAATCAAACCCACATCTCTTATGTCTCCTGCATTGTTAGGCGGGTTCTTTACCCAAAGGGTCACCAAGGAAGCCCAGGAGAAGGAGGGCAGAGACCAAACATGCAGTTCTTACTATGTCACAGGTGCAGTCTAATGAGCCCTCGGCTAACTCAGCAGAAGCCAGAGGCTGGGTGGCCCTTCAGAGTCATCCCAAATTGGCATAAAGAGCTGGGCCTCCAGCTCCCCACGGCAGTCAGTCTTAGGCTGTGGGAGCCCCCAAGGGGAGGGGCCACCTTGGATGAAGGGGCTCTTGGTTGCTGAGGGCTGGCAGCTGAGAACTGTCACAACCTGCCCCCAGCTGGGGCCATAAATCTTTCCGGCCTGAAGGGGACCGGGGGCACAGCACTGCGAACCCCACAAATGTCGCCCATTCTCCTATGCTCACCGAGTCCCTTCCTCTCCTCCACCCCTGCTCATGTAAACACCTCTCAGATGGGATCATCCCTGAACGGCTGACTTCAGCCTGCTGCCCTGAACTTTCACCTGCTGTTTTCCCCACTGTTTCTCAATGAAAAAACACAGGCTAAATGAATGTACCCTCAGGGCTAAACTCAGCACAGTCCACACAGTTTCTAAGTTCAGGATATCCCTGGCCCCCTGTAACAGAGGAGGAATCTGAGTCCCAGTTAGGTTTGATAACTCACCCAAGGTTGCAGTCGCTGATCACCTCCTGTTCACACGTACCAGCAACGCTGCTTTATCACAGACGGATCGCAAAGGGTGGCCGCGAAGGGAAAGGAAGCCACAGCGGGGCAGTTCGAGGGGGTCTGTGGGAAGAGAGCGCTGATCCAAATGGCAGCTTCTGGGAGCGGCCAGAGTCTGAGTTACTCTTATGTGTGTTCATCAGCCGGTCCCCGAACCATGCTAAGTCACTTGGGCTGCAAGGAAAAGACACCGCTCTTGGTTAGACGTCCCTTTTGCCACTTCTAAGCCCCGCAAAGTTAGAGATTCTCCATCACCACTGGCGAGCTCATCCTTGCTTCCTCCCACCATGGCTCTGAAAGTCCCACTACGCAGAGGGGAATCTATTAATCAAACTCGCTAAAAGACTTGGCAGTAGGCACCCCAGATGGTGTGTGTGGGGGGGGAGCCTGCCCCTCCCTTATTGCGTGATCCTAGTTCCCTGATCAGGGACTGAACCTGGGTCACCGCAGTGAAAGCAGTGAGTCCTAAACACTGCACCACCAGGGAACTCTCCCAGACACTTCTCAGTCAGACTCCTGTAGGTCTACCCTATTTTCTTGTGCCTTGACTACCCTCCCCTCTCTGCTCCGGGGGCTGTTGTAGAAAATTATTACTCTTATTACCGTGAAAGGAATCCGATGAGCCAATGTGTAAAATTAGAATGTAGACAATAGACTCACCCTGCCCCTCCCTCCACGCCCCAGCTCTGTCCCAGGCTTTGCATTAAAGGGACTAAGGCAGCGGTGCCCACAATTGTTAGTCACTGAACTTATTTTTAAAAGAAAGAAAAGAAAAAGAGATGCCTAAACGACGCTATTATGGTGGCTAATTAAATGTCTTCTTTGCTGTTACAATGCATTCATTTTGGAGGATCATTACTTCCCGCGTAGCTTCTTTTAAGAGCTTGGTTTAAGGTTTCACGTTAGGGAAACCACAGAGCAAGACTGAAAGCCACAGGCCATGTCACCACCAATGGCAGCCTGTGGGTGTGCCAGGAAAACTCCGGGAAGAGAGCGTGATTATGGAGCTGCTCTTCTGGAAGCACACGAACGGTGGAGAGAGGGGAGGCACTACCCACTTTATAGGAGATCCTGCAAGTTTATAGACACGGGTGTCTACATAGCCTTTAGCTAATGTTCAAGGTGTTTGTTTCCTACTGAATATTCACTTATCCTGCAAGGAGACATGAGTTGCCCTAGGGGGTCCCAGATACTCTGATGGATGTTGGGGGAGAGGGCAGAGGATCGGCAGGACTCAGAGATGGCTCTGGAGCAAAGGCAGCGCAAGAGCTGGATCCCATGGATGAGGGTCCTGGAGACAGGAGACGGTGGCCTGGGGGCTGTTAGCATCTCCTTCCAGCTTTGTGCGGTCTTGTTTGGGTCAATGAAGTTGGCCATTCTGGATTTACGTGTGTGGCCATGTGCGTTTACGTCTTGCGTGCATGCTCAGTCACGTCTGACATCATGGACTATAGCCCGCCAGCCTCCTCTGTCGATGGGATTTCCCAGGCAAGTGTACTGGAGTGGGTTGCCACTTCCTTCTCCAGGGGATCTTTCTAACCCAGGGATCGAACCCATGTCTCCTGCAGCTCCTGCATTGGCAGGCGGATTCTTTACCACTAAGCTACCGTGGGTGTTCAGCAGACATTACCTGTCTCACAATGGCTGGGCATCATTTTTTTCCAGTTAGAACCTGAGGCAGAAAGAGGAAGGGATTTTATGCTGCCTTCTTTAGTGCCAGCACGCCTGTCAGCACCCCGTAGGTGCTCAGTAAATATCAGCTACAACGACTAAAATAGGGGCCCTCAGACTTGTTACCTCCTCCTTCCTATGGTGTTGGTGAAATGTCTGTGAATGTGTAAAAGAAAATGCAGTTACAGCAATTCTCCTACATGTGAACAAGTTCCATTCCGAGGGTATGTTCATAAGTCCAATTTGTTTGTTAGTCCAACAAAGTTAGCCTAGGTACGCAACAGAATCGGCTACATAGTATTGTACTGTAATAGGTTTTTAGTCCTTTTGACACAGATAATGCATACAAAACAAACAAATATAAAGGAAACATTTTTAATCTTATGGTACAGTACCTTGAGAAGTACAGTAGTATAGTACAATAGCTGGCATGGGGTGGACACGCGAATATCAGCTACATCACCACTGTTTTTACACTTGCTCTGGATATCCTGGGCTTGAAATAAAGATACTGGACTCTAAAGTTCTGTACCGTAAAGTGCACAAAAGCACAGCCTCTTGTAGAGGATGCACGCGTGTGACAACGCACACCGGATACGTGGACTGACTTATGTGGTTGGGCAGGCAAACACACATTAACCTCTTGAAGGTTCGTATGTAGGGGATTCACTAAACTAAAGTGAAGTTGCGGAAACACGGGCCAAACCTTAGAAAATGTAATACTGGTTGTTACAGAGAAAACAAATGGCTAACATGTTCTACCTAGCGAAGCTTCGTTCGTGTGCCCGCTTTTTCTAATCAGATGAGATACTGGACATGAGCCCTTTCAGATCTCCAACGTGTGGCCAAGAACTGCAGAGCTGTTTTGGACTAAGGCTCCCTAGTTTGAACAGTTGAAGATTTCATCCACTACGCAGACGTTTCAGGCGCTGAACAAAAACATTCATCCAAAGTGAAACTCTGCACTATAAATATTTAGGTAAAGGCCAAGTCCAATTTCAACAGATGATACCTGCAAGTAAAAAAAAAAAAAAAAAAACTGCTGACATTTGGAAATGTGTGTTGGCTAAAGCAAATAAGAACGATAGTATATTTTCCCATCAGAAAACGATAGGAGTTAGATATGAGATTTGAATGACCAGGGGTACTCACCATACTAAAACAGTTCATTTTTAGGCTTACCTTTTTCAAAATACCCAGAAAAAAAAAAAGAGAGACAAAAAACAAAACTGGTAGTGAGAGAAACAGCACAAGAAAACCCCCTCATGGAAGCAGTGCTGCAAATGTCCAATTGTAATTACAAGCAAAACCCAGTTCCGAATCATTCTGCCACCCCCCCCCCCCCCCCATTTCCTCCCACCCTCCACTCTGTAATGATGTGAATGCTCAAAAGTCAAGACTGGGTTAAGAGGGGACCAAAAAGAATGTTTTAGATGAAATCAGATGTGACCCCTGGAATCAGAAGCAGTTGCTGAGCATGGTTTTAATTACAGGGGCTCAGTCAGCTTCCCAACCCCATTCTTGGTGCACCTCTAAAAATGTGCACGGCCTGCCAGCCTGCCAGCAGGAAGGGTTTATGGCCTCGCACCCCATTAAAAAAATAAATAAATCAGAAGGCCCTGAGGCAGTCACATGTTTAGAAGCAATGAAATTGCAACCTATTTGCCTTTCCTTAGACATTTCAATTCCCAGCCCAGGCACAGCCTTACAAGCTAAGACCAAATCTTATTGTGAAGGAATTAAAATTCTTTAGCTCTGATGCAGTTTGGCTCATGGCATGTGGCCCATAGCTGAAGCCCAAGGGCTCATCCTGTGTTTTCTGATCTCTCATAAAATTGTCAAGCCCTAATGGAAGGAAAGAGTTTTGCGTCTTAAAAAAATGTTGGTACTTCATTGCAAACTCAAGTTCTTTAAGCAAGGCAGTTGGTTGAACTCTAAGAGCGAGGCCACTTCAAGATGCAAAGGAAATGAAGTCCATAAATGCTGGAGTTTGGATCTAATATCACTGGGTGGAGTGGGGTTGAGGGTGAATTTCTAAGTCTCTGGAAAGGAAGACATGAAAGAGCTTAGGAATGAAACCAAAGGAAGAGTCATTAGCCATGGAATGGGAAGGAGAATCTAAAAATGTTCACTTTTGAGAGAGAACAGTGCAAATCACCAAAATTGTCCTCTTCAAATAGTTGAAGTTCGAAGGGCTTCCCTGGTAGCTTGGATGGTAAAGCATCTGCCTACAATACGGGAGACCTGGGTTCGATC
Source organism: Muntiacus reevesi (assembly GCF_963930625.1). Lineage (NCBI taxonomy): Eukaryota > Metazoa > Chordata > Mammalia > Artiodactyla > Cervidae > Muntiacus > Muntiacus reevesi. The sequence continues at coordinate 5,137,359 of NC_089270.1, read as the reverse complement.
CCTGGGTCGGGAAGATTCCCTGGAGGAGGAAATGGCAACCCACTCCAGTATTCATGCCTGGAAAATCCCATGGACCGAGGAGCCTGGTGGGCTATAGTCCATTGGGTCGCAAAGAGTCAGACACAACTGAATGACTTCTCTTCACTTAACTTTACATCAAATAGTTGAAGTTTGAAGTGTTGGTGTGATTGTTAATTTAATGAGTCAACTTGGCTAGGGGATGGTGCCCAGTTATTTGACCAAACAGCAGTCTACCTTTTGCTGTAGGGTATGTTTTGCATATGATAACCCACACCCTGGGTTAGATATCGTGATGATAACTCAATCAGGAGATTGAGTAAACCAGATTACCCTTCATAACGTGGATGGGGCTCACTCATTCAGTCAAAGCCCTTAAGAGAAAAAAGATTGAGTGCTCCTGAACACAAGAGCCCACTCCAGTGTTCTTGCCTGGAGAATCCCAGGGACAGCGGAGCCTGGTGGTGGGCTGCCGTCTATGGGATCGCACAGAGTCGGACACGACTGGCGTGACGTAGCAGCGGCAGCAGCAGCCCCTGAAGAAAAAGGAATTCTCTCAACAGATGGCCTTCAGGCTCAAGGCTTCCACATCAGTTCTTCCCTGGGTCTCCTGCCCATGGCCTATCATAGATTTCAAACTTACTGACTTCCAAGAGCCAGTTTCATAAAATAAGTCTCTCTCTATGTAAATGCACCTGATTGGTTCTGCTTCTCTGGAGAACCCCGAAAAACAGAGTTGGTATGTGAAGAAAAAGAGATCTAGTGTTTGGCAGGTCCACTGAGCCCTTCTTATGATTTCCCACTCATCTCTTTAAAGCCTACAACAACCTTGCAAAGCAAGCAATTCCTCTGTTTTCCTGATTATAAAACTGAGGTTTTGATCTTTTCCAGAATCACAAAGCAGGAAAGTGGTAGATCTTATATTCACTCAGGTCTATCTTTCTCCTATGCCCATGTCCTTCAAAGGACATCATTTGGCTTTCCTCTAAGGCTTGCGGCCTTGCACCTCCCCAGGGACACAGAGAGAAGCTGATCTGTAGACAGAAATCAGGAGAGAGAGAGTCCTAACGGCATCAGGACCTTGGCTTCCACGCTCTCTGAGGCCAGTCCCACCCGCCACTCCGTACCAGGCACATGCTTTGCTGTTGACCGTCTCTATGGCGGTGTAGTTGATGCACAAGAAACCGAGCATGTTCGAAGTGCACCATTTGACAAGTCTTGATGTATGTGTACCTCCACGAAGCCAACGCCACACTTCAGATCATGGATATCCCATCACTCTCAAAAGCTTCCTTGTGCCCTTTTATGATACGTTCCTCCAACCTCCCTTTCATTTGTTTCTGCCGGCCTCCATTGATCCGCTTTTCGTCACTAGATATTAGTTGGAATTTTCTGAAATATTACATGTAACTCAAATCATTCCAGATGTTGTCTTTCTAAGGGGCGGGATGTTCTGGCTGTTTTCATACCTCATAATAATTTGGAGATTCATCACATTGTGTTGATCAATAATTCATTATTTTTGATGATGCTAGTGGGACATGAATTTAATTCATTATCTTTCATTCCTGAGTACTATTCCATCACATGGCTGTACTACCAACTGCTTATCCGTTCATTTACTGGTGGAACTCTGGGTGGTTTCCAGGTTGGAGGAGTCACAAGGAATGCTTCTGTGAGCACTCTTGTACAGGTCTTTATGTGGACGTATGCAGAGGTCCAAAGACAATGACTTTTTTTGTGCTTTCCACAAATTCAGCCATGCACTTGCATGTGTTTATTTGCTTATTGTCTGCAGCTGCTTTTAAATTAAAATAGTGGAATATGTAAGCATGTTGTCTTACAATACCTGAACTGCTTATCTGACAGTTCCTGAGCCTGCATTCTTAATAAATTCATAGGAGTTAGTGATTAGACATGAAATAGGTGTATGTTAGTGCTAGTCTTTCGTAGAAATGGCTAAACTGTTTTCCAAAGTGGTTGAACTACTTTACATCCCCATCAGCAGTACATGAGAATTCCAGTTGCTGCATATCCTTGCCAAAACTTAAAATGCTTATTCTTTTTAATTTTATCTATTTCAATATATGTGTAGGGGGTTTCCCTGGTGGCTCTGACAGTAAACAACCCACTTGTAGTGTAGGAGATCTAGGTTTTATCCCTGGACTGGAAAGATGCCCTGGAGAAGGGAATGGCTATCCACTCCAGTATTCTTGCTTGGGAAATCCCATGGACAGAGGAGCCTGGCAGGCTACAGTCCGTGGGGTCTCAAAGAGTCAGGCATGACTGACTAGCACACACTTAATTTTTATTTTAATTTGCATTTCTTTGATACCTAATGCTACCATTAGGTATCACAACTCTTGTCACATGTTTGTGTTTTGTCTCTATATCTTTTTCAGTGCAGTGTATATTGCAAATGTGTTTCCTATTTGAGAAAAGGAGATTTATTTTCTTATTTGGTATTGAGAGTTCATTATATATTCAGGGATACAAGTCCTTGGGCTCCCCTGTGGCTCAGATGGTAAAGAATCTGCCTGCAATGCGAGAGAGCTGGGTTCGATCCCTGGGTTGGGAAGATCCCCTGGAGGAGGGCATGGCAACCCACTCCAGTATTCTTGCCTGGAGAATTCCCATGGATAGAAGAGCCTGGAGGGCTACAGTCCATGGGGTTGCAAAGAGTTGGACACGACTGAGCAGATAATCCCAAACACAGTCCTTAATTAGACATGTGATTTGCTATTATTATTTTCTCCCATTGGCTTCTCTTAGCATTTTCCTAGCAAGACATTATACAGAGCAAACATTTTTAATGTTGATAAAAGCACATTTTATAATTTTTATTTTATAAATCCTGCTTTAGATATTATGTTTAATAAATGTTTGCCTAGAAAAATAAATGACCCAATCAAAAAATGGGCCAAAGAACTAAACAGACATTTCTCCAAAGAAGACATGTAGATGGCTAACAAACACATGAAAAGATGCTCAACATCACTCATTATCAGAGAAATGCAAATCAAAACCACAATGAGGTACCATTACACGCCAGTCAGGATGGCTGCTATCCAAAAGTCTACAAGCAATAAATGCTGGAGAGGGTGTGGAGAAAAGGGAACCCTCTTACACTGTTGGTGGGAATGCAGACTAGTACAGCCGCTGTGGAGAACAGTGTGGAGATTCCTTAAAAAACGGGAAATAGAACTGCCATATGACCCAGCAATCCCACTCCTGGGCATACACACTGAGGAATCCAGATCTGAAAGAGACACATGCACCCCAATGTTCATCGCAGCACTGTTTATAATATCCAGGACATGGAAGCAGCCTAGATGCCCATCAGCAGACAAATGGATAAGGAAACTGTGGCACATATACACCATGGAATATTACTCAGCCATTAAAAAGAATTCATTTGAATCAGTTCTAATGAGATGGATGAAACTGGAGCCCATTATACAGAGTGAAGTATGTCAGAAAGATGAAGACCAATACAGTATACTAACGCATATCTATGGAATTTAGAAAGATGGTAATGATAACCCTATATGCAAAACAGAAAAAGAGACACAGATGTACAGAACAGACTTTTGGATTCTGTGGGAGAAGGCGAGGGTGGGATGTTTTGAGAGAACAGCATGGAAACATGTATATTATCTAGGGTGAAACAGATCACTAGCCCAGGTGGGATGCATGAGACGAGTGCTCGGGCCTGGTGCACTGGGAAGACCCAGAGGGATCAGGTGGAGAGGGAGGTGGGAGGGGGGATCGGGATGGGGAATACATGTAAATCCATGGCTGATTCATGTCAATGTACGACAAAAACCGCTACAATATTGTAAAGTAATTAGCTTCCAACTAATAAAAATAAATGGAAAAAAAAACAAAGAAAAACCAAACAAAAAAAAAATAAATAAAAGAAATGTTTGCCTTACCCGAAATCATAAGACTTTCTTCTATACGTTTTGTAGTTTGGAGTTTTACTCCAACTATTTGAGAATCATTATGTAATAATCAAAAATTAAAAAAAAACACAATTTTTGTCAAAAGGATATCTAATCATGTTAAAAAACATTTTATTTCTCTGCTGAGCTGTCTTTGCATCTTTGTTGAAAATTAATTGGTTATATATGCATAGGTCAATTTCTGGATTTTCTGTTCTATTTCATTGCTCTGTTTGTCTGTCCTGAAGGCACTACCACATCGTTTGTTATTGTGGTGGATCAATAATGCACATTGATCTGGAGGAGGAAATGGCAACCCTCTCCAGCGTTCCTGCCTGGAGAATCCCATGGACAGAGGAGCCTGGCGGGTTCCGTCCACGGGGTCACAAAGAGTCGGACATGACCGACTGACTGAGAACAGTAAGACATATTGACGTCTGGTAGCAAAAGTCCTCCAGTTTAGTTCTTCTTTTTCAGGATTGGTTTAGCTATTCTGTTCTTTTTCATTGACTCTTAGAATCAGCTTCCTAAATTCTACCAGAAAATTATATTGGGATTTTGATTATAATTGGTAAATCTATAGATCAACTTGGGAAAAACTGATCGCTTAATAAAACGAAGTCCACTGACCCATAAACACAACACAGCTTTCCAGTTTCATTTATGTGCTCTTTAACTGTCTCGGTTTTGTAATCGTCAGTATACAGATCTTGCAACCACCAAGTGATTGGGATAAACTATTCCTCTTGCACAATAATGTAGAATCACAAACCAAACAGCATTCTGTCTTTATTTAAAAATTTGATACTTCACTAAGGACAAACTTTTACATTACTTTTGGTATTTTTCAGAGATTACTCTATACTATCATTTGTCCTTTTTTGGTGCTTCTTTAAGTTCTTGGACTGAGGTGAGTGTTTCATACAGTCTACCCTCATTCCAGCTCATCCTTGTTTCGTATTTGTGTGAAGTCACTTCAGTCGTGTCCGACTCTTTTTGACCCTGTGGACAGTAGCCTTCAGGCCCCTCTGGTCTCGGGATTCTCCAGGCGAGGATGGTGGACTGTGTTGCCATGCCCTTCTCCAGGATGTTTCATATTTACTGGTGCTAATTTTTTTATTTCGATTTCCAGTGGTGATTCCTAGTATACAGAAATACAATTGACTGTTGTACATTGATCTTGTATCTTACAAACTTCCTAAACTAACTTTTTAGTTTAGATACATTTCCTGTAGACTCATTTGGATTTTCTTTGTATTATAGTTGAACATGTTGCCACTTCTCTGAAAGAGATTGAATAGAATTGTTATTATTTTTCTGTTAAATCTTTGGTAGGATTCATTGTGGAAACCATCCAGGCCTGGTATTTTCTTTGTGGGAAGGATTTTAACTACAAATTCAACTTTTTTAACAAATATAAAGTTTTTTGTCTCGTTTTCTTTCTTAAGTCAGCTTGTGTGTGTATGTGTTTAGTGGGCTCTTCTGCCCACGAGATTTTCTTGCAAGAATGCTGACGTGGGCTGCCGTTTCCTCCTCCAGGTAATCTTCCTGATCCAGGGACTGAACCACCATCTTCTGAGTCTCCTGCAATGCAGGCAGATTCTTTACTGCTGAACCACCAGGGGAAGTCCTAATATAACTTTATTATCATGCTAATATCTGTAGAATCTATTTATATGTCATGTTTCACATTCCTAATACTGTTAATTGACCTTTTCTTTCTTTCTTTTTTCTCCTGATCATTCACCTCTCTTCTAGAAAAAAAAATACTCTGAATGCATTGATTTTTAAGTTTCTTTTCTGTTTTTTATTTCATTGATTTTTCAGTTCAATTTTTACTATTTCTTTTTACTTTGAATTTCATTTGCTCTTTTTAGTTTCTTAAGATCGGAAGATTTGACTATTTTCTATTCTAATATAGGTGTTTAATGTTGTAAATTTTTTATTTAACTACTGTTTAGCTGCATCCTACAGCTATTTATGTGTATTATATGGTGTTTGTATTTTCATTCATTTCAAAATAGTATCTAATTTCCCTTTTGACTTCTCCTCTTCCCTGATAGCTCAGTTGGTAAAGAATCCGCCTGCAATGCAGGAGACCCTGGTTCGATTTCTGGGTCGGGAAGATCTGCTGGAGAAGGGAAAGGCTACCCACTTCAGTATTCTGGCCTGGAGAATTCCATAGACTATAGAGGCCATGGGATCACAAAAAGTCGGACAGGACTGAGCAACTTTCACTTTCACTGACACTTGAGTATATTACTTAGTATCCAGTTACTTAGGATTTTTTCATATATATTTCTATTTCTGGTTTCTAATCTATTGCTGAACTTAGGTTTGGCTGCTCACCACTCAAAAGCCACAAATCAAGAGGCAAGTATCAGTAGAAGGGAAGTAGCTTTAATTAGAAAAGCTGGCAATCTGGGGAGAAAGCAGACTCATGTCCCAAGACCAGCTCCAAAGGTTCTGCACAGCCGTGACAGCTTTCAAAGGGAATATAAGGCATGGTGGGGAGGGGGGCTGTCTCGGTGAATCACTGAGGCAGGAGTTTGGATTCTGCATCCTTCTTCATTGCATGCAGACTGCCCGAATCTTCAGATGTTATCTTGTCCTTGCAGGACTGACAAGGGGGCTGTTGGGAGTAGAGAGCCAGTCATTCTTTAACTACTTCATTCTTGCTTCTCTTTATCCACAAAAAGAATCAACCAGTTAAGCAAGGCATGGTGTGCATTCAGGAGAGCATAAGTTAAGAGCTAGGTTAACTTGCCTGGTGATCTGATATTTATCATTAGGTTCTTTTAATGTTAGAGGGGAACAAATACAGGTCAACAGGAAAGGGGCAAAAGACCTGCTTTCAGTAAAAGAACAATATGTTCAGAGATTATATTTTACATGAGTTTAAATTATTGGGAGTTTTTCTGACCTAGAGTACAGTCTATTTTGATAAATAGTGCATTGCACCTGAAGGTTAATTCTGCCATAATGTGAACTATCAAGGTCACTTAGGTCAAGTGACCCTACATGTTGTTCACGTTTCCTCTATCTGTCTTAATTTGTTGTCCAGTTGTTCTATAAACTACTGAAAGAGAAACACTGAAATTTCCTAATCTAAGGTGAACTTGTCTGGTTCACCACGCAGTTTATCAGCGTTTGCCTCATGTGTTGAAAGCACTGCTATTATGCACATACATTCAAGACTCTCTGGTGTGTCGGTAAACGTAAAAGGCCCAACAGAGCATTTGTGGCCCCACCTTGCACTTCCATGTGTTGTTAACCATCCTGAGGTCTCACCCTGTTTCTCCATCACTAGGAATAATAATATGACTCCCAAACTATGCTGCATTCAGAAAGAATTATTCAAACACATATTTTTAAGGCATATGTTTCCCTCTTTTTATGGTACTTGAAATCTCACTGGGGAAGCAAGACCACGACACAGGAGGAACACTGCAAGGCCATTTGTTAATAGCCAGGCATGGCTCAGAAATATTCTGCAGGAGGCCACAGGGACTGGAGTTCAAGCAACGCTGGGTCTTGCATGCGCTTTCATTCTTTTGTTCTTCCTTCCTCCTCCCTCCCTCTCTTTTCCTCCCTGTTCCTTCCTTCCTTCCCATCCCTTCATATTTCCTTTGTATCTAATCAGAGTCGCTTTCTTTGTCTAAAGAGGATGCAGAGTTTATTCAAATAAGATCCCTGACCTCAGAGTATATAAAATGTTGGCTTGGAAGAAGTGGGACTTGAGTTGGGCCTTGAAAGACAATAGCTGAAGGATGTATTCTGTAGGGTGAAGAACGTATTTGGTTCATTCACTATAAAATGAATTCTGTATTTGCTTGTGAGACTTGAACATTTTATATCTTCTATTTAATCCTTGTTGATCAAAAAATAAGGTTCTTGCTTTTTTTCCCCGTTGCTATTAAATCATATATACTTAAAAAATGTGGGTTGGGGAGGAGATACTGACAGATAAATAAACATTGCTAATCACATCACCTATATATAATCACTGCAGACATTTTGATATTTCTCTAATTTTTTCCTGTTTATTAAATGGAATCATATCCTGATCTTTTCTTGATATTCTTTTCAGACTTTTCTATTTGGTTGTAATTTTTCAACAGTGGCTAAATAACAGTTTATTTCAAAATTGCCCTATACTTCCTATCTAGATTCACAGGTTTCCCTTATTTAAAACATTCTGACAGTAGATTTTTATGAGTTCTGTCTTTGTTCTTTCAGTGTTTTATAGGTGAAGGGAACTTCTTGAGACTATCTCAATTTTCAGACAAGAAACTGAGTGTGTGGGTGGTTAGCTGAGTTCTTAGAGCTACAGTTCTCAGTCTTTACCATGTAAGAGGATCACCTGGGGATCTTATGAAAACAAAGATGATGATTCATACAGATGAACTTATTTGCAAAGCAGAAATAGAGACACAGACATAGAGAATGAACATATGGATACCAAGGGGGTAGAGGGGAGGAATGAACTGGGATGTTGGGATTGACATATACGCATTACTGTATATAAAATAGATAGCTAATAAGAATCTTCTATCTAGCACAGGGAGCTCTCCTCAACACTCTATGGTGAACTGGATGGGAAGGAAATCCAGAAAAGAAGGAGTATAGCTGATACACTTTTCTGTAGAGCAGAAACGAACACAGCATTGTAAAGCAACTAAACATCAATAAAAATTTTTTAAAAAAAGATTATGATTCAGTGAGCTTGAAGTGGAGCCTGATATTCTTCACTTCTGATGACCTCCTAGGAGATACAAATGATGCTCAAAATATAACCCATGGATCAGGTGAAGGACTTGAACCCTAAAATGTCTATCTGCAAAGCCCAACCTGACCAGCTGCTTAGTACCGACTCTTACCCAGGATAAGGCTCCAGTGATAACTAAGTCCAATGGGAGGAAACTTTTATATGGAATTGAAATTTAATTTGATTATCTTAGTTGGAGGATACTTTTGGAGATATGCAAGCTCTGGCTGAGTACCAGTATATGGAGAGATTTAAGGGAAATTCAGTAATGGAGGAGAGTAGCTATCATCTGATGATCTTGAAGGTCCTTCTCATCCCAAGGTTAAAGTTTCATACATTAATATTGAATACTTCAATGTTTATCTGAATGGTAGCTCCTTAGCCACTCAAGATGCAAGGAGCCAAGTGGCATTTCCAGGCAGGAAAAATCAGATGAAGGAGTTAGAGACCCAGGAGATGGCCAGCGTTGTCATATACTTGTCACATGAAAAAAGTTCTCTCCCCACTTTTTTTTTTTTTTGAAGAATAAAACCTCACATTTGAGAAATTTTCAGAAATATAATTTGCATTTGAAGAAAATGTCAGAATTATTTAACACAAGAAGGAAGCAAAAGTAAAAATGTAAATGATGGGGGTCTCTTTACAAAAGGAAGATCGTGTCGCTTCTTAGTACAGACACATTTCTCTTCACAAGGTTTTCAAATGATAATGTTCTCCTTGAAACATGTTAAGTGTCTGAGTCGTAAACTTCAAATTGTCACTGTCTGATGAGCTCCAGCCTGAGAGAGGAAGAAGAGCCTGCTTGCTTTTCACACGAGCTGCATTGAAACTACTGAAAGTTCCCGTTTGGGGTATTGATTTTATTTAAGTTTTCTAAACACTGGAGGTCCTGCTTGGTAATATGTAGGTGGGTAAGTGAGAGGCTAGTGGTAAAGAACCCACCTGCCTATGCATGTAGACGTGAGAGACACAGGTTCCACCCCTGGGTTGGGAAGACCCCCTGGAGGAGGGCACAGCAACCCACTCCAGTCTTCTTGCCTGGAGAATCCCATAGACAGAGGAGACTGGCATCCTGAGGACCAGAGGTTCGCATAGAGTCAGCCAGGACTTAAGCAACTTAGGTGCTTGCAGGTAAGAGGCAATGCCTTAGAGACACTTACGCGATGCAGCCCATCTGCTTCCAGGATTCCGGACACCCACTTCCGGGGACCTGTCAGACTTCCCTCCATGGGCTGGACATCTGCCGCTCAGTCTATCAAATGTCACGCTCACTATCCACCCTCCCTGCCAAGCCAAGTCCTCCTCCCGATTCTGAGTAAATTTGTTTCATGTCAGTTTCCTCTTCTACAAAAAACATCAATCAGATTCTCAAACACCTGACCCCTACCTTCACATCAAATACTGTTGATTCCCATGTTACGAAGGGCTCAAAAATTTAATCCCCACTGATTTCATCCAGTGGGGAAAGGAGTACATCAAGGCTGTATGTTGTCACCCTGCCTATTTAACTTATATGCAGAATACATCATGAGAAATGCTGGACTTGGGGGAAGCACATGCTGGAATCAAGATTGCCGGGAGAAATATCAATATCTTCAGATATGCAGATGACACCACCTTTATGGCAGAAAGTGAAGAAGAACTAAAGAGCCTCTTGATGAAAGTGAAAGAGGAGAGTGAAAAAGTTGGCTTAAAGCTCAACATTCAGAAAACTAAGATCATGGCATCCAGTCCCATCACTTCATGGCAAATAGATGGGGAAACAGTGGCAGACTATTTTTGTGGCTCCAAAATCACTGCAGATGGTGACTGCAGCCATGAAATTAAAAGACGCTTGCTCCTTGGAAGAAAAGTTATGACCAACCTAGACAGCTTATTAAAAAGCAGAGACATTACTTTTGCCAAAAAAGGTCCATCTGGTCAAGGCTATGGTTTTTCCAGTAGTCAAGTATGGATGTGAGAGCTGAACTATAAAGAAAGCTGAGTGTGGAAGAATTGATACTCTCGAACTGTGGTTTTGGAGAAGACTCTTGAGAGTCCCTTGGACAGCAAGCAGATCCAACCAGTCCATCCTAAAGGAAATCAGTCCTGAATATTCATTGGGAGGACTGATGCTGAAGCCAAAACTCCAATACTTTGGTCACCTGATGCGAAGAACTGACTCATTGGAAAAGACTCTGATACTGGGAAAGGTTGAAGGCGGAAGGAGAAGGGGACGGCAGAGGATGAGATGGTTGGATGGCATCACCGACTCAATGGACATGAGTTTGAGTAAACTCTGGGAGCTGGTGATGGACAGGGAGGCCCGGTGTGCTGCAGTCCATGGGGTTGCAGAGAGCCGGACACTACTGAGCGACTGAACTAAACTGAACTGTCTCCATCCATGTTCCCGCTTATTGAGGATGACTTACTGCTATCCCATCAGATTAACATGGGAATTAGTAACCCCATTTTACAGATGAGAGAATTGAAGCCCAGAGAGATTACGATATGTCCCAGATCAAAGAACAGTATTATTAAGCTGAGAATGAAAAAAAAAAAAAAGAGTGAGGGGAGAAGGGGAGGGAAAACCCTCCTTGAAGATTTTATCCCATGAGCAATTGGAAAGGGTAAATTCATTTTAAGAACCTTCAGGGGTAGCGATTAGGATTAGCAAGTGCAAATTCTTACACACACACACATACACACATGCACACACACGCATGCACACACGTGCATGCACACACCCCCACACACGTACACACACACATGCACATGCACACACACGCGCACGCGCGCGCATGCATACACATGCACACACACACACGCACACATATACTGCTGGTGATCAGTTGCTTGGTTGCGTCTGACTCTGCAACCTCATGGACTGTAGCACATTAGGCTCCTCTGTCCAATGGATTTCCCAGGCCAGAATACTGGAGTGGGTTGCCATGTCCTCCTCCAGGGGATCTTCCCGACGCAGGGATCAAACCCGAGTCTCCTGCATACTGCAGTGGCAGCTGGTTTCTTTAACACTGCACCCACCGGGGAAGCCCATGTATCTCATGATATGTGTGCTTGTGTGAGTCACTCAGTGCGTCCGACGCCTTGTGACCCCACAGACTGCAGTCCACCAGGCTCCTCTGTCCATGGGATTCTCCAGACGAGAAGACTGGAGTGGGTTGTCATTTCCTTCTCCAGGGGAGCTTCCTGACCCAGGGATCGAACCCAGGTCTCCTGCATTGCAGGTGGAGTCTTTACCATCTGAGACACTAGGGACTGCCAATCATGTATATGTACATCATATATCTATATATGATGCATACTTATATATGTAAGACATTAATGAAAAAACAAGATCTGAACCACTTTGCTGTTGAGGAAGCTACCCCTTGCCTACCAGTAACCCAGAACCCTCTGGGAAGGAGCAGGTGCCAGGGTCCAGGCCCCGCCTCTGCTGGTTCTCTGGGGGCCACGTGTCCTGAGAGGCACAGCCAAGGCCAGCAAGGCTGGCCACCCAGGTTTCCCAAGGCCACTGGTTTTATTGCTCTCTCCTTTTCTCCATCACAGAAGTTGAGATGACACCACGCAGAGAGCAGAAAAAGCCAAGTTCAGAAATGAGGCCTAGCAATGCTTTTGACGGATGAGATGGTTAGATAGCATCATCGACTCAGTGGTCATGAGTTTGAGCAAACTCCCGGAGTTATGAAGAACAGGGAAGCCTGGCGTGCTGCAGTCCGTGGGGTCACAAAGAGCAGGACACGACTGAGTGACCGAACAACAACAGCAGCAAAGTTTTTGAACCTAAGTCAGACTTTTCTTAAACCGAATCTACTCCTGGTACTTTGCAGGTAACCGAGATGTCAATCTCTCCCTCCTCTAGCTTCTGCCTTTTTTCTTAAGCAACTTGAGTTGAGTTTTTTCTTTAAAATGGCCATAGAAAGACCCCTAAATAGCATACCCTGTCATGGCTACTAAATGTGCAACATTGTAAAAATAATCAAAATTTGGCAAGATTGTGGGGAATAGTCTCTCTCCTACACAACTTCCATAAATATAAACTGGCATATACATATTTGTATGTGTGTATATATATATATATATATGTGTGTGTATATATATACACATTACATATATAAACTTAAAAATGTATATATACCTTAGCATTCAAAAATTCCACTTAAAAATTTTTATCATAAGGAATCAAGAATGTGTGACACAAACTGGTCAAAAGAAGCATCCACAGTTGTAATTTATAACATCACAAAATTGAAGGTAAGCAGCCAAAAATAGGCGATAGACAGTGAGACACCCACACGGCTCAAACGAAGCAGAATTTAAAATAATACTGTGGGAGAATATCGACTTGTCAAGATGTTCATAGAATATCACTGAGTAAAGTAAAGGCTATGAGTTATAGGTACCATATTGATTTTGTTTGCTTGTCTTTAGTTGCCTAATTGTGTGTGACTCTTTGCGACCCCATGGACTGAAACCCTGAGGCTCCTCGGTCCATGGGATTCTCCAGGCAAGAATACTGGAGGGGGTTGGTATACCCTCCTCCAGGGGACCTTTCTGACCCAGGGATTGAACCCAGGACTCCTGCATTGGCAGGAGGATTCTTTACCACTGAGCCACCTGGGAACTTTACTTTTGCTTATGAGAATGTAGATTTATATTCCTGTAGAGATTATGAGGTGGGTATCCCCCAGTATATTATCAGTACATTTAAACTTTTTCCTTTGTGATTATATTTATTTTAAAAATGTACTTAATATCACAATTACAAAAAGAACATTTCAGTTTTCTAAGGAAAAATAAATATTACATTACAGAAAAATTATAAAAAACAAAGAAAAGACCCCATATATAAGTCCATCAAGGGCATATAGTCATTCTTATCCTCATACAACTGGGTATCTTTCGTTGCAGGCTTTGTCTAGTTACTTTATATTACAACAGTTAGAATATATGCACAGTTTTGTATCCTGTTTTTCTCAGGATTTTTTTGGGGGGTATTATTTGATAGTTTTGTTGGTATTTAGTGTTTTCCTTGGAGAAGGAAATGGCAACCCACTCCAGTATTCTTGCCTGGAGAATCCCATGGACAGCAGAGCCTGGTGGGCTGCCGTCTATGGGGTCGCACAGAGTTGGACACGACTGAAGCGACTTAGCAGCAGCAGCAGCAGCAGTCTTTTCCTAGATCGTTGTAAGATATTTCTACCCATCATTCCTAGTGGTTATGTAACATCCCGTGTTTGTTACCATTCCATGAATCTGTTGTACTTTTATTTAACCATTCCCATATTGTTGGACAGGGAGGCTGTAAAATTCTTCAAAAATAAACTCTGCATCACTGTGCATTTTGTAATCATGGAATGGTTCCCTTTTGTGAAACCCCCAGAAGAAGGTTCATTTCTTCACCTAAGGGAGGGCTCTTCCAAAGGCACCATGTAAATGATGCAACTGCAGAGGACTAGTTGCACTGTGCCCCGGTCTGCCTCGTACCAGACCTGCTTCTTACTATAGGAGCTGTGAACGCAGTTCCCTCTGCCCGAGCCTTGCCAGGCCCATTCTTTCAATTGTGATGGAGGCAGAGAGCTAGTGACCCCCAGAAGGAGGCTGGGACCAGCCAAGGGCCTGCTGGGGAAAAGTTCAGAGACCAAAGCTGGATAAGATCTTTACAGTTACTCCTAAGTGCAGCTTAAGGCTTAGTGGTCATTGATTGAATCAATATCTAACCTGGAGCCTGGTTGGCTGAGGCATTGAGCCATTTCCTTGGGTCCAGGGCTAGAAAGTGGAGACCCTGTGGGTTGGGGTTGTTTTTCCCCCTGAAGGAGGGAGGGTAACAGAGGGAGGTTGGCCTTGGGTCAGGAGGCCTTCGGTTCTACCAGCCAAATATATGATTCTGAGGTCTTCCCGACAGAACGAGGCCAATGATATCTGCCCTACCTGGGAGGCTGTGAGCCATCGATGAGAAAATGGATAAGAAAGTCCTTTATAATCTCTAGTGAAGTGTCCCACTAAGGGATAAAGAGATTCCATGCTTGATAAAGGTAAGACAATGGCAAGGATACCTGCTCATTCTGCCTGTTGGGAAAGGGGGTGGTTTCTTCATTTATTCCACTTTTATTGAGTGCCTACTGTGTCAGGTCCTATTTTAGATGCTTGGGATACAGCAGTGGACAAGACTAGAAAGCCTTTCATGGGCCTTTACATCCGACCAGGTGGAGACAAACACTGTTGTAAACAAGAGACCTTCAGAAAATGATACCAAGAGAAAAATAAAAGGGAGTGATGCGATAGAGATGCAGGAGCAGGAGATAGGGCTTTCTTCTGTGAACAGGTTTCTAATAATAGATGTATTGACCATGTGTTGAGTTCTGAAAGGCAGACAGCAGCAAACCAGCTGAAGATCCAGGCAGGCTGTTCCAAGCAGAAGGAACAGAAAAGACCAGAGCATGGAAGTGGGGACCACCTTGGAGGGTGTTGTAGAATGAGTGTGTGTGCTCCCCCAAATTAATGTGTTGAAACCTAATCCTAAGTGCGATGGTATTAGGAGGTGGGACATTTAGAAGGTGGTTAGGTCATGAAGGTGGTGCTCTATGAGTGGGATTTATGTCCGTATAAGAAGAGGCATCATTAACTAGATTTATTGTGATCATCTGGTAGTCTATGCATATATTGACCCATTCTGTTGTACACCTGAAGCCAGCACATGTATAGGTGACTCAGTGGTAAAGAATCCACCTGCCAACACAGGAAATGCAGGAGTCACAGGTTCAATCCCTGGGTCAGGAAGATCCCTTGGAGAAGGAAACAGTACCCAGTTCAGTTTTCTTGCCTGGAAAATCCCGTGGACAGAAGGGCCTGGTGGGGTACAGTCTATAGTGTTACAGAGACGGACACGACTGACCACACACTCCTACTCTTGAAACCAATATGATGAAAAGAGGAAAATGTGTCTCCATGAGCTGATAATTGATGAAGATGGTTGATAGTTAATATAGCACAGGGGTCCCCAGCCTCTGGGATCTAATGCCTAATGATCTGAGGTGGAACTGTAAAAGAAGTAAAGTGGAATATAATGGAAGTAAAGTGTACAACAAACATAATGCATTTGAACTGATCTGAAACCTCCCCCCAACCAATATGGGTAAAAATTGTCTTTCACTGAACCTGTCTCTGGTGCCAAAAAGTTTAGGAATCACTGATATAGCATACTGTACTCCCTACTTTGGTGTATGTTTAAAATTATCCAAAATTAAAAGTTCAAAATAAAAATTTTGTAATTACAAAAGAAGGAAACCACAGAGTTTCCTTTCTCTGTCATGTGAGGCCACCTACAAGCCAAGAAGATAGTTCTCAGTAGAACCCAGTCCTATTGGCACCTTGATCTTGGACTTCCAGCCTCCAGAGCTAAGAGAAAATAAATTTCTGCTGTTTAAGTCACTCAGAATGTGGCATTTTGTCATAGGAGCCTGGGAGGCTGAAGCAAACTTAATGAGGTCTGTATCACATCAGTGCACTCACTCAGTCATGTCTGACTCTTTGCGACCCCATGGACTACAGCACACCAGGCTTCCCTGTCCATTGCCAACTCCTGGAACTTGCTCAAACATGTCCATCAAGTTGGTGATGCCATCCAACCATCTCATCCTCTGTTGTCCCCTTCTCCTCTTGCATTCAGTCTTTTCCAGCATCAAGGTCTTTTCCAATGAGTTAGTTCTTCACATGTGGTGGCCAAAGTATTGGACTTTCAGCTTCAGCATCAGTCCTTCCAATGAACACCCAGGACTGATCTTTAGGATGGACTGGTTGATCTCCTTGCTGTCCAAGGGACTCTCAAGAATCTTCTCCAACACCACAGTTCAAAAGTATCAATTCTTCAGTGCTCAGTTTTCTTTATGGTCCAACTCTCACATCCATACATGACCACTGGAAAAGTCATAGCTTTGACTAGACAGATCTTTGTTGGCAAACTAATGTCTCTGCTTTTTAATATGTTGTCTAGGTTGGTCATAGCTTTTCTTCCAAGAAGCAAGTGTCTTTTAATTTGGTGGCTGCAGTCACCATCTGCAGTGATTTTGGAGCCCAAGAAAATAAAGTCTGTCACTGTATCCATTGCTCCCCCATCTATTTGCCATGAAGTGATGGGACCAGAGGCCATAATCTTAGTTTTTTGAATGTTGAATTTTAAGCCAGCTTTTTCACTCTCCTCTTTAACTTTCCTCAAGAGTCTCCTCAGGTCCTCTTCGCTTTCTGCCATAAGGGTGTTTCCATCTGCATATTTGAGCTTATTGATATTTCTTCCTGCAACCTACAGGTCTGTATAGGTTTGTTTACAACTTGCTCCTTGGTTAGCAGAATGTCTGTAGTTAGGTCATATGTTAAACAGGGGTGAGATTGCCCTCAAAAAGCAAAGACTGGTTTTTTTTATGTGACTCAAAAAGATTCTGCAGTTTCTATGTATAAAGCACAAATATATATATGATACATACACAAACACACAGTGTATCTGTGACATTAAAATTTCATGGGAGGAGTTGATTAGGAAACCAATATCTTCAAAGATCCTTAAAGAGTCAATTGTGAGGGACTTTCCTGGTGGTCCAGTGGTTAAGAATCCTCTGTCCAATGCAGGGGACGTGGGTTCAATCCCTGGTCAGGGGACTAAGGTTCCACAAGCTGTGAGGCAGCTAAGCCCACATACCACAACTGAGACTCCATGCAGCCAAATAAATAAAAATCAAACAAATAAAATAAATTTTAAAGAGTCTACAGTGAGAACTAAACTGAGAAATATTGAGTTAGAGCCAGTCACTGATATGCTTTTCTTTTATAGCTGGAACATGAATTCTAAATCCTCAGACACTGTCCTTCCAACATCACCTACCATGAGTTCTCAAGAGAGATATATAGAAATCCAACATGGAAGAAGAAGGCTTGTTACTAGCTGAGACTTTGGTCATTCCAGCTAAGTTGTGAGAGTCAGAAAACTCGCCCCAGAAAGAGGTTCAGTAGGAGAGAACTTTCTTTTCCTGTCACAGAAATGAATCCCAGAAGTAAGGTGTCCAAGACTGACATGGCAGCTTCACAATGACCTTGAGCACTGGTTCCTTCCTCATGGTCTAAAAATGGCTGCTTGAACTCAGCCATCATGTTTGAAGCCCAAGCATCTGTAAGAAGGAGGAGCAGAAGAAGTCATATGTCTTCCCTTTGAGGACACTTCCAAGAATTGGTATATATCACTTCTGTTTACATCCCATTGCCATAACTCACTCAACATGACCCTTGCCAGTGGCATGGAATGTCAGAAATAAACTCCTTATTCAGGGAAGTTCAGTTCAGGTTGGATGCAGTCTTATTCAGGAAGAGAACAGATGCTAGGGGGCCTCCAGCAGTCTCTGCCACAATGTGTGAATCTCATGTGGACCCTCTGTCCTGGGCGATCTGACCTTCATGATTCAGAATCAGGAGGAGTCCTTGGCGAGGGTTTCTGAGGCCTTCCTCTAGTTGCTGATGAATTTTCAAGGTGACAATGGAACAGTGAGATGCAGATGGCACATTTTGCTAAAGAACAGTGGCTCCAGGTACCATTTTAGTTTAAATATTGGAGAGAGAGACTGAGAAGGGAGAGAGAGAGGCATCATTACTTTTTCAGATTCTTTTATATTCTTTTACAACATTGTATCACCCACTAGTATGATCTGATTAGCATTCTAGAACCTGACTCATCCTCCACACTCACTATTTTTTCTTGCCAGGGGTGGAGGAGGAGGAAGAGGAGCTCAGGCACTCCTTTGCCCTACAGGCTACCCTCTTCCAAGAGGTGCCTGAAGCAGAAGGAAGATGAGGGATGAAGAGGGTTGCAGGATAGGTCATGGATGATGGGATGTCTCCAGGGAGAGGTCCACAAGGCAGTGCATGGAGAAGCTCAGTCGTGTCTGACTCTTTGTGACCCCATGGACTGAAGTCCTCCAGATTCCTCTGTCCATGGGATTCTCCAGGCAAGAATACTGGAGTGGGTTGCCATTTCCTTCTCAGGGGATCTTCCTGACCCAGGGGTCTAACCTGGGTGTCCTGCACAGCAGGCAGACTCTTTACTGTCTGAGCCACCAGGAAAGCCTAGTTCATGGAGAGCCCCGACTAATTAAGGAGCAGCTTCCAGAAGGGACCACGTGGTTATTACATGTTGGGTGCTGTCATCACAGTCTGAATGGTGACTCAGCAGTAAAGAATCCGCCTGCAATGCAGGAGATTGGGGTTCCGTCTCTGTGTCTGGAAGATCCCCTGGAGAAGGAAATAGAAACCCATTCCAGAATTCTTGCCTGGGAAATCCCATCAACAGAGGAGCCTGGAGGGCTATAGTCCATGAGGTCACAAGAGTCAGACACTACTTCACAACTAAACAACAACAGCATGTGGATGGAAGCAAGAGAGGAGAGGCAGGATCCATAGATGTCGTGATGTCAGAGATGCCAGAAATGGGAAAGGGACATTTAAAGCAGTGCAAAGACCTTAAGTGTTGAGGATGGGAGACACGTTAGGGGGGCTGCTTCTTGTTCGAGGTGAAGGTCACAAGATGCAGAGGATGGTAGAGGTGGAGGGTGGAAGAGGAAAACCTGTTGGAGATGGATTTGCTTTAAGGAAAGAGAGGCAGACATGATTGCAGTTACTTGGTCCTAATATCCTTTAAGAACTTAATAGATTTTGGTCATTAAGAAACAAAGAGCTGGACTGAGAGGTGATGTATAAGTACTGAACCTGGGAAGTTTTTGAGCCCAAACTCTTCTAAACCTGGGAAATAACATCTTTGAGAACTACAGGACATTGGGGGCTAGCTGTTGGAGAACCCACTCCACAGCATTGTTGAAACCAAGGCAGTACTGGGTTGGCTCATATCTCCCCAAAATTCCCTTGAAACCCAAGAATGTGATCTTAATTGGAAGTATAGCCTTTGTAGGTGTGATCAGTTCAGTGAAGATGGACTTGGGTGAGCCCTAAATCCAATATGGTGGGTGTCTTTATAAGAAGGAGAAAAGGCATACAGAGGTGAGCAGGAAAGATCATGTGATGCTGAAGGCAGAGATTGGAGGAAGGGTCTACAGATGAAGCAAGGTCAGCCAGCAACCAGCAAAAATTGGAACAGGTGAGGAAGCATCCTCGGCTGGAGCCCTCAGAGGGAGCACAGCACTACCAACACCTTCATTTCAACTTCTGGACTCCAGAACCATGAAGGGATAACATTCTGTTGCTTGAGTGAATGAGTGAGTGCGTGCTCAGTTGTGTCTGGCTCTTTGTGATCCCATGGACTATAGCCCACCAGGCTGATCTATCCATGGAATTCTTCAGGCAAGAATACTGGAGAGGGTTTCCATCTCCTCCTCCGGGAGATCTTCCTGACCCAGGGATCAGACCACCCCCTGGCTCCCTCCAATTGTCTTCTATGTCTCATGCATTGTAGGCAGATTTTTTACCACCTGAACCATCAGGAAATCCCTCTTAGGGATTGGCTTAGGCCAGTTTGCTTATGGTACTTTTTTATGCAGCCCAGAACCCAAACACACCAACGCTGAGTGAGCCCCAGTGGCTCACCAGCCCATCAGCAAAGGAGAGAGGTCTTGGGTTGTGGTCCTTCCATGCAGCGTGTGTGTGTGTGTGTGTGTGTGTGTGTGTGTGTGTCTGCGTGTGTGTGTGAGAGAGAGAGAGCTCTCAGTGATGCCTGATTCTTTGCAACCTCATGGACTGCAGCCCTCAGGCTCCTCTGTCTATGGGATTCTCCAGGCAAGAATACTAGAGTGGGTTGGCATTTCCTTCTCCAAGAGATCTTTCCAACCCAGGGATTGAACCTATGTCTCTTGCATCTCCTCCTGCATTAGCAGGCAGATTCTTTAACACTAGCACCACCTGGGAAATCCATGCAGGGATGGGGGTTATAGGGAAGTGACTTGACAGACCAAAGATGGAATATGCAGAGGAGAGAACAGAGCCAGATTCACAAGTGGTAGGACACACCTTCCAGTTCTGAGAGGCCACTGGATTTGTTGCAGGAAGGGGGGACCCCTTCCAGGGCCTGAAACTGGGCTCTTGTCTAACACTCGGAAATGAATTGTCTGAGGAAACACATGTGCTGACACAGCAAGAGATTTTATTGGGAAGGGGACCCGGGTGGAGAGCAGGAGGTAAGGGAACCCAGGAGAACTGCTCTGCCGCGTGGCTCGCAGTCTTGGGTTTTATGGTGATGGGGTTAGTTTCTGGGTAGCCTTTGGCCAATCATTCTAATTCAGAGTCTTTCCTGGTGGCGCACGCATCGCTCAGCCAAGGTGGATGCTAGCGAGAGGGATTCTGGGAAGTGGACGGACAGGCAGTGTCTCCTTTTGACCTTGCCCAAACTCTTCCGGCTGGTGGTGGCTTATTAGTTCCGTGTTTCTTATCAGGATCTCCTGTCATAGAACAACTCATGCAAATGGTTACTATGGTGCCTGGCCAGGGTGGGCGGCTTCAGTCAGTGTGCTTCCCCTAACAGATAGAGTGCTCTAGTAACACAGAAATAAAAAGAAGCAAGGTGCAGGCTGGCTTTGGTTGCCATGGCAAATGCACTCTCCCCCGCCTCACAATGCACCACACCCCCCCAATCCTGCCACTCCAGACTGTAAATCCTTCCATAAATGCCGAGCACATAAAAAGCACGAATGCCCCTAGTCATTCTTATTTACCACTCCTATTTTAGAAACAAAATTAATTTGTACAATGCATCAAAGTGAATATGCCCTGAAGTCTAGAAAGCCAGTGAACTGGAGCTTTTGTGGCTGGTTCCATTGGTTGGGATGCCATGGACGGTTCATGGGCTCAGGACTTGTCATTTCAGCTCTTGTGGTTTGGTGTCAGGCTGACCTGTACTCAAGGATCCTTGGGCTTCCCAGGTGGTACAGTGATGAAGAATCAACCTGTCAATGCAGGGGATGCAAGAGACTCGAGTTCAGTTCCGAGGCTGGGAAAGGAAATAGCTACCCACTCTTGTATTCTTGCCTGGGAAATCAGGACAGAAGAGCCTGGAGGGCTATAGTCCATGGGGTCACAAAGAGTCAGTCACGACTGAGCACACATACATACACACACATTGAAGCCTCATCTGCAAACGAGGGCGTTGAATTGCCTAAGCCAAGATCTTTTCCATTGGAAAACTCCCCTACAGGAAGGCTGGCTCTGAGCAGTCGGTAGCTGAGAATAATCCCCTGATCATCCTTTGTCTTGGATGGGGCACCCAGGGGTGCCACTTTGCACCTCGAAGGATAGGAGGAGGAAGGGTTTGCAAAGAAAGTAAATCGTAGAAGGATTTTACAGCACCATCACACGAGCTTCTCGTGTGACCCAGATGTCTAATTCAACATATTGTCTATCATTTTGGGCAAAATAGCATGTGTAACTGTGTTAGCTAGTGTTTATAAGTACGTATTCTGAGTCAGGCACTATCCTAATCACTTTTGATTTTTAACCTATTTTTTGATGACTTTTTAATTAATGTGGACCATTTTACAAAGTTTTAATTGAATTTCTTACAATATTTTTTTTTTCTGCTTTGGTGTTTTGACTTTGAGGTGGCTCCCCAACCAGGGATGGAACCTATACCCTCTACACTGGATGGTGAAGTCTTAACCCCTGGACCACCAGGGAAGACCCACCTTTGATTTTTTAATTGTTACCCTTCACCTTCTATCTATCAGGTGGGTACCGGCATCTCTCCCAATTTATAGCAGAGGGCATTCAGTACAGTGAAGTTCAGGAACTGACCCTACATGCTCTTAGCTACCATACTCTGCTGTTTTCCTAAATATGATTGGAGTAAAGGAACTTTATTTAACATCAAGAGATGATGGACCAGGTCTCACAGAGCAGGACCATGTCTGCAGGACTTTAGAGGGAGAGCCCCACCATCTTCCTGTGTATGTCTTTTCCCATCCATCCCGCCATGGGTCAACCAGTCATCTTGAAGACACCCTGAAGCAGTCAATTGGAAATTCACACTCGCGGGGTACAACCGCCTTTACTTCAACATCACACAGCTGCCACTCCCTCCTTCCACACGGTCAGGATCCAAGGGTGGTCGCACTGGGCCACCGGAGGTCCTCAGGACTCGTGATTACATGTCCGTGTTGGCGCAGTCAACCAGGAGGGTCGCCAGGAGCTGTGGTCAACCCTGCGTATGACGTCATCCAGAAGAGAAGATGAGGCCCTGGAGGGGGGTGCGGGGAGACGGGGTGATGGAATTGCTCCAATGTCTCAAGCCCCGTGTCAGGACCAGGATCCAGGCAGCCAGACAAGCCCAGTGGGGTCCGTTGCAGCTGCATCTGGCCCCACACGGCCTCTTCTCTGTGCTGCTCTGACTTCTCAGCTCCGGGAAGCATCTTCCTTGGCCCTTGCCAAACCTAGAGCAGAGGAAACGTGTCTTCTGTGCAGCCTGCTTCCCTCCGCCTCCCAGGGAAGTCGCTCCTCCATTCTGCTGCTCTAGAATGGAGTGGTCGACTCCACTCCGTCGACTTGAGTGGTCCCCAGCCCCGCTTCTCACGTTGAGAATGATCCCTGCGTCATGCCTACCCCAAGTTCACTGATCACTGTGCCAATCAAATGTTTCTTAAGAAACAGCTGCTTGGTAGACACAGTGGAGGAAGGAGAGGGTGGGATGAGCTGAGAGACTAGCATTGAAACATAAACATTACCATCTGTAAAACAGAAATCCAGTGGGAATTTGCCGTATGACACAGGGCTCAAACCCAGGACTCTGTGACCCCCTAGAGGGGTGGGATGGGGTGGGAGATGGGAGAGAAATTCAAGAGGGAGGGGACTTATGTATACCTGTGACTGATTCACGTTGTTGTATGGCAGAAACCAATGCACTATTGTACAGCTATTATCCTCCAATTAAAAATAAATATTTATTTTTTTTCTTTTAAAAAAACCAGCTGCGTTAGGAGGCTCAAGGTTTGGTGCTTTTCAAAGAAGAGTTAAGGCTGTTCCTTGCTCCTGGGGGCTGCTGGGTGATCACAGATTTCTGGTTAAAGGGAAGCTTCTTGGAGATCTTGTCAAAATAAATAGCTTCCTGGATCCCCTTGGGGAGAGTGGATTTCTGCAGGGCTGAGGTGGAAATTAGTTTTAAGGTGCTCCCAGGGGACGTGCTGTGACCATGGACCAGTGCCCTGGAACTCCTAGGCTCGCAAGGGGTCCCTTCAGACAACTGATAATCCAAGGTCACACCCAGGCCATGTGACAACTAACTCTTGTCCAAAGGGAGAGCTTTTGTCTTTAGCCAACTTTGATTTTCTTCCTTTCCCTTCATTCCGGATGTGCCTGAGCTTGATTTTATAAGAACAATGACTCAACACTGATTCACATTCTCTTTCCAACCACCTCTTCATTCCTGAACTAATTGGGACTCTTTTCATTTCTTCAGCCTACTCTAAAAGGTGTATGTGTGTTGAGGAGGAGTAAAACAGAGCCTTTCTTACTGGCGGTTCTGCTCTCAATTTTACATACACACAACAAAATACTTGTCCTCACTCTTCTCTTCCACTTCAGGTAACTAAGTATAAAATGCAGCCCCTTATCTAAGCTTCACACATATCAATCCAGAAGCAACTTTTACAAACTTTGAAAGTCTTCACCAGGGAGGGTCATATTTATGCCTCTCAGTAAGTATGATGGAAAAGACCTCCTTATTCCAGGTTGAAATGTCCCTAAATTTTCTTTTTATCATCAAAGCTTTTGGGGATGGAAAGCTGAATCAATACTTCACTGTGTGGACTGTTAGCAACCAAAGTTGGGTCCACTTACTCAATCTACTGACATCAGATGAGGGTGAAGCAAAATGCAACGTTTATTGTAAAGCAGGACAAGGAGGACAGGTGGTTTGCACTCTAAAATCCCGAATTCCCTGAAGAGTTTCAGCAAAGCATTTTTAAAGGCAAGGTGGGGAGGGGCATCCCAGGATGTGTGACCAACTTGTGCACAGTTCTCTGATTGGTTGATGGTGATCAATCCTTAGGCACCGGAAGCTCTGGGGGCTACATCTCATGATCATCATGTAGCAGTCATTGTGGTTGCTCAGTCACTCAGTCGTGTCTGACTCTTTGTGACTCCATGGACTATAGCACACCAGGCTTCCCTGTCCTTCACTATCTCACAGAGCTTGCTCAAATTCATGTCCATTGAGTCAGT
This sequence comes from Muntiacus reevesi, assembly GCF_963930625.1. Classification (NCBI taxonomy): domain Eukaryota; kingdom Metazoa; phylum Chordata; class Mammalia; order Artiodactyla; family Cervidae; genus Muntiacus; species Muntiacus reevesi. The sequence continues at coordinate 5,112,435 of NC_089270.1, read as the reverse complement.
GATGCCATCCAACCATCTCTGGGGTCCTCTGTTATCCCCTTCTCCTCCCACCTTCAATCTTTTCCAGCATCAGGGTCTTTTCAAATGAGTCAGCTCTTTACATCAGGTGGTCTAACTATTGGAGCTTCGGCATCAGTCCTTCCAATGAATATTCAGGGTTGATTTCCTTTAGGATTGACTGGTTTGATCTCCTTGCTGTCCAGCTTCTTCCATTTGGTGGTGGGGTTTTTTTCAGCTTCTGAACAACTCAGCAAATATGCACCAGATACTATTATTTAGATACTTCAGAGAGGAGCCAAAGCAGAGGATACGGGGGTTGGGTCTGTCCTGGGAAGAACCCATAAGGTCCTGCCCCATTAACAAACACTCTGTCCATGATCGATTTTAGTTTCCCTCTCTCTCTCTTTCTTACCTTCCTGCCCTATATATCAAATCCAGAGATGCTGGAGCTTTGGTTATTTTGGTGAGCATTTAAACTTCAAAGGGAGAAGACTGCCAGTGACCTACAATGTCTCCTTTTCTCCAGCAAAAAAAAAAAAACACAACAATTCAGGGAAGAGACCCCCCCACAGCCTAGCAAATCCAGCCACGTTTTCAGAACACGTTCTGAGTTCCTGCTTCATGAGAACACACATTTCCACATACTTGGTGCTACCTCAAATTCAGAGAATTGTCCTCTCTTTTGGGAAGGACACCTCCTCCTCTATCTTCCAGTGAGACCTCTCTTCCCCCAGCTCCACTCTCTCAGTTACCATGTCCTGAGGGTTTCCTTCCAAAGGACCCCAGGCACCTCCAGTTCTCCGTGTCCTGAAGGGAAACAACTTCTCTTTAGAATCTATTTCAAAACTCTCCTCACCTACTGGCTTCCTTGTAATTTTTTTTTCCCCTTCCCCCAAAGTCCTCCTGTTTGGATGCTATGGATGCTGTGTTCATTCTCAAACATAAACGAACTGGGATAATTTATTACGTCCTCTTTCTCTAAATACTGAATTGGAAGGAATGCACTTATGCGTGAAATGGTTTGAAAGTGTGAAAAAGGTGAGGGATTATACTGTTTCAATCCTCACTACCATGATTTTACAAAGAACACTTTAGTGATGACAATATCTGATCTCTATGCACAACTTTCCAAAGTGCTTTCACATATATGATCTCATTAAATTCTCACCCCAGAAATAGTGGAGAAAAAGTTCTACAACCAAAAGATCTGAATCCGAGCCTGCCCTTTACTCCTTACTAGCTTCCTGAACTTCAACACCAGGCATAATCTCTGAATTGAATCAAGATAATATAATGGTACCTCAAGGATATTTAAGATTCTGATCGTGTGGAAGTACACTGTAAGCCAATGGCCTCCAAAGGCCTCTAAGACTCTACCTTCTATGAAGTATCTCTACCTGATAAAGTGCCAAATTCTCCTGTGGTCCCACTGTGCATTATCTTATTTCCCAAGCAGACTGTGTTAAAATGACCTTATCTAACCTACAGGCTCCTTATTCAGTTCTGTGGTCTCCGAGTCTAGTGCCCTACCATTGTTTAACAATAATTTATTTAATGAAAGGATGAACTTTTAGCAAATGGGGTCATTGGGATCATGTTTATATCTCTATTTTCAGTTAAAACCCTTCCCTAATTGTGTTCTGAACTCTGATCAGAATGGAAGAGTGAGCTTAATTTTTCAGGATACTCAATAAAATATCCCCACACATCTGTTTAGACTTTTGCCCTGAATGAAAACAACAAACACTGTAAATATATGTATGTACATGGAATAATTATTCTGACAAAAACAGGATGAAGAACTGAGAGAGGCTAAGAAATAATAACCTCTTGTTACTGAACTAAGGAAGAACAGATAGCTAATTGATTTGCCAAGAAGTTACCCATGGCTGAAAGTTAACCTGAAATTTGATCTCTAGTTATAACACACGTGCAGTAAGATGAAACATGAGGTTTTTCTTTTTTTTTTTAAGGCATCACTGCTGTTGAGCTCCTCCTCCCAAGAACTCTCCTAATTCACTCATGAGTCTAGCTTCTTTCACTCATTGACATTTAGTGGTTGAGGCCCGCCTCCAACCCATAAAATCAACCTGTCACTTTGGTGAAGTAACTCCCCTGCTGGAGGGCAGGGGAGAAATCAACTGAAAAGAAGCTAGATGAGAAATGTAACTGGGGCACAACTTGACCCATCCTTCGCAACGTCTTCCACATCCACAGTTTGCCTGATTGGAAAGCAGGATGAGAAGATGCCCAATCGCTTGCTCCTCCCAGTTCCGTGGAGCCAAAAGCTTCACTTGTGGCTACTCACGCCAGTTGCCTGCTGACCTTTTATGGGTTGCAACCCCACGTGCTTGAGCAACTGATTTGTTCCAGCTGCAGCTACATTTTCTACCTTCCTTGTTACTTAATTGATCCTGGCTGTGCCTGGCCCTGGAAAGAAGCCCTCCTGGACCTTGCAACATATGCTATATATCCTGTATGTTCTCCTGTGTCCTGACAAGGAACATAAAAATCAGAAATGGCAGGAGAGGAGGGGAGGGGGGAGTCCAGTGGAACAGTATGAATGCAAATCGCTTGGCTTGTCTCTTTGTGTCTCTCAATCTCTGTCCGCTGCTCCCTGGACCAACTGACTTTCTTCCTGCAGACAGCTCATCTCTTGAGACAAATTATCTCTTCAGATTTTAAAAAACTGTAATCACCTATAGACCTTTACAGACAGAAGAACAAAAACAGAACAACAAATGGTCTCCTTTGCTCATTCTTTGTTCTTTATGCCATATGCATTTCTAAGTTCTTTTCTTTTGCTTCTTTATATATATATATAAACACACACATTTTATTGAACTATAGTTGACTTATGGTGTTTTAGGTGCATAGCAAGGGGATTCAGCTATACATATACACATATATTATTTTTGAGATTATTTTCCATTATAGGTTATTATAAGATGTTAACTATAGTTCCCTGTGCTATACAGTAAACCTTTGTTGTTGGGTGCATATCTATTTTTTTAATTAGAAATCTAGCATTCTATTCATACTGCATCAAACAAGTGGAATCAAAATGTCATACATTTTTTAGTTAGCAAAAATTCACAAGTTTTCTAAAATACATATATTATGCATAAATATGTATGTATACAAAAGCTTTTCTACTACATTTGATAAAGGTTTAAAAAATTACATCAAAGAAAGAAGAGATGAAGAAGTTGGAAATCATTAACTAAATAAATGGGAGCACTAAACAGGAAATAGAAAAAGTGAAACAAAGTAGACAAAATAAAACATCACATTTCTAAGTTCTAAATAAAAAATTTAGGAGGCTCTTTTATTTATTGTACAACTTCTGTAAAGAACGTGCCTGCAATGCAGGAGATCTGAGTTCAATCCCTAGGTTGGGAAGATCCCCCGGAGAAGGAAATGGCAACCCACTCCAGTATCCTTGCCTGGAGAATCCCATGGACAGAGGAGCCTGATGGGCTACAGTCCCTGGGGTCGCAAGAGTCAGACACGACTGAGCGACTAAACCACCACCAGCAGCAACACCAAGGGCTTGATGGAGTGTTTGGCTCCAGGGAAAGGACCGAGTTAGAGTTCTGGCCCTGTTGGAGCTCATCGTTATACAAGGGACAAAGATGCAAAAACAAATAGCTACAATATCATGGGATGTATCTTAGTCTAGATCACCAATTCCCAATGCATGATGAGAGACCTCTGGGTCTCCCAAGACACTTCAGTGGATCTGCAAGGCCCAAATACTTCTTATCATGAAACTAACATGGTATTTGCCTTTCACCCTCTTTCTCTTGTGAGTGTGAAGTGGAGTTTTCCAGAGACAATGTGACATCTAAAGTTACAACGGATCACAGAATTAAATAGAACAATCCAGTTGGCTTCTGTTAAACCAGGCACTAAAGAGATGTTCAGAATGTAAAACAACACACTCTCCTCATGATCATTTTCTTTTCCAAAATATAGCTGTCTTTCCTAAAAATGTTTTCATGATTTACCATGATTTTTAAGTGTATTAACAAAGAATTCTCAGAATCAATTTCTTATATAGTTGCTGTTCAAACGCATGTCCACTGAGTCAGTGATGCCATCCAACCACCTTGTCCTCTGTCGTCCCCTTCTCCTCCTGCTCTCAATCTTTCCCAGCATTAGCACATGCACATGCACACACACACACACACTTGCACACTTGCATTGTGCATGCTCACTCAGTCGTGTCCGACTCTTTACAATTCCATGCACTGTAGCTCATCAGGCTCCTAGTCCATGGGATTCTCCAGGCAAGAATACTGGAGTGGGTTGCCATTTCCTCCTCCAGGGGAATCTTCCCGACCCAGGGATTGAACCCACGCCTCCTGTGTCTCCTGCTCTGGCAGGCAGATCCTTCACCACTGAGCCCCCTGTGAAGCCCAGGGTCTTTTCAAAGCATCAGGGTCTTTTCCAATGAGTCTTCTCTTCACATCAGGTGGCCAAAGTAGTAGAGCTTCAGCTTCAGCACCAGTTTTTCCAATAAATATTCAGGGTTGATTTTCTTTAGGTTCGACTGGGTTGATCCCCTTACTGTCCAAGGGACTCTCAAGAATCTTCTCCAACATCAAGTTACACAATTACAAAGGAGCTGAGGTACTGCTCTAATTCAGGCTATGGGTCTCAGAATCCTGTGTGTAAGCTCATCTCTCTGCTATTTTTTGTGATTAATCCTCCTTTTCTATGAATGGATTTACTCTTTTATTATAGCTTTTTATTGGAGTACAGTTGCTTTACAATATTGTGTTATTTTCTGCTGAATGGCAAAATGAGTCAGCTATACATGTACATATATACACTCTGTGTTGGGATTTCCTTCCCATTTGGTCACTACAAGGCATTGGGTAGAGTCCCTATCTATTGTATACATAGTATTTTGCATATGTCAATTCCAATCTCCCGTTTCAATCCACTCCCCCAATTTCCACCCCTTGTTGTCCATAGGTTTGTTCTGTATGTGTGCGTCTCTATTTTGACTTTGCAGATCTGTACCATTTTTCCAGATTCAACAAATCTCATCTTTTTAATATCTATCATTCATTACTCTCCTTTGACACCTATAAATATCCCCACTTACGTTTCACTAAAATGCGAGAACTGTAAAGGAATAGAGTCTTATTCTCTCTGAGACAGAACCTCATTCATTCATTCCTTTACTCATCTATTTAGCATTTATTGAACATCTATTTTGTGCCTGTTACTATAATTGGTTCTGGGAATGAAAAGATGAAATATATTGTCTGCTTTGAAGGAGTTTCTGTTCAGAGAGACTCAAGTAACAGTGACACAGTGCCCGGCATGCAGAGATGATGTGAGGTACTTGTCCTTGCAATTTGATGACTGCTGGGGTTACAAATCCTCACACATTTCTACACTTCTTTTGCCCTCGTCCCATAGGGTTTATTGGAGGAGGAAATGGCAACCCACTCCAGTATTCTTGCTGGGATAATTCCATGGAGAGAGGAGGCCGGCAGGCTACAGTCCATAGGGTCACAGAGTCAGACAGGACTCAGTGACTGAGCAAGCATAGAGTTTATAATCTTGCTGTGCAAATATGTTCAAAGGATGAAGAGAAGAAAAAATCTCCAAGAATCTAGAGTAAGAAGCTGCCTAATCCTTAGAGAGGAAGATGGTGAAGTCTCAATAGAAGAGGTAAGATTTAGGGTAGGTTTTGGAGGTTGAGTTGAAGTTTGCAGAGAAAGAAGGAGAAAAGAATGTTTCAGGTGGAAGTAGCTGCATGCTCAGAGATATAAGAACAAGAAATGGCCAAAAGGAAGAGAAATGACAGCACAGATCTAAATAGTGACTGGCACTAGTGCCAGGAGATGACTGCTGATTAATGACCAAACTAATGGTCCAGGTAAATGTGTTAAGGGATGCCAGGGTGATGGGGGGTCGGGAGAGGTTGCTCCAAGCTCAGAGAAAGCTTCAGGTGCAAAGTTAGTTTAGAAGCAAAGAAAGAAATAGCTGCAAAGGCTAGAGAGGTTTGAGGCTTTGATTTGTAATCCATTGGGTTAGAATTCTTTAAACTCGAGTATTGAGGAAGTTGTCTTATGGGTATTTGTCAGCCTGGGGAATGGGTTTCTTCTACTTCTTGAAGAAACAGAAGGGAGCCTAAGTATTTTTTATAAAAACCTTTATGTTGTCTGTATAAAAGCTCTTAGGAGAAAGCCTTGAAAATCTCATATGGCCTCAGCATCCCTGAGGAAATGGTTCAGACTAACACTTCCTGTTATACTGCAAGAGCACTTAGAGAGCGAACACTTCTGCTGAACTCACCCTCGACTGCACCTGGCCGGGCATCGAGCAGGCTAACCAGCTCCCCTTTCCTGCTGTCATAGCTCAGAGACAGGAAGATGAGACTGAAGTTCAAACGAAGTATGGCGGGAAAGTCTGCATGTCATATGAAGAAGCGTGAAAGTGACATCGCTCAGCTGTGTCCGACTCTGCGACCCCATGTACTGTAACCCACCAGGCTCCTCTGTCCTTGGGATTCTCCAGGCAAGAGTACTGGAGTGGGTTGCCATTTCCTTCTCCAGGAGATCTTCCCGACCCAGGGATCGAACCCGGGTCCTGCATTGTAGGCAGACGTCTGAGCTACCAGGGAAGCCATATGTCATATAAGAGCATCAGTAAATGCCTTTAAAAAAAAACAACTTTCATTGCGTATTGGAGCATAGCTGATTAACAGCGTTGTGATAGTTCAGGTGCAGAGTCAAGTGACTTAACCACACATATACACGTATCCACTCTCCCCCAAACTCCCCTCCCATCCAGGCTGCCACGGGCATTAAGAGGTTCCCTGTGCCGTACGGTAGGTCCTTCTTGGTTATCACTTTAAATACAGCAGTGTGTACATGTCCACCCCAAACCGCCTAACTCTCCTTTCCCCCATCCTTCTCCCCCGTAACCAAAAATATGGAACACTTCACAAGCTTGCATGTCATCCTTGCACACGAGCCACCCTAACCTTCCCTGTATTGTTCCACTTTTAGTACATGCGCTGCTGAAGTGCGCACCGTGTTTTTATTTTTTTGCTGTTGTTGTTCTTTTGGCTAAGATGATAAGAACAAAGAGTTCTAATACTGTGTCTGGGTAGAATTTATTTTAAAGCAGTTTGCTGTTGCTTTTTCTTTTTGGTTTTTGCAGAATTGCCACCACTCTTTCGATTCCCACTTTGCTGTGTTGGGATTGCCCAGACTGTGTGTCCCATAAGAAGACTAGAAATATTTTTAAATTGAATAGATCGGTGATGGTTTTAGGTTCCCTGGCAAAAATTTTCACATGGCTAAATCATTTTCACTGAAAAGCAGTTAGGAGAATAGGTGAAGAGAGGAAATGGACCAATTTTATTTTTCTTTTCTAACTACAGCTTCTTTAAAGACCAAAGCTGAGGTTTGCAATTGGCAGCTCGAAGAAGCTGACAGCTGCATCTTTTCAGATTGGGGCACAGACTACCCTCTAACTCTTTACTCTTTGTGCCTGGAAAATGTGACTCTGCTCAAAGATTTCAGGCAGAAAATAGTGTTTGTTTATTCTTCAAAGACTTCTACTGGCTTCTCTTGCTGTCTTTCCTGATGTGCCTAGAAGGGACCCATGGAGTACAAAGCTTGCCAGCACCAATATTTGTGATTCAGAAGACATTTATTAAGCCTCTGGTATATACCTGTCCCTATAGTCGGCAATAAGGATGCAGGGACATAAGAGTTCTTCTTCCTGCCCAGAGGTCACCACAATTACTGAGGGAGTCAGGAGGGCCAGATGCTGTGGGAGTGACAGTGAGGACACAGGGGGCCCCCTGGGGTGTCAGGGAGGATGCTCTGGAGTAGACAAGAGGGACCAGACAAATCACCAGGGACCTGGGAAGTGGTCACATACAGCGAGAAAGATGACGAGAAATCAAGGGACAGTGTGGGATCTCCTGTAGCCACAGTAGCTTCCAAAGCCTGCAGCAAAGTACATTCTGGTGAGCGAGGAGGGAACATCTTGAAAAAGTTAGAATCATCATGTGGAGCCTTAGTGTTAGGGGAGATGGTGCGTCCATCAGGGTCCTGACAAGTGCAGACAGAAAGGTCCACTCATGGAGCAGGGTCAAGGGACTGATGACACCAATGGATTGCAAGCACAGGAAACAGACAAGGCCAGAACCTCGCCCAGGGAAGAAAACAGTGCGACCAGGGCTGTGAGGATGGTCACCCACCAGGAGAAGCTTTAAAAGGACCAAACCGTAGCTGAAACTCGGCACTGCAACAGGGAGGAGAAGGGAGGCCATGCCTCCAACTCTGTTTCCTGTAGACTTCCACCCTACCCAGACCCTCCGTTGGCCAAAGTCAACCAGCGGCCAGAGGGCAGCAGAGCCCTGGGAGGCAGGGATGAGTGCTCAGACACAGAGCATCCACATTATCATATTCTGTATCTAAAGCACAATCACAGTCAGTGTTGACCTTCACAAAGATATGAGGAAGGTTATTTTATAAGCTTTAAGACATGCCAAGTGAAACACAGTATTGAGACAAGCATTACAAACATAGGTAATTATGATAAGCATCAAATAACAGCTGATGGGTTTTCTGTATTTTGTTAAAAGCACATGCATTGCTAAAAACCACCTTCTAGCATTCAGGACCAAGATCTGTTCTTCCTATAAACCCTGGGATGTTTATTTGATTCAGTGACTATTTGGTGGGAATTCAGCTGAATTTTCCTTAGTGATTTATATATTCCTGTATGGGACATTAGGGGGAATCATGTCAATGGTAGAACAGAATATGGAGAAGGAAAACATTTGCTGAATACTTAGTTCAGTTCAGTTCAGTCATTCAGTCGTGTCCAACTGTTTGTGACCCCATGGACTGCAGCACGCCAGGCTTCCCTGTCCATCACTAACTCCCAGAACTTACTCAAACTCATGTCCATCGAGTCGGTGATGCCATCCAACCACCTCATCCTCATCCACCTCATCCGCCCTTCTCCTCCTGCCTTCAATCTTTCTCAGCATCAGAGTCTTCTCCAATGAGTCACTTCTTCGCATCAGGTGAATACTTACTATGTGGCTGTAATCTCATTTCATCTTCACAGCCACCCTCTAATTTTTTCACACACTGTAGTTGAGATTACCTCAGAAGCCCATTACAAACTCTTGGAACCAGGATTCAGACCTGAGTCTTTGCGATGCCAAAGCCCATCCTGTTTTCAGAAGACCAGTGTCTTGTGTTAACCTGTCATGTGGTCTCATAAACTAAAGGTTCCTGTTGGAAAACAGGCAAATTACCTTTTTTTTTTCTTTCCTCCTTCTCTCCATCTTTCTTTCTTCCTTCTTTCCTCCCTTCCTTCTTCCTCCTTTCCTCCCTTCCTTCTTCCTCCCTCCCTGCCTTTCTTTCTTGCTATTGTTTTCTAAACTCAACAGATCACAGGCAACATTTTTTTCATCTCCCATCTCTGATGCTTCCTTTAGAAAACAAATCCTATATGATAAATGGTAAAAACCTTTAGCTTAAATAACTGTTAAAGAAATCAGCATTGCAGACACTCATTTCTACATGATCCATCTGTGTGAAGAACTCCTATGACAAGAAAACAGAAGCCTGCTTTTAGAGGCTCCTAAGGAAGAGAACAGTTTATTATAAAGAGTTTCTTTGCAGGGATCATATTTGCAAAACTTGATCTAAAAAGAACACAGTAAGGAGGCATGTGAATTCTGTCTTACCAGTATTGGTTCCAGAGTTATTTGAGTTTTAAACTTCTGGAAAATTTTATCTTCCATTGATTCACATTTTGCCATGAAATCCAATTCTTCCCTGCATGTTTCAACTGAAAAATCATCAACAGAACTATTAGAGCAACAGGAATCATCACTACAACCTGACCGTTCACACAGGCTGAGGAAACCCAGTTTGAGAAAATTCAAGTCAGGGTAAAATCAGAGAGCGAAGACCAGATGTTTCTATACGCTCTCCCTGTTCACTCATTCATGGAAGTCAATGCTTTAAGACCGTCTGCATTTCCAGGTGCTCCACGAAGCATTGCTTACTATGCTGGTGCCCACTGAACACTTCTTCTTATGCTTAAAATTGAAAGAACAGACTCAAGTCAAGGCCCCAGGATTGCACCGAGCACATCCTAGGATACCCAACAAGTGTGAGCCTCTCTGAGCATACTGTCCTCATCACTCCTGCCAGATACACGCTAATGGTCATCTCTAACAGTCTGAGCATCTTCTACCCACTGACCTTGGATTTCAAGTCTCTCCGTGTCGTGTGCATTTCTTCTCCCATCCTTACACTTGTCCACTCAGTCATCAAACAGCTCACTGTAGAACTCCCAGCCCATTCCTCTCCACATGCAGCTCCCAGAATTCCCAGGTCACATTCCAGCTACCCCGGCCCTCTGTGGCCCCCAACAGCCTGGTGTCTCTCAAGAGAACCTTCTGTCTTTGTAACATGCATCAAAATATAATGTTCATACCCTTTGAATTGGGCTTCCCTGCTGGCTCAACTGGTAAAGAATATGCCTGTGATCCAGGAAACGCCGGTTCAATACCTGGGTTGGGAAGATCCTCTGGAGAAGGGATAGGCTACCCACTCCAGTATTTTGGGGCTTCACTGGTGGCTCAGTCGGTAAAAGAATCTGCCTGCAATGTGAGTTCATTCCCTGGGTTGGGAAGATCCCCTGGATGAGAGCACAACAACCCACTCTAGTATTCTTTCCTGGACAGAGGAGCCTGGCAGGCTTCAGGCCATGGGGTCTCAAAGGGTTGGACATGACTGAGCGGCTAAGCACAGCACAGAACCCTCTGAATCAGATAAATGAAGATACTCAAGTTGATGAATCTGGGAAGGCAGGAATGGTGCACGCCGTCACAGCTGGGTCTGACAAGGGAGCCATAAATGCCTTTCAGAGCAGGGCTCCGTCAAGTGTATGAACACATGCAAAGTTTCAGTGTAACCTTTAGGGCTTTGTAAATGCTGTTCCCTCAGGCCACAGGGCCTCCTCCAACCTCTTCGACCCAGGAGACCTCAAACTCAAGTTTCAGCTAAGAACCCAGCTACCTCAAGGAAGCATTCTTTTCTTTTTGAAGATTTTGAACATAGGTAAAAGGAGAACGGATACTGTGACGAACCCCATCTACCCATCAACAAAGTCCAACACTGTCACCTCATGCCCGATGTTGCTTGCTCTGTGGACCTAGGAGTGGGGAGCCAAGACGGGTGGAGCTGGGATTTTACCCAAAGGACAGCAGGGAGCGCTAGATGGGTTACAAACGCAGAAATGACATGGTCGGATCCGCTTTCCAGGCAAGACCACTCTGATCTTTGAAGATGGATGAGAAAGGGGCAAGACTGAACTTGAGGACATCGAGGAAGAAGGTGTTGTTGGGAAGTAGGTGAAAGCTTAAAAGACGGTGGGGGATGGGGTCCCTCCCTGCACAAGCAGGTGGAGTGAGCTACAGTTGCGCTGTGTAAGGCGTGCTTCAACACCAGCAAGGGTGTGGGGACGAAAGTTTCCAACCCTGGGAGTGTGAGAAGCATCCTTGTGGAATGGTACAGTCTGAGTGTGTTCTTGAAGCCAAGTAAAGACAAGAAGCTATAACTGTGCCTCCGTGCAAAGAGAGCTTACCCGGCAAAGAGCATTGTTTATGGTGCATTGGTAATTAAACTTGACCCTCTCTTCGCTACGCTCCACTGACCTTCAGTTAAAAGGACCCCAGCATCTGTGTGTTGTTATTGTAATGAACAGCGTTTCCACCACCGCCCCTCATCCGAATCCCCGGGAAGTCAACACGGTTCTCTAAGTCATTACCGCGGGCGCTCACACTTCCATCATAAAACCTCACATGAATGTTTCTCACAACCACTTTGCTTTCTCATTGAGGCTGTTCAAATGTCAGTGGTTTTAGCAGTGAGCTTAACCTTTATGTATTTTCACCAGAGTCTCAGAAACACAGCCTGTGCTGGATTTTCTTTACGGTGGTGGGTGGGAATGTTTTATACACATAGTGATAAGCCAAGAATTCTGGCAGCACCACTGAATTGCCTTCGAGACATACATGTTTGAGCAGCTTCAATAAGGCAATGGGGCTCCGCTGCATTCAATGCCAAGTATATAATAATCATTCATTTATCATTCATTCAACAAAAACTGTTCATGCGCTCAGTCATGGCTGACTCTTTGCAACCCCATGGACCGCAGCACGCAAGGCTTCCCTGTCCATCACCAACTCCTGGAGCTTACTCAAACTCAGTTCCATTGAGTCAATGATGCCATTCAACCATCTCATCCTCTGTTATCCCCTTCTCCTCCTGCCTTCAATCTTTTTCAGCATCAGGGTCCTTTCCAATGAGTCAGCTCTTCACATCAGGTGGCCAAAGTATTGGAACTTCAGCTTCAGCATCAGTCCTTCTAATGATTATTCAGGACTGATTTCCTTTAGGATGAACTGTTTTGATCTCCTTGCAGTCCAAGGGACTTGAGAGTCTTCTTTAACACCACAAGCCTTCTCTAACACCACAGTTAAAAATCATCAATTTTTTTTACATTCAGCCTTCTTTATGGTCCAACTCTCACATCCATACACGACTGCTGGAAAAACCCATAGCTTTGACTAGATGGGCCTTTGTCGGCAAAGTAATACCTCTGCTTTTTAATATGCTGTCTAGATGTGTCATAGCTTTTCTTCCTAGGAGCAAGTGTCTTTTAATTTCATGACTGTAGTCACCATCTGAAGTGCTATTTGGAGCCCACAAAAATAAAGTCTGTCACTGTTTCCACTGTTTCCCCATCTATTTGCCATGAAGTGATGGGATCAGATGCCATGATCTTAGTTTTTTGAATGTTGAGTTTTAAGCCAGGTTTTTCACTCCCCTCTTTCACCTTCATTAAGAGGCTCTTTAGTTCTTCTTCGCTTTCTGCCATAAGGGTGGTGTCATCTGTGTATTTGAGGTTATTGATGTTTCTCTCAGCAATCTTGATTCCAGCTTGTGCTTCATCCAACCTGGCATTTCACATGATGTATTCTGCATATATGTTAAATAAGCAGGGTGAAGTATACAGCCTTGACATACTCCTTTCCCAATTTGAAACCAGTCCATTTTTCCATGTCCAGTTCTAACTGTTGCTCCTTGCTCTTCAAACAGGTTTCTCATGAGGCAGGTAAGGTGGTCTGGTATCCCCATCTCTTTAAGAATTTTCTGCAGTTGTAATTCACACAGTCAAAGACTTTATCATAGTCATTGAAATTACTGAGGACCTATTCTGGGACAAGCACTCTTAGAAGCCATGGGAATAGGAGACTGAACAAAATAAAGTGCCTGTCCTCATAGAGATTAGATTCTAGTGCAAGAAACATATTGTTGTACAGATAATGGATCAGGAGGTGATAAGTGCTGTATAAAATTTGAATTGTGTTAAGAATTGGATAGAAGCCATATTCCAGTGGCTTCCACCAAATGGAGAGACTGTATTTGATGTAAGTGGTTAGGAAGGAGTGTCAGTTATCTTTTTCACTTCAGAAATTCTGAAAGATAATTGACCTAAATGTATCTAAGAATTCGCTTACTTTCTAAAATGTGTCTGTAAATTCAAAATCGACACCGGTGGCACTTTCCCAGTCATTCATGGATTTTTGCAAATGTGGAAAATTTTGAATCACCTGGTGTGCACATTTCTAGCTGAGGTCCAAGGAGGCAAGGCTGTCTTCCTGTCTTAGCTTCCATACCATAAACAAATGTCCTTTTGAAGGCCCATTTAGTGCCATGTTTTCCACATTTTTGTGCTTGTTCTGGGTGATTTGTAGTTTAAATGGCCCCTGGAGCATAGTGTTGAAGTGCGATGTAGTATTCTTAACTTCAAGAAGGGGCGGTATGCCTTATGGGGGAAATATATGTTAGAATGAGCTTTGTTCATTTGCTGTGGGCTGAGTCCAGAGGTAAAGAATCAACAAATACATTAAATAAGGTATCTTTAAACCAAAATGCAGATAAAACAAAGCCACGTGATGATTAACTGACAAAACAATGCAGACTGAGCCTCCCAGGAAACTAACTTTATGCTTCCTCCGGGAGCAATGGTTCGGTACTCACCAATTTGGGTGTTAATAGCAACTTCATAGAACATTAGTTCAGCAAAGAATAAGAATTGACTGTATCTCTCCTCTGCTTTTCTTTCTACTGCCACCTACTAAGAGGCAACTAGTGTTGTTGAATATGGATTTTAATCCCAGGTCTACTAGCTATATGTGTGATATGGGGGGAGATTGTTAATCTCATTGGGCTTCAGTTTTATGATCTGTAAAATAGAAATAATACAGGGTTATCAGCAGGGTTGTTGCGAGGATTAAATAAAATAATAAATGAACGCCAGTTATTTGGCAATAGGTACTTAAAAATATCATCTAAATTTTCTGCATTGAAGATATCTTGCTAGAGAAAATTTTATAATGGGAGATGATTACTTGAATGTTTTTAAAAATACACCTCTTTGTAATTGAAAAAATATGGCAATCTTATGCTCAGAACTGAAACACATAGAGGGGCATGCATGGATAATGACCTCTGTCTTACCCCCAGACTCCCAGTTCTTCTCAGAGGCAACCATTGCTAACCATTGTATGTATTTCTAGAAAATTTAGATGCAAACACAGGTCCTTATGTATATAAAAGATTTCAGGAAAAAAAAAAAGTTTCATTTTAAAAATTAGGAGTCCTTACAATTCTTCAGATTTAAAAATCGATAGTTATAACAACACTGGGTTTTTGCTCTATGATTTACCCCACGTTGCGCTCAAGAAAGGATTCGCCCCATCTGGACAAATGCCCCGTTAGAAGCACCAGAGACTGAGCCACTTCATTAGCAAAGGTTGTCCATCTAGTTCTGGCTCCTTGGGTCCCCTCCCTCACCTCCGCCATGCTGTCTCCACACCTCCGTCAGCACAGGGGATTATCTGTCTACTTGCAGCCACTACCTCATTCTTTCTTGCTCTGAGAACTCCCATCACTTCAGATAGGAGTTGGCAATCTGTTCCTAGGGATCACTTATGATTGATCTTAAACAACCAGTTGTACTCTCCCTCCCAAAAGACTGGTTTCAAAGTTACTATGTGACCCAGTTCCCCAGGGCAACACAAAGAGAACATTCTCCTTCCCTTTGTTGGAGATTTGGGGGTGTGAATTTGCTACAGCTATCTTGCACGTCTTCATGAGAGAAGGCATTGCTGACACAGGTAGAAAGATGAAAAAGAGCCTGGACCCTGGTGACCTTGCTGAGTGCCACGTTGAGGACTGTCACCTTTCCCACAACAACCCTGTTTAGGCATTAAGTGTATGCTTGGGAAGAGGTGAGCAGAAAAGAAGGGTGTAAGATGATCACACCTGAATCTTACACAAAGGTCTTTGGCTGAAGTGTGGAGAGAGTGCTGGAGAGGATCAAAGTAGAAAGTGAAGGCTCTTGGGATATCTACTGCAAGTGTCCAGTGAGAGGTGATGCTGACTTGGCCTAGAGAGGAAGCAATGCAATGAACCCTGGTGGGGGTAGGGGATTCAAGAAAGAGGGAACAGATATGGGCGAGGACTCAGATCCCTAGAGTGAGATGTCAGAGTGCCTTGTAAGCATGGTGACATGGCACTTCTTGAGGCAGTACCAACCCCTGAGATAAGGGAGAAACAGGAAGGAAAGGGAAGGGATACAAATCAGGAGTTTGAATATGATAATGTTGAAAATAAAGTGGTTTGAGACATATCAGCTGAGGCTGAATAAATGACTGTATGTATGGATGGATTCAAAAGAGGAATATCCATTAGCTGTATAGACCCGAACAATTGTATTTAAATTTTCAGGTTTTTAACTCTTCTGTATCATTCTTAGCCCTTGTACATGGTAGTGATGGTAATGGTGATGACGGTGTTGATGATGGTATTGGTGATGGTGACAGGTAGCACTCATTGATAATTATTCTTCTCTAAGCACTTTGGTGGGCTTCCCTGGTGGCTCAGTGGTAAAGAACCCACCTACCAATGCAGGAGATGTGGGTTCGATTGCTGGTCTAGGAAGATCCCCTGAAGAAGAAAATGACAACCCACTCCAGTATTCTTGTCTGAAAAATCTCATGGACAGAGGAGCTTGATGGGCTACAGTCCATGTGGTTGCAAAGAGTTGGACATGACTTAGCAACTAAAGATCAACAACAAGCACTTTGGTACAGTATTTTACTTCTTTTTGTTACTAATCCATTTTAGGCCCAAGATCACATAGCCAACCAGTGGCAGAAACTTGATCCAAACCCAGACAATGTGGGATGTTAATAATATTTCCCTGATAGGTTGTGGTGAAGATTGCATTTAAAAATGATACCACCTTATGGTTATGAAGCACTTATTCTATGCCAGACACTGTTTTAAGTGCTTTGCATGGATTAACTCTTTGAATTCTTACAACATTAGGAGCTAAATACCAGTACTGTTATCCTCATTTTACAGATGAGAAAATGGATAATAATTTGCTTATATCTAAGTAAGTCAAAAGCAAGATTAGGACCCAGGAAATTTTTCTTCAAAGTCTATGATGCCCATGATGTTTTCTTCAGAGTCCATATGTTATTTCAGACTCACAAAGTGTCTAAGATAGTTCTTGCTACAGGGCAAGCACAGAATGCCACTGTCCAGGATATTAAAATAAATTTGTCTCAGGATTTAACCAAAGACATTGATGCCTTGCAAGAGACGAGTAGCTAAGCCCACAGCTGCATTAAAGGCTAAGTGCTGAAATATAAGAACATCTGTCACAAAGTAGACGCCCAGCACATATCTGTTAAATGAATAAATAAACGAATGGGCTCAGGATGAGAGTAGCAAGCTAATCAAAATGTTAAGACCGGCTCTGTCACTGTTCTTCAAATCGGCCTCTTGGAAATGTCCCTTCTCTTCTTGGGTCTCAGTTCACTCACTTGTAAAATGTGTTGGCTGAACCATTAGTGAGGACAAATGGTCTACCTGATCCACACCACCATTTCCTTCTCTTGGCCAGACGTTGCTAATCCATCACAACACCATTTCTGACTTCTGATACTTGGGCAGACATTCCTAATCCATCACAGCACCACTTCCCTCTATGCCCAAGACCACCGTCAGGGCTGTGCTCTCGGAAATCACCCAGCACCACCACCCCAGGTTCAATCTGTGAGCAGACCCTAAACTCCATGGTCTCCGAAGTGCTTCCCAAATCTGACATCTCATCAGTCTGTGAAAGAAAGCCCTCCTTTTCTTAAGACCTTCTTCTGCAGGAATCTACTGCTTTCAAATGTCACCATTCGACCCCAAACCTACAGCCTTGGCTGGACAGACCTGCTGAGAGGGGAGAATAGGAACCACATGCTGACGGGGCAGTAATCTGTTCTCACGTCTGGTTGGTGATGTGGAAACTGCCGTGGTGACTCAAGGCCACGTGCCGCTGTCAGCAGCATCCTTCATGAGAGGTGTTCCCAGAGTCCTCAGGAGTGCTCAGCTTTTCTTTTCTTCCTTTTTTCCCCAAGAATCCTGCCCCTCCTAAATTCCTTTCCAGCGTGCCTGTTCCCAGCTGCTGTCTAGAAGCCCCAAGCAAACCTAAAGGAAAGGGCTATTCTGAGCCCCTCAGCCTCTCTCCACATCCCCAGAAAAATTGGATTCATCTTTTGGAGGGGGCGGGGGGAGGTTGTGGAGCCTCCTCTTGCTTCCCTCTGCCTTCTCTCACAGCTGTATGCTGAGCCTTTAACGAGCCCTTTGACCCCACACATATTTTCAACAGCTTTGGAGCTATTTTGCACCATCTGCTTTTCAGTACCAAAATCAACAACTCTATCTTGGATCAACATTTTGTATCTCTCCCAGCCCCTCTCAGCACTGAATGAAGACCTGCTCTCATTTGAGTGAGGGGATAACAATATTTATAATACGGTTTTATACGTGTGCAGACACCAAACCAACCAAACAAGCCTCGCTGGGTGCCTGCCATCAACCTGTCCCCACACACACCGTGTGGATTGGCTGCCAGGCCAGGGACTCAGTGGGAGAAGGAAGGACTCGAAGACCCATTCAACTGCCAGCATCCTTTGTGTGAGCCTCAGCAAGTCTTCTCTCTACTCTGAGCTACAGTTCCTTCATCTGTTCAGTGTTTCCATGGAGCCATTTTCTCGATAGCTGCAGAAGTGAGACCCCTCATGCTCTGCAGACAGGAAGGGATTGGCAAAGAGAAAGAATAAGATAAAGTGATATAAGTCTCTTACATTAGGGCAGTAGTTCTTAATCAAGGGACAATTGGCAATGCCTGGAGATGTTAGTTGTCACCACTGAAGGACACTATGGCATCTAGAGGGTTGATGACAAAGATCCTGCTAAGCAGCTTACAATGCATAGGACAGCCCCACCCTCTCCCTACACACGGCAAGCAATTCAGTTCAGTTCAGTTCATTCGCTCAGTCGTGTGCGACACTTTGCGACCCCATGGACTGCAGCCTGCCAGGCCTCCCTGTCCTTAACCAGCTCCCAGAGTTTACTCAAACTCATGTCCATTGAGTCGGTGATGCCATCCAACCATCTCATCCTCTGTCTCCTCTTTCTCCTCCTGCCTTCAATCTTTCCCAGCATCACGGTCTTTTCAAATGAGTCAGTTCTTTGAATCAGGTGGCCAAAGTATTGGCGTTTCAGCTTCAGCGTCAGTCCTTCCAATGAACATTCAGGACTGATTTCCTTTAGGATGGACTGTTGGATCTCTTTGCAGTCCAAGGGAGTCTCAAGAGTCTTCTCCAAGAGCAAGCAATTATTCAGCACAAAATGTCAATAGCGCTTAGGGTGTGAAATCTTAGACCCTAAATGAAGAGCTCTGGATCCTGGTCTCAGCTCTGCTGTGAATATGCTCTCTGATAAAGAAGCACTTAACTTATCTGGGCTTCTGTTTTCTTATCTCTAAAATGAAGACTTTGGCTTAGAACTGCCTGCCACAGAGTGAAGAAAACTTGTAACATACTTCTCCTAAAGCTACATATATTTATGTAGAAATTTTGTCCCTATCACTGATGTTATGCTGTGCTTTGTTGGAAAGGATGATGAACACACCCTTCTTTTAAGAATGACCATGGTCGATAACTTGAAAAACACCAACACATTTTTAGCAAAATGAAAATTGCAACTTCCACGTCAGTTCCACAAACTAAAAATTTTGTTGATGAAGTCACATTTTGAGAAACTCAGCCCACATGATCTCAAAGGTCTCTTTGAGGGTTGACAAGCTACGATTCTGCTCCAAGTGACTGAAGGAAGACACTGAAAGGTTGGTGGTTCATGAAGCGTTATACTTTTCTGAAAAACACAGTATGCAAGCCAAGCTTCATTCAGTAAACCAGGAACTACTCTATGGATTCCACGTATTGGGATTAAGAGGTTTTACAACCACTGGAAGAGCTGGGAAGTGAAGGACAGAGCAGCCACCACTGTCAGTCACAAGAAGTCACTGCTGACGTCTTTGGTGTGAAGCACAGAAGCAGGTGGTTCTCAAGAATTTGTAGGAAGACTTGCAAATTTCATCTTCCAGAGGATATCTACTGCAACTGCCGCCAGGAAATCATGGTTTCTGCTCTTCAACTGTCCCAGTCTCTTGAGTTCTTCTTAATGGCAAACAAAATGCAGCAGATTCGGGATTATGTGAGAGTTGGACCATAAAGAGCTGAGGGCTAAAGAATTGATGCTTTCAAATTTTGGTGCTAGAGAATACTCTTGAGAGTCCTTTGGACAGCAAAGAGATCAAACCAGTCAACCCTGAAGGAAATCAGCCCTGAATATTCTTTGGAAGTGTGGAAGCTGAAGTTGAAGCACCAATACTTTGGCCACCTGATGAGAACAACCAGCTCATTGGAAAAGATCCTGATGCTGGGAGAGCTTGAAGACAAAAAGAGAAGGTGGCGACAGAAGATAAGATGGTTGGATGGCATCCCTGACACAATGGACATGAATTTGAGCAAACTCCAGGAGATAGTGGAGGACAGGGGAGCCTGGCGTGCTGCAATCCCTGGGGCTGCAAACAGTCAGACATAACTTGGTGACTTAACAGCGACAGCAGTCTCTACTTTTCCTCTGCGATGGTGGGGGGGACCTTAGAAGGGATGGTCAACACACACACACACTAAACAGACACACGTACCATCTCATCTCCCACCCACTTCATTCTGCTCCATCCCTACACAGATGCCTGGGGTCAACCACACCGAGACCTGGACAGCTTGCCTCTGAATGCGTGCTTCTCAACTGCAGGAGAGAGGAATGTGTAAAAGGAGGGGCTGCCATGAGTGAAACAGATCAACACTGTTTACAAAAATGCCTGACTTTTTAAATAATTCCTGGCCCGATTTGCAAAGATTGTTGAGATGCTTGTTGGAGTTTTCAATTCCCCATTAGCATTTTGTGAGCCAACAGGTCCCCAAGATTCAAATCCTGTGACCGGCACACGAAGCTATAAAACACTGTTCTGCTGATGCAGTAATTGCCTGACATGGCTACCTGGTTCCAACTCCTGCTTAGTATGCAAATCCGCTCCAAGAATGCATTTGACAATCACTTTTCTGTCCACAGAAACTGCCCCTTGACAGAAAATGTATTCTTAAAATGACTTTTTTTTTGCCTTTAAAACTAAAGCTTGCAAGTCCAGTGGTAGCTGAGAGCAACAACATATGCTTATAATTATGATTACCATCAGGGAATTCAGCCTTACAGAGGGAAGGGAAAGAGGCCCGGCGAGGGGGAGCACAAAAGCTCTGAAACACAGCAGAGGAAGCGCGCCCAGCCAGGTTGGCTCTTCTGGGTAACGGGAGAAACTTGATTGTGGAAAGCAGCCCTGGTTTCACTCCAGACTTGAGAGAAATGTTGCGTGGGCAGAATGAGAAATGCTGACCGACAAAATCAAGCCTTAGGGATTTGCCTTTCACGGTGGGCTGAAGGAGCCCTCAGGAAAAGGCAGCCTTGTTCTGTACCTGCCCGCAGCATGGCCCTTTAAATCCGGCGGCCACTCACTGCAGCCTGGCGCAGCCTCTGTGCTGCCCTGCTCCCGGAGAGGGCTTGGGGTCCACTTGCTTCTGCTCTGGTTCCGTAGCGTATTTCTGGATCCCAAGCATGAGTTTGCAAAGAAGCAAGCCTTTGAATCCCAGCTCTCAAGCTGCATGATTTGGGCAGGTAATGTAACTTCTCTGACCTTCAGCCTTTCAAATGGGGATGGTGACACCCATCTCCCAGAACCATCAGGAGAATTAAATCACATCAATGATGGAAAGGAATGCCTGGTGCCCGCTGGCCACCTAATCAGTGATGACTGCTGTTCATTGCATTGTTTGGTTGGCTTCTGAGCTTCTTGGTTACTACTTGTGGCTCCATTTTTTTTTTAACTTGGCTCCATTAAAAAAATTTTTTTAACTAGAAAAATTTTAAAATAATTTTTCAATTATATATTTTTAATTGAAGGATAATTGTGTTACAATACAGTGTTGGTTTCTGCCATACATTAGCATGAATCCACCATTTGTTGCTGTTGTTATTCAGTTGCCAAGTCCTGTCTGACTCTTTGAGACCCCAGGGACTGCAGCAAGCCTAGCCTCCCTGTCCCTTACCATCTCTCTGAGTCTTCCCAAGTTCATGTCCACTGAATCTGTGATGCCATCCAGCCATTTCATTTCCCTCTTCTCCTCCTGCCCTTCTCCACCCTTCCCAGCATTAGAGTCTTTTCCAATGAGTCAACTCTTCACATGATGTGGCCAAAGTATTGCAGCTTCAGTTTCAACATCAGTCCTTCCAATGAATATCCAGGGTTGATTTCCTTTAGGGTTGACTGATTTATTCTTCTTTCTGTCCATTGAACCCTCAAGAGTCTTCCCCAGCACCATAGTTGAAAAACATCAATTCTTTGGTGCTCTGCCTTCTTTATGGTCCGACTCTCACATCTGCACATGACTACTGGAAAGACCATAGACTTGACTATACAGACATTTGTCAAAGAAATGATGTCTTTGCCTTTCAATACACTGTCTGGCTTTGTTCTCCAGGAGATCTTCCTGACCTAGGGATCAAACCCGGGTCTCCTGCATTGCAGGCAGATTTTTTTTATCATCTGAGCCACCAGGGAAGCCCTCTGGTCTCTGGGAGGGGAATGCAGATACAGCTAATGTATAGCCAGGCTGGGGAGCTAACCCTCCATCTCACTCTGCTTTCTCCCTCAGATCTTTCACCACTTTTTCCCATTGGCTGAAACTACCAGGATGCTTAGAACAAGAGATCTTGCAGATGTAGTCCATACACAGTCCTGGACAGAGGTCAGGGTGGAAAAGCATGAAAAGTAGATCTGGAGGGATAACCTGAAAGTATGCTGCACTCTTCTGGTCTCCACAAATACTTAGGATGGATAACAGGACAGAAAAACATGTAAATGCATAATTGCAGCCCTGGAGTTGAATGCAATCTTCAACAGACAGGAAGAGGGAGAAACTAAATCCAGTGGCAGAACTAAATAAATCATCACCAGGAGAGAGGCACTTGCTTCTTACCTTGGGGCACGAGTAGATCCTCATTTGAGCAAGAGAAGGACTGATAATATTTTTGAATCAGCCAAGACACAGAGGTCTGAAACCATATAGAAAACTATATATTCATCGGGGGCAGTGTAGACTCTCCAGGGGAAAGTAGGTAGTGATGAGGTCAAGATGCTAAACCGGGGCCAGACCCTGGAGAGACCTGCAAGTACTTTATTAGGTAAAGAGTGTTTTGTTCTCCCTAAGGCAATGGAGAGACATTGAATAATTTTATAAGATTTTAATTTAAGAAACTTCCTTCTGGCAGTTGGGAAAATAGATTAGAGAAATATGATTTGGTAGCAAAAGATCTTTTAGGAGACTATTTCGACAGCTTAAGTGAGAACTAAGGATGATGTAGTGTAGGGAGAAGATCTGATAAAACTCCCTGGACGCACAGGTAGAAAGTGCAAATCACGTGCAGGTTCCTGGCTTGAAGTGGAGCCAGGACCACTTAGGAGGCAGATGACACAATGAAAAAGAAAGTCATCACTAATGGCTTGTGATGATAAACGTGCTTAGATACCTAGATATTAGGCATTCGAAAAGGCAGATGAGTTCCTAGCAACATCACACCATAAAATATTCTTTTCTTATCTCCTGAGAGAGAAGCTTGAGGACAGACTCAAGCTAGATGGGTGTTGTACATGGGCTTCTGAATCAAAATGGCCTCAGATTTATGAAATTGTAAGACTAGTAGGAAAAAGCAGTTAAATAATGGACCAATACATAATAAAGAAAAGTTAAGTGCCATGGATGAACTTTCAAGTTGCAAGGAAAATCTCTGTACTCTCAAGAGTGAACTCTGAGTAGTTACAGACATAACCCCTGTCTTCAGGGGTCCTGTATGCATGTAAGGAAGGAAACTGCCAAACTGACCAGGTTTGGGATTTATTTAGCTAACAAACCCTGATTTAATGCTTAGTATGTACTAGGAGCTATAAATCATAGTATTATATTAAGTAAAAAGCCCACCTGCTAATGCAGGAGATGTAAGAGATGCGGGTTCAATTCCTGGGTCAGGAAGATCCCCTGGAGGAGGAAATGGCAACTCACCCAGTACTCTTGCCTGGAGAATCCCATGGACAGAGGAGCCTGGCGGGCTTCAGTCTGTGGGGTTGCAAAGAGCTGGACAGGACTGAGAGACAGAGCATGCGCATATTATATTATCAGTCTCTTTTGATCCTTATAAGAACTGGGTTTTTATTATCATTATTATTACTGTAGTCTTCATAATACAGAAGGATTCTACTTTTTTTTTTTTTTTTCCTATTCCTGTCCAGGTTGGGTTGACATGAACAGTAATCAAGCTTCCGCACTGCCCAAATATGCCTCTGTTAAGAAATGAAACGGGACCCAAATCCCCCTCCACACTGTGCAACCTGACGGAGGTTGACATCTATCTAGAAAAAGAAGCATGTTTTGTTGTTCATCCACCCAGGAAAGTTGCCTCTTCCCTGACTCACACAGAGGCTGTAAACTGACCCAAATTCAAATCCCACTGAGGCCAGAGCATCTCAGGAGATCAAGGAGGAAACAGAACAGGCTCTATCTTGAAAGCAGGACTCCGTCTTGGGCCGGACTGTGGACTTTGAGCTGTATTCCCAGTAACTATGGAAACGACATACCAACTGGAAAACCAGGCCCCCGAAAGGAAGAGCCCCAGGACTCTCCATCGGTAGAAGAATACCCTGATTATCTGTGTAACCGAATAGAATCATACATTCTATTATGCTTATTGGGGTACGACTACAGGCCTATTGATAAGAGTCCACTGTTAACTACCTAGGCTTAAGGCATATGAATCACAGGTTAACTTTGATTGTCAGGGAATTTGGGGAGGTGGGTTTGTGCATGTACACTTGGGGTATATAAGGTTTTCACAAAAATTGGTCAGGGTCCTTGGCTAAGGGGAGACTCTGCCTTGGGCCCACCAGTGTAATAAACTGCACTCTGCTATCTGCATTGTCCTTCTGAGTGAGTTTGTTTCCCGGAACATGTGGCTACAGCAGAGACACTAGGATCTCAACTGTCTGTCTAACACTTTCTTGTCAATCAGGACCCTCCACTCCAAAGTTCTGCAGGTGGGAATCTAGTCCCCTGTCTCCTGTTGACCTGCTCCGAATAGACTACTCACCCCAACCACAATGAAGACTTCATGATGGCAGCCATGGAATTAAAAGACACTTGGTCCTTGGAAGGAAAGCTTTGAGAAACCTAAACAGTGTATTCAAAAGCAAAGACATCACTTTGCTGATAAGGGTCTGTCTAGCCAAAGCTGTGGTTTTTCCAGTATCCATGTACAGGTGTGAGAAATGGACCATAAGCAAGGCCAAAGAACTGATGCTTTGGACTGCAGTGCTGGAGAAGACTCTTCAGTATCCCTTGGACAGCAAGAGCTCAAAATAGTCAACCCTCAAGGAAGTCAGTTCTGACTATTCACTGGAAGGACTGATGCTGAAGCTGAAGCTCCAAATACTTTGACCACATGATGTGAAGAGTCAGTTCATTTAAAAAGACCCCCAGTGCTGTGAAAGATTGAGAGCAGGAAGAGAAGGGAGTGATAGAAGATGAGATGGTTGGTTAACATCACTGACTCAATGGATGTGAATTTGAGCAAACCCTGGGAGATAGTGGAGGACAGGGGAGACTGGTGTGCTTCAGTCCATGGGTCACAGAGTCGGACATGAGTTAGTGACTGAACAACAATCCAATCACAAACCTATGATCACATGGTCCCTGCTAACCTCTCAAAGCATTTGTGATGTACTGGGAGGTCCTAGGATTAGGACTGCTGCAGAATCTATGCAATAATGAGCAACATGCATTTGAAGCAGTTCTGTAACTCAAGGAAGCAAAATATGGGTAAAACAATGGAACTTTCCATGAAATATCAATGACTGAGCTCATTTGGGTGGGGGAAGGAAGGTGCCACTCTTGTTAGCTCACCAACCATTGCCTTGCTTTATTTCTCTTCCTGAGTTTGGAAACCTGAAGTGCAGTCCATCAGGACTCCTGTCCCCAGAAAGCTAAGAGCCAGATAATAATTCTCCATAGAACCTGATGCTTCCCAGGGCCTTCTTCATAAAACTGTCTCCTGATCACACCAGTGACTCAAACCGGACTTTTGCAGCCCCATCCAGGAGATCTGAACTCTTTCTAACAAAGCCCAAATTTCAGGAAATATG
The DNA here is from genome assembly GCF_963930625.1 of Muntiacus reevesi. NCBI lineage: Eukaryota > Metazoa > Chordata > Mammalia > Artiodactyla > Cervidae > Muntiacus > Muntiacus reevesi. The sequence continues at coordinate 5,086,638 of NC_089270.1, read as the reverse complement.
TCCTTGATAAAATAGACTCACTCTCTGGTGTTGGTTCTATGTGTCTTTTGAGATGAGAAATGTGTATTTCTTGTCTTATCAGTAAACAAGGATGTGCAGCCATCAGTGATTCTGGCCCTCCTAACATGAGTTTCTGAGCCCCAAATGTGCCCAGGAAGAACAAGACCTGCTATCTAGAAGCTATTTATCTCCAGTCACTTCCCAGAGTGAGTACTGAGGAGCTGGGAGAGGGGGAATGTTAAGAAAACAGGCAAGACATTGGCCCCCAGATAGCTGAGAAGCATATGAAGAGAATGATTTCAGCAAACCCAGACTCTTGCATCTGCCCATCCATACAAAAGTGCTAAACTCCTTAACTTGAGATATCTGGTTTTCCTTAATTAACAATAATCTTTTGATGTTCAGATGATCTGCTTTTTGTTGCAAACATCTATTAAGCCTGACCCTCCCCCTGCCCCCCTACCCCGCACCCCCCCCCCCCAACGCCTCCTAGAGTAATTTTCTCAGGGTTGCTTGAAATGTGCCTCTGGGACTTGAAAACTTCCCACCAAATAAAAAATAACTCTCAATTTCTAGACTGCATGTATTTTTTCAGTCAACACCGATAGGCAAGATCAAGCTATTCATCTTGGTTGCCTAAGAAATAAGTCAAAAATATAGTAAGATCAGAGCAACATGGGCTTGGGTGTTGAAGAGAATTGAGTCCAATGCTAGAATAGCCAGTTATTTGCTATGTGTCCTTGAGCAAGTTGTCTCACATCTTTGAGTCTTAATTTCAAAATATGTAATATTGAGGGTGCCAATAATTATGGACAGGTATTGCTATAAAGATGAAAGGATTCCCTATAGAGTGCCTAGTGTAGTTACTTGCAAATATCAGTCACTTATTAAGATACTTGGAGGAACTGGAAGGTTTATTTCTGTCCAGCTTATTTCCATGTCCCCAAAGAGCTTTCTCTCAGGTAGCAGAACAGGTAACACTAGAGAGACTTCAGTGGTGACTTCCATGATAGCTCAGTTTATAAAGAATCTGCCTGCAGTGCAGGAGATCCAGGTTCAATCCCTAGGTTGGGAAGATCCCCCGGAGAAGGGAAAGGCTACGCACTCCAGTATTCTGGCCTAGAGAATTCCACAGACTGTATAGTCCATGGGGTCGCAAAGAGTCGGACACAATTGAGCGACTTTCACTTTCACACCCACCCAACACTAGCCTAGAAAGGAATAATACAGCTGTATATGCTTTATTAAGTATCATTTGCCATTGTGACATTATGACCTATAATGAGGAATTTGATCTTCATCCCATGCCTGACACAGAGCTCTTAAAAACACATGGAATTTTTTAAGTATATCGGTCAATAAAACTCTTTTGTTATGTTAATGAGATGCCTTTGGGAAATCCCTCAGGTAACTATAAGGTCTGGTTGCCATGGGTACAAGTTCAGTTTCAGTTCAGTTCAGTAGCTCAGTCATGTCCAACTCTTTGTGACCCCACGGACTGAAGCACATCAGGCCTCCCTGTCCATCACCAACTCCCAGAGTTTAGTCAAACTCATGTCCACCCCATCGGTGATGCCATCCAACTATCTCATCCTCTGTTGTCCCCTTCTCCTCCCGCCTTCAATCTTTCCCAGCATCAGGGTCTTTTCCAAAGAGTCAGTTCTTCACTTCAGGTGGCCAAAGTATTGGAGTTTCAGCTCCAGCATCAGTCCTTCCAATGAATATTCAGGACTGATTTCCTTTAAGATGAGCTGGTTGAATCTCCTTGCAGTCCAAGGAACTCTCAAGAGTCTTCTCCAACATCACAGCTCAAAAACATCAATTCTTCAGTGCTCAGCTTTGTTTATAGTCCAACTCTCACATCCATACATGACCCACTGGAAAAACCATAGCCTTGACTAGATGGAGTGTTGGCAAAGTAATGTCTCTGCTTTTTAATATGCTGTCTAGGTTGGTCATAACTTTTCTTCCAAGGAGCAAGTGTCTTTTAATTTCATAGCTGCAGTCACAATCTGCAGTGATTTTGGAGCCCCCCCAAAATAAAGTCTGTCACTCTTTCCACTGTTTTCCCATCTATTTGCCATGAAGTGATGGGACCAGATGCCAAGATCTTAGTTTTCTGAATGTTGAGCTTTAAGCCAACTTTTTCACTCTCCTCTTTCACTTTCATCAAGAGGATCTTTAGTTCTTTGCTTTCTGCCTTAAGTGTGGTGTCATCTGCATATCTGAGGTTATTGATATTTCTCCCGGCAATCTTGATTCCAGCTTGTGTTTCATCCAGTCCAGAATTTATCATGATGTACTCTGCATATAAGTTAAATAAGTGGGGCGACAATATACAGCCTTGATGTACTCCTTTCCCAATTTGGAACCAGTCTATTGTTCCATGTCCAGTTCTGTTGTTTCCTGACTTGCATACAGATTTCTCAAGAGGCAGGTCAGGTGGTCTGGGATACCCAACTCTTGAAGAATGTTCCACAGTTTGTTGTGATCCACACAGTCAAAGGCTTTGGCATAGTCAATAAAGCAGAAGTAGATGTATTTCTGGAACTCTCTTGCTTTTTCGATGATCCAATGGATGTTGGCAATTTGATCTCTGGTTCCTCTGCCTTTTTTAAATCCAGCTTGAACATGGAAGTTCACAGTTCACATACTTTTGAAGCCTGGCTTGGAGAATTTTGACCATCGCTTTGCTAGCATGTGAGATGAGTGCAATTGTGCAGTAGTTTGAGCATTCTTTGGCTCTGCCTTTCTTTGGGATTGGAATGAACACTGATCTTTTCCAGTCCTGTGTCCACTGCTGAATTTTGTACCAAGGGGTAAAAACCCTTGGTGAATAGATTTGAACTTTCAATCCCTACCCTAGACCTCCAGGGAGGTGAGGCTGGAGGTTGAGTTCCATCACCAAAGGCCAAAGATTTACTCAATCATGCCTAAGTAAAGAAGCCTCCATAAGATCCCAAGAGGTCATGGTTCAGAGACCTCCAGATTGATGAAGCGGAATAGATCTATCTATGCGCTGACAGACTGGAGCCCAAAATCCATGGAGACAGAAACTCCTGCATTTTAGATCTTTGAGTCTTTGCCCTAGGAATCTTTTCATCAAGCTATAGATTCATACAACTAGTTTCCTGAATTCTAGGAGCTGCCTGAGAAAATTAATCAAACCCAAGAAGAAGGTCGCAGAAGCCTCTATTCATATCCAGTTGGTCGAAAGTACAAGTAACAACCTGGACTTGTGATTGGCCTGAAGTGGGTGCAGAATTATGGGACAGAGGCCTTAACCTGTGAAATCTGATGTCTGTTGTTGTTGCTGTTCAGCCAGCCAGTCATGCCTGACTCTTTGTGACCCCATGAACTGCAGCACGCCAGGTGACCCTGATTCTCACCATCTCCCAGAGTTTGCCTGAGTTCATGTTAGCATACTGGACGCCTTCAGACCTGGGAGACTCATCTTTTGTTGTCATATCTTTCTGGCTTTTATATAGTTCTTGAGGTTCTCATGGCAAATATATTGGGGTGGTTTACCATTGGATCACTGTCTTGTCATGGTGAAGGGGCTTGCATGACTCATTGAAGATAAGAGTCATCCCAGATGGACGGATCATAGCAGAGAGTTCTGACAAAATGTGATCCACTGGAGGAGGGAATCTGATGCTATCCCCAGCAAATACAGCAAGTCCCATACGTATAAACTTCAAGTTGCAAACTTTCAAAGATGTGAATATGCGTTTGCGTCTCCAGCCATGTAAGTCAGTTCATGCATCTGGCGTATATTGTCATGAGCATGCATCCTCTGCACGTGGTTGTACTTCTGCGTACTTTGTTGTTCAGTACTGTATAGAGTACAGTTTCTTTATTGCAAGCCCAGTACATCTGGAAGCAAGCATAAAAGCAAAGGTATATAGCTGATTGAGTTGGGGGTAGCTAGGCTAACTATGATGGTGTGTGTGTACTCAGTTGATCAGTCATCTTTGGGACCCCATGAACTGTAGCCCACTAGGCTCCTCTGCTGGACTTGCAAATTGGACTTAGAAATGCACTCTTGGAATGGAACTCATTCGTATGTAGAGTTGGTGTTGAAACTAGAATTGTAGCCATTAATGTAAACATAAGAGACCTCTTGGATTCAAATTTCCCTGTGTAGACTGAATAACCCATGTTCATAGAGTGAAGAAGACCTTTCATAGAGTGAAGAAGACCCAGAGTCCTCGGAATGAGGCACTTGAGTCCAAAGTCTGGCTCTGCCTGCAGGTACTGTGTGACCTGTCAACCATCTCCTCTGTTTCTCCTTTTCCTGTAGAGCCAGTACTTACAACTTGGCCCAGCACACAATTTTTTTGCCAGAAACAAATGAGATCATTGATATGGATGCAATGTATAGCAGGGGCATTCTTTTCTCAGAGGAGACCAGATTAACCCTGCCATCCATACAAACAACCATACCCTTGCCCATTATTTCTAATCCTTGACCCTTTGGCACGTTTGGGGAGTAGAATTTGTTGATGTTTGGTCATGTTAACAACATGGTTTTGTTTTACGAGCTGCCGGTACTGCACTTTCATTGTGTTTTTATTTGAGCTTTTACATAAACTTCTCTTCTGTGTTGATGTGACCTTTCAAACCCTGTCCTCTGAGCGTTGGAGACAAGATGAGGACATGTGGAGTGATGAAGCTGAACTTGCACGTTTTTTCATTGGGAGGAAAGCGAGTCCAGGCAAATGGCTCCCGTGCCAGGAAAGCCTGTTAAAATATTAAATGAGGAGTTAGTGACAGGTTTAACTAGCCTCTGGTGGCAAACCTCCAAATCTTAACTTAGTAAGGTTGGTTTTGGCTGTAACAAACAAGCTGTCACAAGCTGTGAGAGACCGTTAATTATGTACAAGAGCACTGATAAATTAATGCCGAATGGCTGGAAAAAATTAGGAATTCTTATTTGTTTAATGCACTATCTTCCCACTTTTAAAGGAGTCCTGTTGGAAAATGACATTGAATGAAGTTTGCGGAGGTGTGAAAGTTGAATAAAATGAACCACCATAAATGCGTGAATGTAGAGCTCACAACTAAAGACTGGAGGACATTTCTAACAGGTAACTTTTGCAAGGGAGTGCCTCTCCAGGCATCTTCCATTGCTGTCTGGGAGACCACTCTTAATGGGTCAGGGCGGCTTATAATAAGGCCCTTTTTTTACTTCACTTTGGATTTTTTCCCAAAATATAGCACCTTATCCTGAATATCTGCACTATAATAATGATAGCTACCATTTATTGAGCACTTGTGAAATGACATGCAATTACAAAGCCTGGGGAATTCTCCTACTAAAGTATTATGTTAATAAGACATAAGGATCACAGACATAGAAAACAAATATGATTTCCAAAGAGGGGAGTCGGGGAAGGGGGAGAGATAAATTAGGAATTGGGGAATAACAAATAGACACTTGATATCTGATCACCGTCAATGCCTAATCAAGTGTTCACATTTTTCACCTTCCCCCGATGAGATCTGATCACCCTGGCCTGTTTTCACCTAGAAGCATCTTGAGTTGGCTTAGCAAGACTCTCCCTACTCCTGATGTTTTCTCTTGGTAACTTTCTACCCATTCACCCAAATCCTGCTGCTTGGCTGTAAATACCAACCCCCCTCCCCTTTTTTTTCTTATTGCATTTGAATTTGAACCTGATCTCTCATACCTACTACAACCCAAACTATCATGATAGTCCTAAATACGGTCTGCAGTACCATTTTAAGAAGTGACAGAAAAATCATTTCTTTAACACTAGACACATATATTAAATATCTACTGTGTATAGATATTGCTAAGCACAGTTTTGTGATTTGCAGGAGTAATTCTCAATAGGTGGACACACTGGGGAGACTGTAGTAGGTAAATTTCCTCTTCTCTCTATGCTGAGATGCTGTGGGTGATGATTCCCTCATGAACTGTGTAAAGAGCCTCTGCTGCTAATGAGGGAATGTTATATCCTTCAGGTATGTTGGGTGGGGAAAAATTGAAGACCATCAACCTAAATAAAGTCAGGGCTAAGTTTCTCTTGTCAAATACAACCATCATTTGCTGGAAATGGAAGACTCCTGTGTGCTATTATAATCATACCTGCCAGACAGTCAGGAAAAGAATGACAGTACTCATGAGTTCCCATGATGTACTGGTCTTATTTTGCAGCAGAATCACTCAGTCAATGCTGTCACACTATGAAAACTCCCAGATAGATACGAAGTCTTCCTTAAATCACTAAAGCTGAGCTTTCAGTAATTAATTTGTTCTTAATTCCTTAACAGAAACATAGCATCAGGGGTTTGTTTATTCAATGCCATGCTTGAAACCGAGCCCTATGGTGAGATTCTTAACCCAAGTGAGAAAGTTGTTGTTGTTTAGCTGCTAAGTTATGTGCAATTTTTTTTTAGACCCCATGATAGACTTTATTCTCTTGGGCTCCAAAATCACTGCAGATGGTGAGTGAAGTCATGAAATTGAAAGACACTTGCTCCTTGGAAGAAAAGCTATGACAAACCCAAAAAGCATATTAAAAAGCAGAGACATTACTTTATGGTCCATATAGTCAAAGCTATGGTTTTTCCAGTAGTCAGGTATGGATGTGAGAGTTGGACCATAAAGAAAGCTGAGCACCGAAGAATTGATGCTTTTGAACTGTGATGTTGGAGAAGACTCTTGACAGTTCCTTGGACTGCAAGGAGAGCCAACCAGTTCATCCTAAAGGAAATCAGTCCTGAATTGGAAGGACTGATGCTGAAGCTGAAACTCCAATACTTTGGCCACCTGAAGTGAAGAACTGACTCATTGGAAAAGACTCTGATGCTGGGAAAGATTGAAGGCGGGAGGAGAAAGGGACAACAGAGGATCAGATGGTTGTATGGCATCACTGACTCAATGGACATGAGTTTGAGTAAACTCTGGGAGTTGGTGATGCGCAGGGAGGCCTGGCATGGTGCCAGGTCAAAAAAGAGGTCCATGAGGTCAAAAAGAGTCAGACATGATTGAACAACTAAACTGAACTGAGATATTAGCCTGCCAGGCTCCTCTGTCCATGGGATTTTCCAGGCAAGAGTACTGCAGTGGGTTGCCATTTCCTCCTCCAAGGGATTTTCTGACCCAGGGGTCGACTCACATCTCATGCATTGGCAGGCAGATTCTTTACCACTGAGCCACCTGGAAAAATAAGTGTGGATTAACAGATGGCTAAATTTGAAGCCTCAGTTTGCACAAGATTATGAGTAGTTTAGCAACCAAAATGTTGGCTAAAACACTCACTTTCTCCAATTTCTAGCATGCACTGCTAAAATTACAAACCCTCTTTTACTTTTAGGAAGACTGTTCATGACAGGCAGAGCCCTCTCTTTGACGGTCAGTTTTCTGTGTCAGTGCGGCCAGTCTAGCACACCCAGGGATTTAAGCAAGCAGTAACCTCTGTTGGCCATGAAGATGCTTTGTGGATGTGTCTAATATCTAATATCTATAATCAGAAGACCTTAAATAAAAGAGATACCCTTGCTAATGTGGATAGGCTTGAGCCAATTGATTGAAGGCCTTAAGAGCAAAAACTTAAATTTTTCAGAGAAGAAGAAATTCTGCCTCCAGACTAACATCATTTTCTGCATATATTTCCAGCCTGCCCTGTAAATTTTGAACTTTCCAGCTCCAACAATCATGGAAGTCAACCCTTAAAATAAATCTCTTAATTTATAGACACACACACCTACATAATACATAGATATATATAGGTAATAAATGTACAAACAATGTATGTGATACATATCATGTGTGTGTATATTTGTTATATATTACATCTCCCTTTCTGGAGAATCCTGCCTGATATACTACATGCATTTAAACCTCTATCACCATCAAAGAATTAACTTTTACAGTCTGAACCCCTTGTATTTGTTCTGCACCCAACATCTAAACTTGCTTCTGATACATTTGCTCCTAAGTACTTTTACAGTCCTATGATTTGGGCTTGAAGTTGGATTCCATATTCCTTGCTGTGACCTTTTGCAGGAGGCTCTGCCCAGATCCACTTGGATTTGCTTTCTGCCCAGACCCACTTGGATCCTTTTAAATTTGCTGTGTGTCCTTCCGCAGGATTGTGGGATGATTTTACTTGTGAGCATCTGTATATATAGCTCTCCTCTTTGGAGGTCCTCCTTTGAGTGACTGAAGCCTCTTTCTCCACAAGCTCAGGAGCCTAGGAGTTTATATCTTGCTGTGTGGCTCTCAGCCAATGACTAGCTGGTGTGGGAATAAAACGTCCAATTCCAGTGCCTTAAACTGGGGCAAACTCTAAAAAGTAATTTACACTCCAGAGGTCCCCTATGGGATCCAACTGAGGCTGTGACTCTGCCTGAAGCAATATCTTTGCTTGATTTCCTGCCATTTCTGGTCCTGATTCTGCACTTCCTCATCAGCATCTTCTAGAAACATCTCCTTATCTCCAGGCTTGTTTTTGGTAAACTCAGCCTAGGACACTCACTCCATCCTGCTTTCTTTGTGATCCAGGTTTTTTTTTTTTTTTTTTGAAACTTTATTTTTTATATTTTTAAGTTGGTATGTTGTATTTTCACTTTTATTCAGTTTAAAAAGTTTTTCTTCCCCTGACCAGGGCTAGAAACCACACCCCTTGCAGTGGTAGCACTGACTGTTAACCACTGCACTGCCAGGGAGGTCCCTGCAATCTGGATTCTTATTCTAGTTACATTAGCTTGGGAGCGCCTGAGCAGATCACCTGGGCCTAAGTCAGCAGATACATCAGTGAGGAGGGCAGTTTTGCGTTGTTTCTGGCACCATGAGTAGAATCCGGATGGATCCAACAAAACCTTAACTACAGACTGCAAAAACAAACATAGAATTTCAAAATGACACATTCCCAGGATCTCAGAGTTGGAAAAACCTAAAGATATTTAATCCAAAGTTCTACCTACTCATGAATTCCTTTTTCAACCTCTCTGGAACAAGGTCACTCAGGTCACTTTTGAATATTCTCTACTTGTTAAAGAATCAAGTCTCATCGTTGAACAGTTCTGTCAGAAAGCTTAATCTTATGCTGAGTGGATCTATCCTCTTATGAACTCTCCCCATTTAAACTAAGAAGTCTTTGCTGTTTGTAAAAACTACATCACAAAAGGGAGGATTCCAGTGGTCCTAGGGACGGAGCTCACTACAGCACAATTCTTTAATATGAAAATTCAGATGCTTTATTTTATGCTTAAGTTTAATCCAAGTGCATGCTCTGTTGCTTTGGTCAAGTCTGACTCTTTGTGACCCTATGGGCTGTAGCCCACCAGGCATGGTTTTCTGGCCATGGTTTTCCCAGGCAAGTATACTAGAGTAGGTTACCATTTCCCCCTCCAGGGGATCTTCTCAACCCAGGGATCAAACACGTCTCCCATGTCTTCTGCACTGCACACAGATCTTTTACCGCTGAGCCGCCGGTTCACCCAAGACCTCTCCCATATTTGCCTGTTTTCTGTAAGGCAGAAGGGGCCTCAAGTCCCAAGATGGGGAAGATAAGACATTTCAATGCTCAACAAGGCAGAGATTTGGCATTTTAAGTCAGCAAACTTCAGAAAGGCAACTTGCATGGGTGCTGATAACATTTGAGAAGATCACAACTCTATCCAATGAAACACAGAGGATTCACAAAAGGGTGGACAGTATTTGTGCAGCTGTGATACTCAGGGTATGCAAGGAGCTAGCATTATCCAGAGGAGGTGAACGTCAAGGGTTTCTTTGCTGGGGGAAAATTTGTTTTCTAGAAAACATGGCATGAAAGCTAGTGTTTAGGTGGGGGCTGATTTCCACGAATACCCAAAGGGCGTATAACTCCTCCTTCGTTCACCTGGAGCACTCTGGGATGTGTGAGTCCTGACTTAAGGCTCTCGCTGCCTGAGTGGCCAGCATCAGGGGCTTCACTCATTCTTTGAGAGATGCACCAAGGCTCATTGCCCCCAGCTCACCCTCCCAGTTCTTCCCATCTTCTGTCCCATGGCTCTGCTTCCCCTTCCTATCTGGGCTTCTCTCTGCATCTTGCTGTCCTTCAAATGGGCTTCCTTATCAAGGGCTGAGTTTGGAGCGTAAATCAATGGTCCCCAACCTTTTTGGCACCAGGGACTGGTTTCGTGGAAGACAGTTTTTCCAAAGACTGGCAGGGAGTGGGGGTGGTTTGGTGATGATTCAAACGCATTACATTTATTGTGCACTTCATGTCTGTTATTATTACATCAGCTCCACCTCAGGTCATCAGGCATCAGATTCTGAGGTTGGGGGCCCCTGATGTAAACGATTGTTAAATCCAATGCCCTTCCTCGGTGCTCATAGGTTGACATGATTTGTGCCCACCAACAATCTCCCTTAAGGCCTCTGCTTCATTCCCCCAGGCCCCCTAGTCCTGTCTCGCTATCCTCCTCTCTGTTCTTGAAATATACCAGGCAACTCATGTCTCCGGGCTCTTGTATCATTTTCTTCTGTCTGCCAGTGTCTACTCCCACAGATTTCCATGGCTTCCTTACCTCCTGGAGACTTTTTCTCACATGTCACATTACTAGACAGACCCTCTCTGACCACCTTTGCACACTTCCTAATCCCCAACTTTGCTCTACTTTATTTAATGGTACTTATCACCTCACTATATGGTTATACAGTGCATACACTTATTTATTGTTTCTCTCCCCCTATATGAAGGTACAGTTTCCCAGGTGGCTCAGTGGTAAACAATCCTCCTGCCGATGCAGGAGACATGGGTTCAATCCCTGGGTTGGGACGATCCCCTGGAGAAGAAAATGGCAACCCACTCCAGTATTCTTGCCTGGGAAATCCCAGGGACAGAGGTTTCTGGTGGGCTACAGTCCACAGGGAAGAAAAAGAGACACAAGGTATCAACTCTACATCAACCTCAGAATATAATCACCAAAAAAGCAGGATATTTGTCAAATTTGTTCATGGTTAACACCTAACAACTTAAACTCTGTCTAGCATAGACTGTAACTACTCAATAAATATCAATTTAATAAACAAAATAAATTTCCATGTCACCAAAGTTCAGAGCTTAGGTTATCTCTTTTTTGCAATTTTTTTTTGTTTGCAAAAGTCACACAATGCTTTTGTATCTCTGCCCCTACTTGTATAGTTATCCTCCCTTAAAGTGAACAATATAATGATTTTCTTATGTATCATACAAACCAGGGACACTCTTTGCATGTACAGGAAAATATGCATAAATCTATTCTTTTTAATAATTTTACTCAAATGTCGGCCTACTATGAATAGTATTTTGCTAACTGAACAATATAATGTGGAATTATTGTCATATCAGTATAAATTAAAACACTTCATTTAAAAAATAGTTGGCTTGGTCTCTTCTTGAAAGAGTGTACCAGAACTGATTTAGCTAATTCCTTGCTGACTGGCAGCTAGGCTATTTCTGTTGTGTGTATTCTTTTCTCCTTCATGATTTTGACTATTTTCAAGTATTGATTTGGTTCATACGAAATTGCTGATGGTGAGCCATTTTGGGTTTACCTAAGCAATAGTGTCATTTCATTCAACCTGATTTTTGTGAAAAGGATAAACTGCTAGAAGTGAAGTTCCTGGATTGAAGGAGATGGACACTTGTAAAATGAATCAACATTTCCATATCACCCTTCAAGGAAAATGTGTGATTCCATGTCCAGTGTGCCAGAATTCCTATTTCTCCATTTATACTTGCTGCTGGTACAGAATGTGATTAAATGTCTCTAACTTCATCAGTGCCATAGGTACAAAATGGTACCTTGCAATATAATTTGCACTGCTTTTATTGTTAGGCTGAGCATTTTTCTACATGTATAAGAACTAATTGTATTTCTGATTTTGTGGGCTTCTCTTGAAATCTTCTGTTTTTCTTTTAGATTTTTTTCTTTTCTTATTGATTTGTGTGTGTGTGCTAAGTCGCTTCAGTCATGTCCAACTCGTTGTGACCCAAAGACTATAGCCCACCAGGCTCCTCTGTCCATGAGATTCTTCAGGCAAGAATACTGGAGTGGATTGCCATGCCCTCCTCCAGGGGATCTTCCTAACCCAGGGATCGAACCTGAGTCTCTTATGTCTCCTGTGTTGAAAGGAATGCTGTTTGCCTTTAGTGCCACCTGAGAAGCCCATTGATTGATTTGTAGAGAGGATCTACAAATCCTCTATAAAGAGAGGATCTCTTTATCTGCAATATGAGTTGCAAACATTTCTCCTGCTTTGTAGCTTGTTTTCGACTTTATTTTTTATTTCCATGGTTCTGCTTTCACATTTATGTGGTTAAATTTATGAGTTTTTCATGTTGTGATAAAAAAACTACTTCCTCTATCCAAGATGATTTGTAAAGAATTTTCATATTTTCTTCTAGTGTTTTATGGTTTCAATTTGTATTGAAACTTTAAAAAATATGGAGCCCACTTTGATGTATGAAGTATGGTCAGTAGCCAGTTATACATATTTTTTTTCAGATGGATACGCATTTTTTCCCAAATCCATTTTTATATATCTTTTTTACCTTTTTTATATATTTTAAATTTTCATATGTATTCAGGTTTATATTCTGGGATTCCTGATATATGTCACTATAGTCTGTCTGTTTGTGAAGTTCCTCTGTCCATAGAATTCTCCAGGCAAGAATACTGGAGGGGGCTGCCATTCCCTTTTCCAGGGGAACTTTCTGACCCAGGGATCAAACCTGCATGTCTTTCGTCTCCTGCATCAGCAGGTGGGTTCACCACCTGGGAAGCTCTATTTTTGAGGTTAGGATATATTTAAAGTATATATTCATAAAAGTGTATATCATGCAAAAATACTCTGTTTTTCTATTTGTTCAAGTTTTTATTAAGATGAGCTACTATTTTTAACATCTATTGACGCAATTCAATATCCTTTTAGCATTTTTAGAGATGATCATATAATTTTTCCCTTTTGATATATTCCTATGATGAATTGGGCTTCCCTGGTGGTTCAGATGATGAAGAAACTGCCTGCAATGCAGGAGACCCAGGTTCAGTCCGTGGTTGGGGAAGATCTCCTGGAGCAGGAAATGGCAACCCACTCCAGTATTCTTGCCTGGAAAATTCCATGGACAGAGGCACCTGGAGGGTGGGAGGGCTATAGTTCATAAGGTTGCAAAGAGTTGGACACAACTGATTCATTTTCATTTTATGATGAATTATATGGATGGACTTCCTAACCTTTCAACATTTGGGAATTAAGCTTCAGTTGGTGCATTATATTTTCAAAGTGTTGCAGGAGTCCGTTCATTATTGTCTTAGTTAATTTGGGCAGCTATGAGAAAATGCCAAAGACTAGGTAACTTAAACAACAGACATTTATTACTCACAGTTTTGGAGGCTGTAAAGCCCAACATGATCAGCTTGCTGCTTAATTCATTTTTAGAGACAGCCCTCCTCCAAACTTGTAGGCAGCTGTCTCTTCCTGTGTATCGCATGGGAGAGAGAGAGAAGGCCCACCCCTATGATCTCATCTAAACCTGATCACCTCCCCAGGGTCCTACTTCTAAATACCACCACACTGGGAGCCAAGGCTTCAGCTGATGAATTTTGGGGAGATACAATTCAGTCCGTAGAAGTTATCAATACATGTAAATTAGTTTGGTCTGCAACTTACTTCTTTTCTCTTTTTCTGTAAGGTTTAGGTTTAAATATCATGCTAACCTCATGAAAAGAGAGCTTCAAAAATGGTTTTATATTTCTGTATTCTAGAACACTTTAGGCTGGACTGGATTAACCTCTTCCTTACAGATATGATATAATTGCCCTGTGAGATCATTCGAGGTGCTTGTTTGGGGGGATGTAGCACTTTGAATGGGCTCGTAGGTTTAATGTACACTAATGATGCATAATGCCTCATTAGCTTGTATTAAGCCCTCCTGTGTGGGGCCCTAGCAAAACCCTTGAAAGACCCTAGAAATCCGTTTACTTGGTCATATGGTTTTTGTGCAAAGTAGTGTTTTTAATCACAATTGGCTAAGGCCTTTTGTGAAGTCCTCTTTCTTTTTTTTTTAAATTTTATGTATCTATTTATATATTTTTGACTGCACTGGGTCTTCATTGCTGCACATGGGCTTTCTCTAGCTGCAGAGATTGGGGCTACTCTCTAGTTACTGTGTATAGGCTTCTCATTGCACTGGTTTCTCTGCAGAGCATGGTCTTTAGAGCATGCAGGCTTGTAGTTGCAGTGGGCAGGCTCAGTAGCTGAGGCTCATGGGCTTAGTTGCCTTGCAACATGAGAGATCTTCCTGAACCAGGGATCAAACCCACATCCCCTGCATTGGTATGTGGATTCTCTACCTCTGGACCATCAGGGAATTCCTCAAAGGTCTCTTCCCAAGCTGATTTCTGTGTCACTCTTCTGGTTTTGGCAGGTGATGTTGGAGTGGCTGCAGACATTTTTGAGGATCTTGCTAAGGGGAACAAGGTGACCTCAGTAATGTGCCACTCAGATCCACCCTTCAAGAAAAGACTCACAGAAGAGCTGAAGAAAGTATAGCCAGGAGGCAGCCTCTGTCTGTCTTCTCCTTCAGGGTCTATTTTAGACGTAAAGAGACTCCTTGCTCAAGGTCACTCCCCTCCCAGGACAGCCCTCTTCTCCAGTGACTGAGTGAGGAGGCATAGAGAGGCTCAGGCATTCAGCTCACTGCTCAGCTGTCTCTAGGGCTCTCAGCATCACAGCCTCTGTGCCGTCCTGCTTCCTCTCCACTCCAGATATTTATCCCTAATGAAGAATTTCCACCCCTAACTGCCTCCCAGTATCTGCCCCTGAAGAATCTAATCTGTGACAGGAAAGTAGAGTTCAGTATATATTTCAATCAGTTCAGTCATTCAGTTATGCCTGACTCTTTGTGACCCCATGGACTGCAACACGCCATGCTTCCCTGTCCATCACCAACATCCAGAGCTTGCTCACAGTCCTGTCCATCCAGTCGGTGATGATATCCAACCATCTCATCCTCTGTCACCCACTTCTTCTCCTGCCTTATCTTTCCCAGCATCAGGGTCTTTTCCAATGAGTCAGTTCTTCACATCAGGTGGCCAAAGTATTGGAATTCCAGCTTCAGCATCAGTCCTCTCAATGAATACTCAGGACTCATTTCCTTTAAGATGGACTGGTTTGATTTCCTTGCAGTCCAAGGGACTCTCAAGAGCCTTCCCCAACACCACAATTCAAAAGCATCAGTTCTTCAGCACTCAGCTTTCTATATGGTCCAACTATCACATCTGTGCATGACTACTGGAAAAACCATAGCTTTGAGTATACAGACCTTTGTAGGCAAAATAATGTCTCTGCTTTTTAATATGCTTTCTAGGTTTATCATAGCTTTTCTTCAAAGGAGCATGTCTTAATTTCATGGCTTCAGTCGCATTCTGCGGTGATTTTGGAGCCCAAGAAAAGAAAGTCTGTCACCATTTCCATTGTTTCCCCATCTATTTGGTATGAAGTGATGGGACTGGAAGCCAAGGTCCTAGTTTTCTGAATGTTGAGATTTAAGCCAGCTTTTTCGCTCTCTTCTTTTACTTTCACCAAGAGGCTCTTTAGTTCTTTGCTTTCTGCCATAAGATCTGCCATAAGGGTGGTGTCACCAGCTTATCTGAGGTTATTTGTATTTTTCCTGGCAATCTTAATTCCAGCTTGTGCTTCATCCAGTCTGGTATTTCGCATGATGTACTCTGCAAATAAGTTAAGTAAGCGAGGTGAGAGTATAAGTTAAATTGGCTTTAATGGAATACCACACAGACACAGACACACACACACACACACACACACACACACACTATGGATCTTCAATCGCTTCTGAGTAGTATATGTATGTGTGTGCGTGTCTGACTGCACTGCATCTTTCTTTGCTGCCCATGGGCTTTCTCTAGCTGCATTGCATGGGTTTTTCATTGTGGTGGCTTTTACTGTTGCAGAGCACAGGCTCTAGAGTATGTGGGCTTCAGTAGTTTCAACATGTGGACTCAGTAGTTGTGACACAGGGGTTTAGTTGCTCCGAGGCAAGTGGACTCTTCCCAAAGCAAGGATCTAGCCTCTGTTCCCTGCACTGGCAGGAGGATTCCTAATCACTGGACCATCAGGGGAGTCCCTCTGTGTATTGCTTTGTTCTTGCTAGCTCATATGGTAGCAAAATCACTGCAGATGGTAACTGAAGCTATGAAATTAAAAGACGCTTGTTCCTTGGAAGAAAAGCTATGACAAACCTAGACAACATTTTAAAAAGCAGAGACATTACTTTGCCTACAAAGGTCTGTACACTCAAAGCTATGCTTTTTCCAGTGGTCATGTATAGCTGTGAGAGTTGGACCATAAACAAGGCTGAACGCCGAAGAATTGATGCTTTTGAACCCTGGTGTTGGAGAAGACTCTTGAGAGTCCCTTGGACTGCAAGCAGATCCAACCATTCCCTCCTAAAGGAAATCAGTTCTGAATATTCATTGGAAGGACTGATGCTGAAGATGAAGTTCTAATACTGTGGCCACCTGATACAAAGAACTGACTCATTAGAAAAGACCCTGATGCTGGGAAAGATTGAAGGCAAGAGGAGAAGGGGACGACAGAGGGTGCAATGGTTGGATGGCGTCACTGTCTCAATGGACATGAGTTTGAGCAAGCTCCGGGAGTTGGTGAAGGACAGGGAAGCATGATGTGTTGCAATCCATGGGACAAGTTCACATCTCACTGTAATCTCTGCTGTTTTTTCACATCGGATGCCAGGTAAGGATATCTAGTGGGCAGCGGAAGGACATTGTAAGTCACCATGACTGAGCGATTGAACAAGCTGATATGGTGTATAGAAACAGCTTACAGTGCCCTTCTGCTTCCCACTAGGTATACTTACTTATCTTGCATCAGACATGAAAAAACAGCAGAGATTACCCTGAGATATGAACTTGCCCTATGGCACCCTGTTCTGGAAGTATCTGGTATGGAGAAGAAATAGTTTGCACTGTATGAAGCCAGAAGTTCATCTGTGGGAAAGTTTTCTAACTGTCAAACATTTACCTCTGTAAGCAAAGAATTTGTTTTCAGTCAGCACCTAGTCAAAAGGAAATATTTCTCCTGGGAGGAAAATACTCAGTAATGCAACATATACATTTATAAGAGTACTGCACTTTAAAAAAAAATCAAAGTGTGCAAAATAGAACATACCAAGGACTTCCCTGGTGGTCCAGTAGTTAAGGTCCACCTTCCAATGCAGGTTTGATCCCTGGTCGGGGAACTAAGATCCCACTTGCCATGGAGCATCTAAGCCCAGAGGACTGCAGGTCCCGAGCGCATGCCACAGAGAAGATCCTTTGTGTAGCAACTAAAAGTCCATGCAGTCAAGTAAATGAATAATTTTAAGAAATAGAAGGCACCAGGATTCTCATGTGTAGGACACACATCAGAGGCAGTACTGAAAACAGAAAGTGTCTGCGCTTTGGTTTTGTCTTCTGTAAGAAGATACCTTAGCAAAGCTGGGAGGTTGCAGACAAATGCCACTCCAAATTACCACCAAAAACGGACAGAAATTGAACACAAAAGCCTTCTACTGACAAGACCACACTTACTGATCAATGTGTCAATGCATGTAGCTTATGAGTAATTTGGTTACTCAGTTACGCAGCTCAGTGGAATATAACAGTAATTTGAAAATGCATTTGAATTGTTCTGGGGCTTCCCTGGTGACACAGCTGGTAAAGAACTCGCCTTTAATGCGGGAGACCTGGGTTCATCCCTGGGTTGGGAAGATCCCCTGGAGAAGGGAAAGGCTACCCACTCCAGTATTCTGGCCTGGAGAATTCCATGGACTGTATAGTCCATGGAGTGGCAAAGAGTTGGACCTGACTGAACAACTTTCACTTTTCAGGTAATGACTAACATCAATTCAAATAGTGTTTAAGATTAAACACTGCAAAGGAAATCTTAAAATACCTGAAAACATATGTCTTGTATATTAAAGAAATTTAATAGCTGTTTTCCCAAATTTGCCAACAGTTCTAAAATGTTTTAATATTATCAGTAATGAGCTGTGAAATTGAAAGAGACAATAACAGAAAACAAATTTAGGTAAATATTGCTAGAGAAAACAACAAATTGGTTTCTCGCCTTTCTGTAGAGAAAGGTGCTCAAAATTCATTGTTATATGAAGAGATCACAGTCTGCAGACAAGAATTATAGAATGAAATCTATTATACATAAATAAATATTATGTCATTTACCCAAGCCTTGTAATATTTGGATTTGGTGTTTATAACTTTTCCTTTTTTCATTTCAAATAAATATTTGCTTTGCTATTTTTGTTTGCTTCAGAAACTTGTATATTTTTATAAAGAGAGTGATGAAAATGATTAATTATTGTGACCCCAAAAACCAGAATCCACTTCTGATCTTGTGGGTGTGTGTTTGTGTGTGTAAAAACACATATGTTTGAACCTAATGGGATTTGGTCTTTTTAGATTTTCTATTTCTTCTGGGGTCAGTTTTAGTGATCTATGTTTTTCTAGATAATCATTTAGTACAGTTACTTTATTCACCTTTCCAACTTATCTGCACAGTGTTGAGCAGTGTGCTTTATGACTTTCCTATCTGTAGTGATTTACCTCTTAGGATTTAATTGGAATGTACTTTCTGGCTTTCCTAAGTTATCCAATAAATTGACCTCCTTATGGTGCCCTTTCCTTAAAAACTCAGCTCTTCTGTCTTAGTTCACCAATATAGTTAAAGAATTACTTTCTGCTCTTACTTCTATCCACATTTTTTGTCTGGCATGACTTTTCTAATTCTCTTGTTTTCAACCATTGTTTGTTTTAAATGTGTTTGTTTTATCAAGATATGATTGGGTTTTGCTTTGTAATTCAATTTTACTTTTAAAACTATAGTATTTGGCACTACTAAAGTGGGAAATAGGTGTGAAGATGTACTGTAACCAATATTTTGCAATAACCGTAAATTGAAAATAACGTTAAAAAGTGTATAAATTTTTAAAAAAACTATGACATGTGACCCATATGTAGTTACTAATATGTCAGATTTGTTTAGTTTTAATCTTGGCTTTATGGCACATTTTCAATTTTCATAGATTTTCTTTAATTTTTAAAAAATATCTTACTGTATTGCGTGTGTTACATTCTTTTGATCATTTAGAAGGTTTGTATATTCCGCTAGTACAAGTACAATTTCTGTATAACTATAACAATGTGATGTATTTAAGCCTTCTAGTTTTTGTATTTTTTAATTGAAAGATAATTGCTTTACAGAATTTTGTCGTTTTCTGTCAGGCATCAGCATGAATCAGCCGGAGGTGTACGCATGTCCCCTCCCTCCCATCTCCCTCCCTTCCCCGCCCCCCAGGTCTAGGTTGATAAGGAGCCCCTGTTTGACTTCCCTGAGACACCGTAACAGCATGAATTGGACATCTATTCTAGCAGTGGCAAAACTGATACATGACCACATCTTCCCTTGCCCCATCCTCCAATTTTAGTTGATTAGAAGATATCTTTAAATGGCATATTTTCATTCTTGGTTATAAAGAACAAGGACGTGAAGATGCAGTTTCATCATTGTTTTTCTCACCCTTCTCTCCCATCTCATGTAATTTGCATAGCTTTGACCCTGCTAATATTAATAACATTTATACCCTCTACTGATTTTTATTTAGTCTTTATTTTACTTCTGAGCATACTCCTATCAGTTTCTTTTTATGGATTTCTTTGCTATGGATTAACATCTCTTACTTGGCTAAAAATCATATTCCAGGAGCTTCTTCGAGAAGGGGTCATAGCAACTACATGTTCAAAAATGCTTTCCTGATGCTTTTTGCATCTGAGCTAGGTATGAAGCTAATGGGTGTTATTTTATTTCCTTGAAGGTGTCATTGTCCTCATGGTTTAATATTGAATTATATATATTTTTTCTGACACAAAAGAAATGCACTGAGGGAAATGGGATTCCCAGAGTCTCAGAAATTCAAGTCAATAAATTGGCCACCCATCTCTTGATAGATTGAAACCTGATGCAGTTTGGTTTCTTTCCCACTGATATTCTGTAATCTGGACCCAAACTCAAAGTGCCCCTTTCCAAAAATACCAGCTGACTTGAGTTAGCAAAGTGACATATTCAGTAACAGGTTTTTAAAAATAAATTTTTAAATAAAATTTGTGTATTTATTTTTGGCTGGGCTGAGTCTCATTGCTGCCTATGGGCTTCTCTAGTTGTGGCGAGCAGGAGCTACTCTCTCGTGGTGCACGGGCGCCTCATTGCAGCCGCTTCTCTTACTGAGGCGCACAGGCTCTAGAGTCTGTGGGCTCAGGACTTGTGGTGCATGGGTTTAGCTGCTCTGCAGCCTGTGGGATCTTCTCGGGTCAGGGATCAAATTTGTGTGCCCTGAATTGGCAGGTGGATTCTTAACCTCTGGACCACCAGGAAGGTTCTGCAGTGTTTTTAATTGCTCATTTTCCAACTCAAATTCCCTAATAAAAGCATCTAACACAAATCAGTTTCAATGAGGCCAGTCCTCCTATCTTTTGAGGCTGTTACTTTCTGTATTAAAGCTTGCAATTCATCACTCCCCTACATAGCCCCTGTGGTCCATCCAACCATAGGTCTTTGCTCATACCATTTGCAGTCCCTCCTCCTTCACCCCATCCCAAATCTGCTCTGGGAAACCAGACGCCCCACATTTATTCTGGTGGCATCACCTTTCCCCCCAGACTCCACTTATCCTGCAAGCAAAAGACTGGCATGGTTTTCTGAAGCAGAGCTGGCAGGAGTCTTGCATTCTTTCCCCCTGATGTGTCTCTATTTTGACACCTGTGTTACTGTTCAAGGCTTCTCCAACTGGCTCTTTGGCTTTCATTTCCCTCCACATCTCTTGTGGCTTTTTTGAGCAACCGAACTGCCACTTTCTTTTTTTTCCCTGGAAGAGGAGAACTGATTTAATTACTTCATAATGGAATGCATTTTCTCTTGTAAAACTGATTCGTTTCTCAACTGCATCTAGGAAATGGAAAAAACAGATCTCTCTGGCATTGATTACCGAATGGCCATATTTCCTTGGTCCTATTCTGTGATAGAGAAAAAAAAAATACTGAATTTGGCAAAAAAGCAATCTGGCTTTGATCCCGGCATCATCGCTTGCCCATGATGTTTCTTTGGGAGCGTGCATGTTCAGAGACTTGATTGCCTTGTTGGAGCTAATGATTCGTGTCTTGTGTGGCATGCAAGGTTATCACGGGGATCAGGCGAATGAGCAAAGGTGGGAACCATTTTGAAATTTTGGTGGATTGTATAAACAAAAGCTCTTGTCATAGAGGATAGTTCAAATCAAATTTGTAACTCCTATCTATCTAGCCTTTTCCTTTCATCAATTTTTGTTTGTTTTTTTAATGTACAATATAAGCTAGCACGGTGCTAAAGGATCCACCTGTCAACGCTGGAGATGCATCAGACATGGGTTCAATCCCTAGGTCGAGAAGGTCCCCTGGAGTAGGAAATGGCAACCCTACAGAGGAGTCTGGTGGGCTACAGTCCATGGGGTTGCAAAGAGTCGGACATGACTGAGTGGCTGAGCGCACAGCACACTATTCTTCTACCAACAAAATCAATGAAAGCTACTATTTAAAGTTCCATAAATAAACTCAACATATTCCAACTTTGGCTGAATTTGTGTTTGACACACCCTCTCCCAATACCATAGAATGTGATTTAAGAATTTTAATCAGCTCTCATCCTTCTAAATGGTGAGGCAGACATTCTAAGCTTTCTGCTGTCCGCTTGCTTCTTTAATATAAATTTAGTAACGAACTTGCTAGCTGTGGTTTATGATAAGCTGTGTGTCTGGCCCTGGATAAAGTTCAACTCAGCCTCGTTGCACTGGGGCTCAGGAAGGGGGAGTTTGTTCTATCACAAAGCCGGGGTATTGAACGTCGGCTTCTTTGATACAGTGATGGCAACTCTAGTTAATGATAATGGTTATGTTATATTTTTCTGGAGCTATATATTTTATTTTATTTTATTTTATTTTATTTTATTTTTTTGAGAATAGAAAAAAATAATTAAAGCATTAAATTGTACAAATTACAAATCTGTTCCAAAATATACTTACATTAAATAAAATACGCATTTCAGTAAGAGATCTACAGTGAATGACTCTGCATTCTGGGAAGCTTCAAGACACCTAGGCAGGGCCGACATTCGTGGGAGGAGCTAGGAGACTTCGCACCAATCACAGTTTGCAGCGGGTTTCTGACGGCCGATCTGCGGGCTACACTGAGCACGTCATGAGCATCACCTGCGCGGGACTGACGGGGGAGGGGGGAAGCAGCTCTAGCCTCGACGCTGAGTTCATTCTCATCAACAGCCTATACAGTGCAGTTTCAAAAAAGTAAACATGTTAAGGTAAGCAGACAACTCTTTAGGACCCCAGACACATTTTCTGGCTGTATTTATGTGGAACTCTCCGGCTACAATGGGCGGTCGTGAAGAGGTTCTTCCTCAGGACAACATGGTCACAGGACTCGGATGAGCCGGCGGGACTGAGGGGAGCTGAGGACCGGGGAGAGGCTCCCTCTGGTTGCGGGTGGAGCCCATCTTCTCACGCACAGTCCGCGGCCCTGCAGTCCTCTCCCCGTATCATCTGGCGTAGCGCTTAATGTAGTCCTCCACTTTATTCCGGAAGTCCTCCTTGTCTCGCAAATGATGTTCCGCAGCTTCAATATTCAGTGGATCATCAAAATTCAACAGATCAGTAAACAAAGAGTTTAATCCCCAAACAACATCCTTCAGCGTCCTTGTGGGGGCCCAGCCGGTGCCGTCGATCGAATGTTCTCTCAGTAAGCTGAGACATATCTCACCAGTCTCGGTGATGTTGGGGTGCCAGATCCTGGTCAAGCATTTCACTTTGGGAGGCACCATGTTGTATGCGTCAGGAACTTCAGTTTCAAACTGAAATTTTCCACCCTGGTAGTAACCCTCATCTGGGGTGACAGTTAGCTGAAAGTAATGAAGCTTGTTTGGATCAGGAAAATGCACTTTACACGTACAAGGTAAATTAGCTTCAAGTTCTGCAACCTCTTTAACAAGCAGCCTGTCCCTCACAGACACCCGCCGACTGGAGTCAGAGGCTGTGGCTGACGCCCGGGATCCTTTGAGACCGTCATCCCGCTTCAGCTTGCTTCTCAGCATCACTGCTGCCTTTCTCCTGGGCACCCCGAGACAGGCGAGGCGGGCCCGGCGCCCAACACCATGCCCCAGCCGGCCGGCGGCCCCGAGACGCGGCCCCTCACAGCCTGCACCGGCTCCGGGCCTGGAGCTATATATTTTAAAACGTTGATTTATTGGCTAGCCTTTGCCTTGTTGCTGTGTGGCTTTTCTCTAGTTGTGACTAGCTGGGGCTACTCTCTAGCTGCGGGTGCTGGGCTTCTCACTGCAGTGGCTTCTCTCGTTGCAGAGCACGGGCTCTAGGGTGCATGGGCTTCAGTAGTGGAAACTTCCAGGCTCTGGAGCTCAATAGTTGTGGCGTACAGGCTTATTTGGCCCGTGGCAGGTGGAATCTTCCTGGCCCAGGAATCGAACCTGTTTCTATCGCACTGGCAGGTAGATTCTTTACCACTAAGACAGCAGGGAGGTCCCTAAAGCTATATATTTTAAGAAATTAAGGGAATTTACATGCTTGAAATGCATGGCCCATGGCCCCTCTACATAAAACTTTAGATGAGGTTTATTTCTCTTTGTAAACCCATAGGTGTCAGCCTATTTAAAAAAAAAAGTTTTATTTTTAAAAAGCACATTTTTGCTTCTGTGTTAGATTTTTAAACTTTTCTGAAAGTCAGTGATCTCTTAAATGATTTCAAAAAGTAACTTCTATTGCATGGTATTAACAATACAAAAACATGAAGATATTTAATACCTATAATCTTAGTTTATAAAATAGATATTAAATTTTTTGCACATGTTTCTCCAAATAAGCATATATATATGCACTTGGATTTTTTTTAATGAAGTCTTTACTAAATCCTTCATCCAAGACTTTTAATATTTTTTTAAATTTTAAAACAAAAGAATATTTATTATAGAAAATTTGGGAAGAAATTTAAGATGTTTTAAATCACCTTCAAGAATTGAAAATGACAGATTATCAACTGAAGAATATATTTGCAAGAGGATTAATTGACAAATGACTAGAATAAAGAATATTTGAAGGGATCATAAATTTATAATAAAAAAGACAGAAAGGCTAAATGAAAAATAGATTTAAAGAGTGTGAATAGGGATAAGGCAGGAGCAGAAATATAAGTGGCTAAAAATAATACAAAGAGATGGTCAATCTTCATAGTAACTAGAAAATGCAAACCAAGATAAAAATACCATTTTATACCAAATTAATTGACAGTCTATTTTTTTGAAAAATTTGCAGTAAAAAAATTTTAAAAATTTGAACAATGCCATGTTTTGGAGATGTGGATCACAGGGAATTCTTGTATATAGCTGTTAAGAATAAAAATTGGTATAGCAATTTTAGAAAGTAATGTGGCATTTTCTTTTAAAGATAAACATTTGCTTACCCCACCAATCAGCAATTCCCCTTCTTGGCATATACCCAAGAGAAACTCTTTTACATGTATACCAGGAGATGTATGCATGAATGTTTTTAGTAATACTATTCAAAATAGCAAAAAAAAAAAAAAAAAAAAAAAAAACTGAAAATGTTCCACACTTTATTGCCAAGAAAATAGATAAACTGTAGTATAGTCACAAAATACACTTTTATCCAGCAGGAAAAATTAGTGAATTATATCTATATATTACTTTAATATCATACTGTACTTGGGAGGTGCAAACCATGGTGAGGAAAAGGGAGCTACAGCAACAATATATGAGAGAGAAAATAAATTAACAACCCTGATCCATGCATGGACCAAGTATGATAGTGCGGCAGAACTGAGGATTATAATCAATCCAATTTCGTGCATACTGGTAACACATGTCAGAAGATAAATTATTCTATTTTTGAATAAAGAAAGAAAATTTAACTGCTTCCCAGGTGGCATTTCAAGTGTGTGCATGCTAAATTGCTTTAGTTGTGTCTGACTCTTTGTGACCCTATGGACTGTAACCCTCCAGGCTGCTCTCTCCATGGGCTTCTCCGTGCAAGAATACTGGAGTGGGTTGCCATGACCTTCTCCAGGGGATCTTCCCAACCCAGGGGTTGAACACGCATCTCTTGCATCTCCTGCATTGGCAGGAGGGTTCTTTAACACTAGCACTGCCTGGTATACCTTGGTATTTCAAGATCGCTTACTAAATATATGACCCAAATACTCCATGCTTCTTGGACTGGTTTCAATCCTGCTTGTCAGTAATTTCTCTTAAGTAGTTCCTTTCATTAACTCTCAACTTCTTTCTTCTTATTTATTTTTTAGTTGAAGTATAGTTGATTTACATTGGTGTGTTATTAATAGTTTCAGGTGTATAGCAAAAAAAAAAAAAAGACACAAAGCAACTGATAAACTTCTTTCGATTCCCTTTCTCTATCAAGTCTTTCCTCTTCTTAAAAGCCCAGTTCAACATGTTCACTAAAACTTTTCTGATCAAAGTCTATCTTTCAGCACTTCCTTAGTGGTCCAGTGCCTAAGACTCCGCATTCCCAGTGCAGAGAGTACAGGTTTGATCCCTGGTCAGGGGACTTGAGCTCACATGCCACAATTAAAGATCACGCATGCTGCAAGGAAGATCAAAGATCCCAAGTGTCACAACTAAGAGCTGGCACAGCCAAAAAAAAAAAGTCTTTCTAAGAGCAGACACGTAAGTGTAATAGAAATAAAAGACACAGGGATATCTTAGGAAAACACAGGAATGAAATAAACATGACATTTGATTGATACACATGTCCACAGTTCTACTCGAAATTTTAGTCCCTCCTTTCCCATTTCATCTCTTCTGCATTCGTACAAATTGTTGCTATGAAGCCCTCTTTTTGTAAAAAAAAAAAAAAAAAAAAATCTGTTTGCATTATTTATATGAAAGTTACTAGTATTTTCCAAATTGTAAGTAGTTTAGGAGGCCAGGACCATCCTTGGAGCAGATGCTGTTGGTGCCTCATGAGATCTGGCGGGATGCCCTGTGGGTGGTCGTGCCCAAGCCCCAGCTGCTGATAACACTGCAGCTCCCGCTGCTGTCTTCTCTAAAGGGTTGCCTTTGAGCAACTTTAACTGCTTTGGAGTTAGATCTTCCTCACAGCAGCCAGTAGCCAATGACTTTTGATGCAGGAGCTGCAAGAGTCCATCGCCTTAGAGAAGGACAAATTCTGTGGTGCAAATTACCCTCCCAAACATTCCCCCAGGATAAGATTGAGGCTAGACTTGACCTTGCTTGACTTCTTCCTCCCTCTCCTGCTTTCCTTGCTACCTGACGGGGTCTCCAGAGAGCACCCCATTAGCAAAATCACTTACAGAGAAATTCTCCTCTCAAGCTCCAGGAAACCTGACCTAACACAGTTATTTACTAAAACTTGTATCATCTAGAATGCTGATCACAATGATTGGAACAAAATAGAACTAAGTACCAGTTTGTTGAATTTATTAGTGATTTTGTATTAAAGTTTGCTGGAAGGATGTTAGTGTGTGTGTAAGAAATAATTCTCTCTCTCTCTTTTTTTCTTCCTTTTATAGGTAAATGTATCCAAGGACTCTTGATTGTGAAAAACAGGACTTATTTCAGAATAATTTAAGCACAAAAGATTATGTATTGGTGCCCATAACTGCAAAGTCCAAAAGCAGCCCAAGTCACCGTGGGTTAATGAGACTTCTAGGCACAGCTGAAGCCAGGGGCTTGGATGGTGGCATCTTTCATTTATCCCCCTTTCCTGCTGGCCTCCGTGTTTTTGTTCTTTGTCTTGTTATCCTCCACTATACGTGGTTTCCTTCATCTGGCCCAGAAAGGTGGCTGTACACAGCTTCAACTCACTGCATCCTCACTCCTTATGAGCCCAGAAGGAACAAAGCTTCTCTTTCTTTGAGGAGCCATATATAAAATCCCCCCAAATACTATCTGACCAAACGCCCATCTCCAAATGAATTACCATGGCCGAGTCATCCAGGCAGCAGGCAAACTTGGGCTGGTCCCATTGCTGTTTGTGATAGCAGTGGTTCAGGCACTCACTCATGTCTGACTCTTTGTGACCCCATGGATGGTAGCCCGCCAGACTCTCTGTGCGTGGGATTCTCCAGGCAAGAGTACTGGAGTGGGGTGCCATTTCCTTCTCCAGGGGATCTTCCCAGCCCAGGGATCAAACCTGAATCTCCTGCATTGGCAGGTGCGTTCTTTACCACTGAGCCATCAGGGAAGCCCTGTTAGTACCATTAGATTTTTTCTACTAGAAACTAAAATTTGAAAAGATGGAGAAATAAGTTTTGGCAGTGACATAAGAAGTTGAAAGTCCAAGAGATTAGGAAGAGTCCATGAGGGGGAGAGGAGGGGAGAGGAGTCATGTAGGAGCTGATGATGGGCACATGTCTGTGTGCATGCATGTGTACATGTGCACATACATGTCACATGTATGTGTGTGTTCATTTTCCTTCAAATAGACAAAGGCATGGGTCTCATTGGCAGTCAGCACAACAGAACTCTGAGGATAAAAGTAACCTTGAACACCACTTAGTTAAAAAGGAAAAGGACTTGTTATTTCACTCATTAGTGGTTTATGAGTATCACTGTAATTAACAAAAGCTGTTTGAAATGTTTTAAAATAAAGACAAAGAAATTGAGGCTTAGATTGTGCATTCATTTTTTTTTCTTCCTGAAGGTCGTTTTATTGCAAAACCACAAATACAGCACAGACATGAAATCATATAAGCATATGATCCTCCTAACCATTAGAAGTATGTCTTCTTGTCTTGGCGTTAACCAACTGGGAAACAGTGTTGTAAGAATTCGGGGGTTGGGGGTGCTGGATTCTGGACTGGGCTTTTGACAATTAAGGGAACCAAGTGGAACCTTCCTCTTCCCCCTGTGATGTCCCACTTTGGGACAGGAACAGAGAATTAAAAACAGCAACATTTAAACAGCTCAGTTTTAAATTTTACTACTTTGTCAAAATATTTTTTTTTCTCTTGTTCCTATTCACTTGACATCATGTATTCGTTTTTTATTGCTGGGTGAATGCATTATGAAAAACACAGTGGTTTAAAATATCACAAATCTATTATCTCACAGTTGCAATGGGCCAGCAATCTGGGCGGGGTCAATTGGGTTCTCTTCATAGGGTCTCAGAAGGCTAAAATCAAGGGGTTAGTAAGGCTGCATTTTTTTAAATTTACCTTTTTTAAAAACTATTTATTTTTAATTGGAGGATAATTGCTTTAAAATATTGTGTTGATTTCCGCTACACATCAGCGTGAACCAGCCATAGGTGCCTCCCCCTTGAACTCCCCCCCACCTCCCATCCCATCCCACCCCTCTAGGCTGTCACAGAGCACTGGGTTGAGCCTCCTGTATCACACGGCAAATTCCCACTGGCTATCTATTTTACGCACAGTGATGTATTTGTTTCAATGATACTCTCTCAATTCTTCCCACCCTCTCCTTCCCCGCTGCGTTCACAGGATCCGTTCTCTATGTCTGTATCTCCAGCGCTGGCCTGCACGTAGCTTCATCAGTACCATCTTTCTAGATTCCATATGTATGCGTCAATGTATGGCATTTGTTTTTCTCTCGATTTTACCTGAGGCTCAGGCCGTCTTCCCTGCTCACTGGTTGTGGTGGAGTTCATTCCCGTGAGGTTTCATGAATGCCTCCCTGTTTCTTCCCAGTGGGGGCTTCCTATCAGGCCACAGTCACCTGGGCCCATCCATGGGCCCACTTACAACATGGCAGCCTACGTCCTCAAGACCAGCCAAAGAATCGGTCATACCCCAACTGTCTTCTCAAGAAGTCTTTTCTTTTTTTTTTTTTTTTTAAGAAGTCTTTTAAAAACTCCTTCCTTGAGTCTCACCCACCCACAGAAATTCCTTCTTTGGTTAACTCAAAGTCAACCCATTTGGGATTTTAAATCCTTTTGCAAAATGCCTTCACTTGTGTCATATAAACTGCTCATAGGATGAAACCCATCATACCTGGTCTTGTTCAGTTGCTTAGTCATGTCCAATGTCTTTGCAACCCTGTGGTCTGTAGCCTGCCAGGTCCCTCTGTCCATGGGATTTTCCAGGCAAGAGTGCTGGAGTGGGTTGCCATTTCCTTGCCCACACTCAAGTGGAGAGCATCTTCATCAGGGGTTTGGAAAACTTGGGGGCCATCTCAGAATTCTGCCTACCATAGTACGATGATCCAAAGTGACACCATGTTAAATCCGAGTTTCAGATAAGCAGCGAGTAAGCTTCTGGTATGATTTTCCCACACCGTTGATTCTGGAATGCTCCACAATATCTAAAACGGGTTTACAAGGTCAAAGGCTCACCTGCACAGGTGATGTGATTGAGTAGAGCAGGCCATGGAGGAACTACAGCTAGCAATGGTGGCCATGCCCAGGGGAAGGAGGCCAGGGCCCCCCACACCAGCTGCCTGTGGCCATGAAGACTCACAGGCCAAGTGGAAGGAACTTCTGATTCTTTGTTTAGGAAACAGAATTTTTACTTCCCTTTCTGCTTGAATTCTTCCGCTGATCACAGTAATCCACAATTTTCAAACAAATTTCGCAAACTATGCAAAGCATGTTTATGGACTGTAGTTTGGCCCCTGGAGGCCAGTTTGTGACCCAAAATCTAAGATCTGGGGACTTCCCTGGTCGTCCAGTGGCTGAGACTTGGCCTTCCAATGTAGGGGGGTGCAGGTTCGATCCCTGGTTGGGGAGGTAAGATCCCACAAGATTCGTGGCCAAAAAGACACATAAAACAGAAGCAATATTGTAACAAATTAGATAAAGACTTTAAAAATGGTCCACAAGAAAAAAAAATTCTGTAATCACCAAAAGAGAAGTCTGAAAAAACCTTCGCCCATCCACGCAGGTCACTTTCACTAGGCCTGTTCACAACATTCTTCCATCCAAAGCTCAACATACATGCATCCCTTTACTTCTCCACATCATTTAGCCCCCGAGCTTCATCTCTTAAACAAAATTGATTTACCCCAAAAGAAAAGTGATTTAAAAGTCCTACCAGCCAGCTATAATGTCAGGAAAGAGCCAGATTTACAAATCCTCCAAAATGTACAGTAAATGCCAAATAAAAACTTTCAACTTACCAATCTGTGTTTATAGGAAGCATAAATCAGTGATGAGGATGGAATGATCCTGACATAATTATGATTAAGTTTTGATCTTTTAATTTGTTTTATTTATATTTCCTTGCAATTTTGACCTTCTCTTTACAAGTATACTTCTGATTTTTTTGACCACTTAATAATAATATTCTCATAAAAACTCAGCTAGTGAAGGCTTTGTTTAGGTATTCAAGTTCAGGGTATATTATAATTTAGAGAGTCAGTGAGACATTGCAGGGATTATTTCCAGACAGCTTTTTTGGATTTAATCCTGAGGGACAGTGTTCCCATAGGAGAGCATGTGTACCCTTGTTGGCACACCAGGTCATTTTAGAAACTTTTTAAAAGTCAGTATTTATTTATTCTAAATTTCCTTCATATTTAAGGAAAACAAAAAGAACAAATAAAAAACCCAGCACACAGAAATGGAAATCTAATGAAGATTATTGTTTAAGACAAGGGTCAGTTTAAATTTTAAAAAGCAAGTGAATTAAAAAAAAAAATACTAAGAAAAGCATTGTGAAAATGATACAAAAATACAGCCAAAAATCCTAAAGTTGGGAGGCACAGGATGGAAGTGAGAGGAATATTGTTCTAGAGTCAGACATGGAATCCACAGTCTGGCCAGCCCTTGAAGTCAGCCTGAGCACAGGTCTGGACCAGCTGAGGAAGGACCTGAACGTTCCAGCACAAAGCCTTCTGCCTTGCATGCTTTGTTTGCTCGGGGAACGTAATACTCTTTGTGGTGTGCCGTAGGGTTCCCCGTGGCTCAATCAGTAAAGAATCTGCCTGCAGATCAGGAGACCTGAGTTTGCTCCTGGGTCAGGAAGATCCCCAGGAGAAGAGAATGGCACCCCACTCCAGTATTCTCGCCTGGAGAATTCCACGGACAAAGGAGCCTGGTGGGCTGCAGTCCACGGGGCGGCAAAGAGTCAGACACGCCTGAGCAACCATCACTTTCACTTTGATGATGCGTCATGAGTCTTGACTTCAGGATGCATTTTCTCTGGGGCGAATTCTCAAATTTTTGACTCAGAAACCATTTAGGACCTGACTTCTCCCGAGGGCAAGATGCAGACACTAGCAGTGAGAAGGCATCTGGGGTGGTTTGCAGCTCTGGGGGCTTCACAGGGCCAGGTCTGCTCTCACCTCTAGGGACCCTCCCACCCCAGACATCAGTGAGCAAGAATCTTTAAGCAGGCCTTTCCCACTCTCTCAGCTGAGCCGTCCCTCAGGCAGTTTCCGCAAAGTTCACACAGAGAGTCACCACCTGGCCCAGGGATTCCACTCCTAGGTGTATATCCAAGAGAGATGCTGACCTACGGCCACACAAAAGCCTGCACACAGCTGTTCATGGTGTTATTGACGAGAGCCAAGTGTGGAGACAGTTATGCATCGAATAATGACTGGATGAATACAATGTAATATATCCATGCAAGGGGCATTACTCAGCAAATAAAAGAAATAAAATGCCAATATGTGTTACAGTGAGAACAAACCTTAAAAACACGTGAGGTGAAAAAACTCAGTCACAAAAGGCCACATATTCTATGATTCCACTGATATGAAGTGTTCAGAATAGGCAATTATATTTAGAGACAGAAAGTAGATTCTTGATGACAGGACTGGGGAGTTGGGTTGAAATGAGGAGTGACTGCTAATGGTTATGGAGTTCTTTCTGGTGTGGTAAAAATATCCTAAAATCTGTGGTGGTGGTGAGGGTGCAACTTTGTAAATATACTAAAAACTATTGACTTGTACACTTAAAATGAGTGACTTGTATGGTAAGTGAGTTACATCTCAATAAAACTGTAACTGTCTTGTTTTAAAGCACATCATCTCATGGCAAAGGGATCACAAACTCTTAACTCTCATTTTTTGCTCAGGATGGCGTTTCAAAGCACCCCCCTCCATCTACCGTGCCCTCCTCATCTACCACTCTCCCTTCCCCCATCTATTGTTGGCATCAGCTATGTGGTGTGGGACGCAGAGAGGAGTAAAAGAGGAGTTTGGGGCTGAGGTTGAGAGAGATGAAGCTCCAGGATTCTTGGGATGAAGGAGGGGCTGAAAATTTTTCAGAGGAGGGAGGCAAAGAAGATGTATTTAGAACCAGGAACCCCAAACTTTCCTGATTTAATAGATTTCTTTTTTTGTAAGAGAAAGAAAGAGAAGCTTTCTACCATAAAGAGAAAGAAGATCTTTAAAGCAACTCGTGTTTATTACAGAAATGTAAAAAAGTAAAAAAGAAGCCCATAAAAATAGCCATAATTTATCCCATGCAAAGATAATCACCATGTGGACCCATATTCAAAGAATTGTATACACTAAGGGGATTTAATATCATATATAGCATTATCATCTTGCAGTGTCTCACAAAAAAAAGTGATTTTGTTACTGTTTATGGATTTTGAAAATCCATAGGCTCAGAGAGCTGAGGTTAACATGGAGAAGCATTAGACATGCAGTCATGCATGAGTGTAAGTGACTTGTTCAGACTCTAGATTAAGGTTTGTGCGTTTGTGCACGTGTCTTCTGCCTGTGTTACCCACACCCACCCCCCTACCCACACCCCGGTCCACCTCCGCATGCAGTGGGCTCTTCCACTAACACAGTCAGGGACACGTAGGTGCAATTCCTTTAAAACATGCGCCATGCACCTGCTATGTTGAAGGCCCTGCGCCCAGGGACTGAGTATGCACTTGTGAAATTTTGAAAATAAAATAAAAGGAGAAATCCAAAGCAGATATCATCCCTATTTCCTTAGAGATTGTATTTTAGTAGGGGAAAGCTTACTCTGTTGCGAGGTGTTTCACATGTGAATTTTTTTTAAATACTAAAATCTAATTTTTAAAATTTGCTAGTTAGTCTCTATTAAAATAACGAATTAGAACGGATTCAACTTCATTTGTGGGGAACATCCCTCTCACTGCCACTTGGAATTCACTGCCTTGGGTGAGAGAGAATGGGATTAGTCACAAAGAGAACGTAGGAAACCGTAGGTAGTAACCTTGCATTTCCCCGGGACAGAGGAACGTGAGTGGATGAACATGTTCTGTTGTAACGCTCTATTACAACTGACCAGAAGAAAAGCAAGAAGCACTGCTTTCTAAAATTCTAAAATAGTCGGTGGTTCTGTGGGCAGACGCAGAGCCCACAAAACGTACTATGGACCTTCTGCAAATACCTTCTGTTGTAGTTCTTGAGAGCAAAATGATCTCCACTGCTATTGGCAAAGGAGGAACGGAACAGATGTGATTGCAACAAGCCCAGCGAATCTTGTCTGTGGGGGTCCTTGGGCCGGGCATTCCAATACAAATAGGAGTGAGAATAGCCTGTACCTGGTAGGAGGTCATGACTGGCGCAGGGCCCAAAATGGGCCAAGTCATCCACACATGCATCAGGAGATGCGGGTTTGATCCCTGGGTTGAGAAGATCCCCTGGAGAAGGAAATGACAATCCACCCCAGTATTGCCTGGAGAATCCCATGGACAGAGGAGCCTGGAGGGCTACAGTCTATGGGGTCGCAAAAGAGTCAGACATGACTGAGCATGCACACACTATATGATCCATAAACACAGTGTAATGTTTGCCTCATAGTCTGACCAACTGTTCAGAGGAATCATAACTTGCAGAGTTTCACCAAGAGGGTGAGTATCTTAGGGTAAGGATGGTTTGTCCAGTAAAGAAGTGGGAAGATGTCTTTCCAGGCAGATGAACAGCAGGTGCAAAGGTGCATGTGTATATGTGAAGAATTCAAAGAATATTCAGAACCAACCAGAGAGACACAGGCCCAG
Source organism: Muntiacus reevesi (assembly GCF_963930625.1). Classification (NCBI taxonomy): domain Eukaryota; kingdom Metazoa; phylum Chordata; class Mammalia; order Artiodactyla; family Cervidae; genus Muntiacus; species Muntiacus reevesi. The sequence continues at coordinate 5,052,549 of NC_089270.1, read as the reverse complement.
AAGGGTAGCTGGAGGCCGATTAAGAAGAATCGGAAACCACATTATGTTTGGATTTAATCCCAAGGGCCAGTGTTCCCAAAGGGGAGCACACATACCTTTGTTGGCATACCAGGTCATTTTAGAAACATTTTTTTAAAAAATCACTCTTTTACTTATTCTGACTTTTCTTCATATTTAATAAAAACAAAACTTACCCACACACAAAAACATGGAAATGGAAATTTAATGAAGATTATTGCTCAGGACAAGGGTAAGTTGAAGTAAAAATTAGTAAGTGAACTTAAAATATTAAGAAAAGCATTGTGAAGATGATACAAAAATGCAGCAAAATATCATAAAGCTGGGAGGCATGTGAGGGAGGTGTGAGGAATATTGTTCTAGAGAGTTAGTCATGGGAGCCATCAGCGAGGCAGGAGAGAACTTGCAGAGCATTGCAGATGGTGCTGAGCTTTGCAGATCTCGACAGCAGCAGAGCGGAGGGTGACCTGAGACCAGGGGAGAAGAGAGGTGGGGATCTGGGTCGGGAGACAGAGGGGTGGTCCGAGAAAGAGATGGTGAGGCTGAAACCACAGCAAGGATGGCGTGGATGGAGGCGAGGGACAGATTTGAATATGCTTCCCCTGCTTCCTGTCAAAACAGCACACAGCTTGGCAAGCAGGCAGGAAATGAGAAGAGGATGCTTTCCCCAGATTATTATCATTTATGCTTCCTTTCCCATTTATTGGTATTAAAGTCATAACGTTGCAAGATGGTGATGTTTTCTTCCAGTGCCCGGAAGCAGCCGTTCTAAGTGCTCATAAATATCTTTGGGAAGGAACCAACCAGAGAGTTTCAAAATGGACTTTCTGAGTTAGTCATTACAGCATTTGGGCTTAACTGCCGGCCACTTATAACTGGCCACATGCAAAGAAATGCCACTTTGAAGTTCATTAGTTGCCATCAACTATAAAAGAGGAGCCAAATCCTACCGGGTGGATTGATGGTTCTTTTAACCCCCCTCTCTCTTTGATGGCCTGAGTAAATCAAGATTCAACTTTTCTAACACTGGTGATTGTGGGGAGGGAAGGAAAGGTACCGTGGTGAGTACCACTCCAATTTTTGCTGCTTGAAATTCATCTGCATTTCCTCTCCTATAAGCAACCCCCCCCCAAACCACCCTTCTCCCACTTGACCATTTTAATCCTTGAATGAAGATGAGTCTAACCCCACTCCTTGTCCTCCAGCCAGATTCAAGTCTCAGGTGTGGACAATAAGCGTGTCTTACTGCAATGGTCTGAGTGACTGGTACATTGTTGTTGTTGCTTGCTAAGTGATGTCTGACTTTTTTTTTTTTCAGTGGGTTTTGTCATACATTGATATGAATCAGCCATAGAGTTACACGTATTCCCCATCCCGATCCCCCCTCCCACCTCCCTCTCGATGTCTGACTTTTTGCGACCTCGTGGACTGCAGCACACCAGGTTTCCCTCTCCTTCATCACATCACAAAGTTTACTCAAACTCATGTCCATTGAGTCGGTGATGCCTTCCAGCCTTCTCATCCTCTGTTGCCCCCTTCTCCTCTTGCCTTCAATCGTCCCAGCCATGGGGTCTTTCTCAGTGAGTCAGCTCTTTGCATCAGGTGGCCAAGTATTGGAGTTTCAGCTTCAGCCCCAGCCCTTCCAATGAATAGTCAAGGTTGATTTCCTTTCAGATTGACTGGTTTGATCTTGCTGTCCAAGGGACTCTCAAGAGTCTTCTCTTCACCACAGTTTGAAACCATCAATTTTTCAGCTCTCAGCCTTCTTTATGGTCCACTCTCACATCTGTCCAGGACTAGCGGAAAAACCATAGCTTTGACTATAGGGACCTTTGTCGGCAAAGTGACATCTGCTTGTTAATACACTACCTAGGATTGTCATAGCTTTTCTCTCAAGGTATATACATGCCTAAGCTAACAGCACAAACCCTGTCAACCAGATTCAGACCCAACAAGTTTTGCTGGAACTAATTCATTATGAAGAAACACTTTTTCTATAGTAAGTCCCCTACATATGAATCTTCAAGTTTCAAATGTTCAAAGATGCAAGCACATGCTCACATGCCCAATTGTGTAAGTTAGTTCACATATCCAGCGTAACTGTCACATGTGTGCATCCTTTACAAGTGGTTATGCTTTTGCCTACTCTACTGTACAGAAATGTATACAGTACAGAAGTACCATGTCTTTATTTCAAGCCCAGGGTGTCCAGAAGCAAGCGTAAAAGCAGCCACGATGATGTAATTCATACAACAGTACTTTTTAAGGTACTGTACTGTAAGATTAAAAGTGTTTTCTTTATTTGTTTGTGTTTGCTTTTTATTTATCAAGTATTATAAACCTATTACAGTACAGTACCTATATAGCCAATTGTGTTGGTCGGGTACCCAGGCTAACTTTATTGGACTTAACGAACAAATTATAAACGTGCTCTCTGAGCAGAACTCATTCATGCATAAGGGACTTATGGCATTTAGATGTGAACTTGAAGGGCTGGAGGGACATATGGGGAGGGAGAATATAGCCCATCCAGGGAGACACGGAGCTCCAGGAGACAAAGTGTCTCTCTCTTGATATCACTGTTTGGTCCTTTCCATAGTTTCTGTCTCTGAACTTGGCAGTTTTGTGAAAAAAATACCACCACAATCCTCATCTTTTCTTTTTCAGGGCAATTGGAACTGCATTTCTGTCCCCGGAGACCAAAAGTCATTATACAGTCCTTGTGTCCTTGATGTCCTAAGAAGCCCAGCTGAATAAGAGCAGATGCAACTGGGACAGGATGGGGGATCAGCAGTGGAGGAGGCCAGTGTGGGAGGGAAAGGATAAGTGGGTGTCTCAATTCAATTCTGCAAAGATTCATAAAGGGGACAGAAGTGTGGGGAGCAAGGTTGGGCAGGAGAGAACGGATATCCAGAGTTAAGAAGGCAGTCTGTGTTCTTAAAGCAATTAGCATCCATGCAGGTGGGGGAAGGGTGACGTTCCCCCCCATCTTCGCCTCTGCCAGAGCCACCCCACTGCCACCTTCTCTCCTGGTTTCCATGCCTGCTGCCATCTCCCATCCCAAAGAGAAAATGGAAGCCATCGTCTGAGAGCTCCCCGGCGTCCTTGCCTCTCTGTGCCCAATATCACATAAAACCAGTCCCCTGGAGACTAGCTTTGTAAGTGTACACGAAACAGCAAAACTCCAAGCTGGAAAGTCTGCATGCAGATTGGATGATGATCTGGAAAAACCTTCCCTACAGTTTCTCTTTGAGAGTCCGTTGGACTGCAAGGAGATCAAACCAGTCAGTCCTAAAGGAAATCAGACCTGAATATTCATCAGAAGGACTGATGCTGAAGTGAAGCTCCAATACTTTGGCCACCTGATGTGAAGAGCTGACTCATTGGAAAAGATCCTGATGCTGGGAAATATGGAAGGCAGGAGGAGAAGGGGGCTACAGAGGATGAGATGGTTAGGTGGCATCACCGACTCAATGGACGTGAGTTTGAGCAAACTCTGGGAGATGGTGAAGGACAAGAAAGCCTGGCATGCTGCAATCCATGGGGTCGCAAAGAATCAGACACGACTGAGCGACTGAACAATAACAGTCTCTCCTCTCTTCTTTTGTGCTCATTCCTCTGACAATTGCATTTTACCTTCACCTACAAAATTGAGTGGGATTTTCCAGGTGGCTCAGTGATAAAGAACCCAACTGCCAATGCAGGAGATGCTAGCTTGATCCCTGGATTGGGAAGATCCCCTGGAGAAGGAAATGGTAACATGGTCCAGTAGGACCTGGGAAAATTCCAGGGACAGAGGAGCCTGGTGGGCTACAGTCCCTGGGGTCACAAAGAGTCAGACATAATTGAGCGACTGAATTCAACTGGACTGACAGCATGCCCGCACATGCAAAGTTGAATACTACATGAAGCATTTAAAAGGAAAGAAAAAGAAGAAAGAAAGAAGGTGAAAGCAAGAAGAAAGGAAAGGAGAAAAAGAGAGAAATAAGGGAGGAAAGGAGGAGCTGAAGGAGGTAGAGAGGGAGTAAGGGAGAAACACTGGTTGCCTCTTGGAGTTCGTTGGCATGGAAACGTGATATATCTCTGAACAAAGATCTCCGTTCAATTGCGATACTGCTGTGTATCAGTCCAACAGTATAACCCCGGGGCGGGGATCACAAAGCATTACCAAAGAAACACAAGCTGAGGGGAAGTCTAGAACAAAGTGAGGGGGGGGGGTGGGATAGTCCCTGGAAATGCAGAGACACATCCAGTTCTGGAAGTTGAGGTCGTGGAGCTGAGTCCCAGCTCATCTGAGCTGGGAGAGGCAGCCGTTGCCTTTCTTTCTGTTGCTTAGCCAGCAGAAATCAGGTCGTTTGCAGAGCCTGCCTGCCCTTCTATCCTGGAATAAGAAATATATGGTCGTGTGTTATTTCTGCATTCCAGGAAGATGCTTCTCCCTCCTGTCTCCTAAATGGAACCACTGGGTCTATAAACACTGCAGGAATCCAACACACAAAGCATCAGCCCTGTGGATTCCTCTTGACTCTATGCCTGTGCGCCTCATTGTTTCTGCCTTGGAAGCCCTTTCTCTAGCCTCCCTTACCAAGCTGCTGAATTCCTTGTGCACCTCTTCAAACTGAAGGACATAGATTTATGGCTCCTCCTCGGAAACTGCAATAAAATCCAGGAAAGGTGAGGCATGGGGGGAAAGGAGGAGTCCTTCCATCTTGAACATATTTCCCAGTGAGTCAGCAAGCAGGCTGCTTCGAGGGAAATGGTCAGGAATATCTGTGAAAAACAGGAGCAGGGCCATCAAATAACGATGCTCTCAGTACTCATTAAGATTAGAACCACCACAGGACCTCAACAAGGACAATGTTCTCTTGCAGCAGGGAGAAACACTGGGTTTCTGTGTTGACAGAAAAAAATCTACAGTGGTCATCTCAAAATGCTTTCTATTCGAAGTAGGAACATTTAAGTTGTAAATTAGTATAAAACTCAAATACTCACCTGCCTTTATAAAGACTCATCCACAAAACTGTGTGAGCCCAGGCAGATAAAGGCATCAGATCACTACAGATGTGATCAGATCTGATGCAGATCACTACAGATCCCTACTGGCAGTCTCTGGGATGGGGGCACTGTCCCCTGAAGGATGTATCAAAGGACAGCTGTAAAATCTACCAGGGCTGGGAGGATGCTCCTTCAGGAGGGAGGCAAGTGCATGGGGCAGGAAATCACACAGACTGTTTGGGAAACGGTGACGGAGCCAGGAATCAGGTTAGGAGTCTGAGATATGAAGAGTGGCAGAGAAACCCAAAGCAGTGGTCTGGGGTCAGGTCACATTATTTTAGGGAATTTGAACTTTGTTTATGGACAGACGGATGCCCAGGAAGGTTTCAGAGCAGGCAGTGTTGTCATCAGATCTGTGCTTTTTTTAAAGGTGCTTTTGAGACTTAATTTTAGCATGAATCTTGGTGCTTTTGAAAGGTGGTGCTAGAGAAGACTCTTGAGAGTCTCTTGGACTGCAAGGAAATCAAACCAGTCAATCCTAAAAAAAATCAACCCTGAATATTCATTGGAAGCACCGATGCTTTCACTCATTGCAGTGAAAGATTGAGGGCAGGAGAAGGGGATGACAGAGGACGAGATACTTAGACAGCATCACTGATCCAATGGACATGAATTTGAGCAAACTCTGGGAAATAGTGAAGGAGAGGGGAGTCTGGTGTGCTGCAGTCCATGGGGTTGCAAAGAGTCAGACATGACTGAGCAACTGAACAACAAGAATTTAGCAAGAATCCCAGGAAATTAACCCTTCTAAGATGATTTGTTCTAAATTTTTGTGGGAAATTGGCTATTGTAGGTATATGACAGAAGTGCCGAGACACTTGCAGAGAGAGGAAGTCTTCTCTACTGGCCTTATTCTCTCAGATATGGTTTAGCATTGCCCCAGGCTTGATTGGGGAGGTGTCTTCTGTTGTAGCTCCCCCTTCAGGGAACCCTCTTACACTGTTGGTAGGAATGTAAATTGATGCAGTCACTATGCAGAACAGTGTGGAGGTTCCTCAGCCGTTAAAAAGAATTCATTTGAATCAGTTCTAATGAGATGGATGAAACTGGAGCCCATTATACAGAGTGAAGTAAGTCAGAAAGATAAAGAACATTACAGTATACTAACACATATATACGGAATTTAGATAGATGGTGGCGATAACCCTATATGCAAAACAGAAAAAGAGACACAGAAATACAGAACAGACTTTTGAACTCTGGGGGAGAACGTGAGGGTGGGATGTTTTGAAAGAACAGCATGTATATTATCTATGGTGAAACGGACCACCAGCCCAGGTGGGATACATGAGTCAGGTGCTCGGGCCTGGTGCACTGGGAGGACCCTGAGGAGTCGGGTGGGGAGGGAGGTGGGAGGGGGGATCGGGATGGGGAATACATGTAACTATATGGCTGATTCATGTCAATGTATGACAAAACCCACTGAAATGTTGTAAAGTGATTGGCCTCCAACTAATAAAATAATATTAAAAAAAAAAAAAAAAAAAAGAATGAAAAATAGAACTAAGATACGATTCAACAATACCACTCCTGGGCATATACCCAGAGAAAACCATAAATCCCAAAAGATATGTGCACCTCAGTGTTCATTGCAGCACTCTTTAGACTAACCAGCACTTGGAAGCAACCTAAATGCCCATGAAGAGGGGAATGGGTGAAGATGACGTGGCACACATGTATGATGAAATATTACTTAGCCATAAAAAGGAACTAAATTGTACCTTTTGCAGAGACGTAGATGGACGTAGAGAGTGGCACATAGAGGGAAGTAACTCAGAGAAAAACGTATATCATATTAAAGCATATATCTGGAATCTAGAAAGATGATAGAGAGGAACACATTTGCAAAGCAGAAATAAAGGTGTAGATGTAGAGAACAAGCCCATGGACTCCAGGGTGGGAAGGCAGAGGTGGGATGACTTGGGAGGTTGAGACTGATGTATATATTAACACACCACTGTGTATAAAATAATAGCTTCCCAGGGGGCGCTAGTGGTAAAGAACCTGCCTGCCAATGCAGGAGATGGAAGAGCCATAGGTTTGATCCCTGGAACTCGGGAAGATCCCTTGGAGGAAGGCAAGGCAACCCACTCCAACATTCTTTCCTGGAGAATCCCATGGACAGAGAAGCTGGGAGGACTAGAGCCCATTGGGTCTCAGAGAGTCAGACACGACTGAAGTGACTTAGCGAATGCATAAAACAGATGATTAGTGAGAACATATTGTATAGCACAGGGAACTCTCCTCAGTACTCTGTGATAACTTACAGGGGAGAAGAGTCCCCAAAAGACGGGACATATGTATGCGTAGAGCTGGTTCACTTTTCTCCACTGCAGACGCTAACACGACACTGCAAAGCAATTATATTCTCATAAAAATGTCTTAAAAAATAAAAGAAGCAGCCATGACCATGCCCTGTCTGTCTGCTCGTCTGCAGGGAGCTGTCAGCTCATCATTCCAGAAGCTCAGATAGCCATTTACAGACAAATCATATCTGCCTCCCTCTTAGAGCCCAGACAAGAGGTAGGTCAATCAATAACAGTATGAAATATTTAAATTAAAGGGAAAAAGGGAAAAAAAACAAACAGCTGCCTTTCTGGTACTTGAAGCATAGCAACGTGATACAACACTGCTTAGAAATAGATTCTGGCTTTTGCAACCTCCCCGTTCTCATGTGCAGGTCCCTGGGGTGGTGGTCTGTCTGGGCTCTCATGACAGAATGTCACAGATGGGGTGGCTCCAATGACATTTACTTCTCCTAGTTCTTGAGGCTGGGAAATCTAAGATTAAGACTCCTCAGACCTGGTGAGAGCCCACTTCCTGGTTCCTCGGTGGCTCTCCTCTTGCTGTGTCCTTCACATGGTGGAAGAGATGAGGGACAAGAGATGGATACTCATCAGAATCGTGAGGGCTCCACCCTCATGACTGAATCACTTCCCAAAGGCCCCACCTCCAAATACTATCCCACTGGGGGTTAGGTTTCAACACATGAATCTAGGGGGACAGAATCATTCAGTCTATTGCACCGGCCACATGTTAGTCCCCTGGTCTCTTGACCTCCCATTACCCCACTGAGGTCATGACCTCAATGACACAATTCTCTATTCCCTCCCGAGTCCAGCTAATGCTCCTGGCTTAATTCCAAATGCTCCCTCACTTGATGCTTGTGCATGTGTGGTTCAGGCCCTTCAGTCATGTCTGATTCTTTGTGACTCCATGGGCTGTAGCCCTCCAGGCTCCTCTGTCCGTGGGATTCTCCAGGCAAGAATTCTGGAGTGGGTCACCATGACCTCCTCCAGGGCATTTTCCCAACTCAGGGATTGAACCAGTGTCTCCTGTGCCTCCTGCATTACAGGCAGATTCTTTATCCACTGAGCCACCTCGGAAGCCCCATGATGTTCATCTACCCTCAGTTACCCTTGACTACCCTTGTAGACTTCCCAGGGTGCTCAGTGGTATGTTCTCCTTCTGTATCTCCAGCTTCGCTCATCTGCCTGTGATGACCCTCACCTCTTCTTTCGAGTCTTTAGCATTTCTTTTTTTAATTAGAAAAAAGTTAAGTCGACATGTTGTATTTTCATTTGTATTCAGTTAAAGAAATTTTCTTTCTTTCTTTTTTTTGGCCACAAGGCATGCAGGATGTTAGTTCCCCAACCAGGGATCGAACCGTGCCCCTTGCAGGGGAAGTGCGGGGTCTTAACCACTGGGCCACCATGGGAAATCCCAGCGTTTCTTACCACTGTCACATCCAACCCCGCAGCAAGGTAATGACCATAGCAGACATGACGCCCCCTCTGATTTGGGCATGTTTTCCGCTCAAAACTGTCTTTGGAATGAAGGATTAGTATTGAACTCATAATCCATTACATTTACAAGCAACTTAGATTGCCAAAGTTATATTACCTCACGGTTATTTAATCCTGGTAAACAATCCTCCAAAGAATGTGAAATTTCCCCCCACTCTCCTAAATAGAGCTTTCATGGCTTCTGATGGTGAGGTACAGTTAAGTGCAAGAATAAAGCCCAGGAAAGTAGGATGACTCCTGCTTGCAATAAAAGACACCATCTAGTGGTGTCCAATCCTGTGGGTGGAATATCATGCTCGTGGAGCCTCACCCTCTCAGTCCCACAAGGAAAGCATCTCACAGATGAAGAATCTGAAGCTCAGAGAATCCACGTGACAAACGAAAAGCCATTCAGCCAGCAAATGACAGAACAGAGACCAGATACCAAGGTCCTTGTGCCAGAATTAAACTCTTTCACACTGTCACGTGCATTTCTTCTTCAAGGACATTTACATTAAAAAAATAAAATAAAATTCATGTTCAAGGTAGAGAAAACATTTTCTACTGGAAGAAAAATTATACCAGAGTGATTAAAGTTTCCATGGTCCCTCAAGTTACACTTTGTACTTTGAAAGGAATACCTGTCTCCAACACCAAAAAGAAAATAGGTCAGATACTGAAGTTATCTTCTGTCTATACTTTCCCTTCTATTTTATGCCTCTTTCTACTGCTGAGCACATTTAGCTCCCTTGAGTTAAAGCACCAAAAATGTGAGCTGCTCTGTTATGCAAATATCAGGGGGAAAGAGAGAGCAGGAAAAAAGCAGAATCTGCGATGGTGAAGGTTCTTGAATCACTGGGCTTGAAGGTAAATAGAAAGATGAAGCAGTGACCTAGTTTGACCTCATAAGACTCTTAAGGATTGTGTTATAAAGAAAAACTAGAAGGGAAAAGGGAACTATTGTTGATGGAGAGCAAAATGGCACAGCAAAAAAATGGTGGTGAAGGGAGGCGCTCTAACCCCAGCCCCACCTCTTAACTGTGTGACCCACCTAGTGATGTCTCAGTTTCCTTATCTCTGAAATAGGAGCGATGATAAAGTTGTACCCACTTCAGAGGGGCAGTGAGGAGTCAAGGAGTTGATGTGTGTGGCGTGTTTGAAACAGCCTGGTGCACGTAGAGAGGGCGGCATGAGTGATGGAGTGCCAACATTAGGAGAGCCCTTCTTGGGCATGTGGGCTCCCCAGATGACCTGCCAATGCAGCAGAGGCAAGAGATGCAGGTTCAGTCCATGGGTGGGGAAGATGCCCTGGAGGAGGAAACGGCAGCCCACTCCAATATTCTTGCCTTGGCAACCCCACGGACAGAGGAGCCTGGCGGGCTGCAGTCCCTAGGGTCGCAAACAGTTGGACATCGCTGAGCACACACACACACTTCTTGGGCCATTTCTTGGGCTGGGTGACTGAGGCCAGCCTGCCTGCAAAGTGCAGAGTCTCGTTAGGTTTCCAGAAAGAGGAGCGTCCCGTGACGTGCACCGGAAATGAAGAAGAACAGGGATGAGGTGCTCTGCCAGGCCATGTGGAGGCTGGAACACTGCTCCACAATGGGAAATGTTCTCCCGGGCCATCCGGTGACAGCCATGGCCGCGAGGCTAGTCCACCCTTCCTGGGTCTTGTGCTGCACTGTGAGGACGATGGATTGACTCTCTCTGTAGCTAGGTACCTAGGAAGAAGATGCTGCTAGAAAGAAGATTTTACTAGTTCGCTGCATCGGCGTGGGTCCTGGCAGTGAAATCTTACTCACCCAGGCTCTTGATGATGCTGTGTGTGCTCAGCTGTGTCCGACTCTTTGTGACCCTGTGGACTGTAGCCCGCCAGGCTCCTCTGTCCATGGGATTCTCCAGGCCAGAATACTGGAGTGGGCTGCCATGCCCTCCTCCAGGGGATCTTCCCAACTCAGGGATCGAACCCAAGTCTCTTGAGCCTCCTGCATTGGCAGGGGATTCTTTACCACCGGGGCCACCTGGAAAGCCCCCGACCCAGGCTCTTGCCACTTAGAAATCAACTATTAGTGAGCCAAAGTCTCACCCTGATCAATATACTGAGGTCTGGAGTTGAAGATCCCAGTATCGGCTTTCTTTTTTTAAAAAAATGAATGTCTTTATTTTACTTGGAGGGTAATTACTTTACAATATTGGGATGGTTTTTTTGCCACATATCAACATGAGTCAGCCACACATCAGATTTCTTGACTGAGAACCAGGGCAGGCCAGGTATACAGACTACAGATTCCTATCAAATGCAAAGTTCTTTCATTTTACCTTACACTGCCCTGTGAGGTAGGTATTATTAAGTCCCATGTTTCAAAATGCAGCCCTGTGGGTATGGCTTTTTCAAGGGCGGTGATTAGCTATAGACTTCAGCGGCAAAGTTCAAGGTCAGACCCTCTGTTGAACTTGAACTTGAAAAGAGTAGGAATTCTCTCAGGGATTCTAATTCTGGTGGGCTTTCGTTTCACTATTCCTCAAATATGCAAAGTGGCAGAAATTCTGTGGAAGTATTTATGATTTTGATTTTTATTGTGCTCTTGATTTTATTATCACCTTTCCCAAGGAAGGGTAAGCATATTCATATAAGAAAGGAAGATAGGGTTCAGGAAAAGGAAAGGCATTGTACAGCTGGGGCTTCCCCAAATTAAATGCACATCAAAATCACCTGGGAAGCTTGTTTTTAAAACACCTTTTATTGTGGTATAATTTACATATCATAAAATGCACTCCTGTTAAGAGCACAATTCTATAATTTTTAGTAAATTTGTACATACAATCCAAGTGTGACATATCTGTCACCCCAAAATATTCCCTCTTGCCTGGGAAGTTTTTCATTCTGATTTGACTTTAAATCATTTTATCCTCAAGTTACAGAGGAAATCACTGTTAACAAGATGGTGTATACTTTTCCACACTTTTACTAATGTATTTATGCAGTTATAAAAGTGAATAAGAGCTACCTATGTGTCAGATTTTTTTTTGTTTGTTTTAAGAGAAATAAAAGAACACACCTTTCCTCCCTGACCTGCCTTTTTCAGTTAAAATGTGTCTCGGAGATCCTTTTAAGGAGGTTTATTTTACTCATTCTCTTGTGATGGTTCCCTGGTATTCCAGAGGATATATGTATATACATATGTAACATAATTAGTTTGGCCACCATTCCCCTTTTCTGATGAAAATGTAGGTTGCTTCTAATTTTTTTCTTTTTATCTTAAATAAAATTGCAAGAGAGTCTATGGACCACATCCATGTGCATCTGTGAATTATTTCCGAGGACATATTCCTGGAGGTACAAGCCCAAGAGGGATTAAACAAACAAACAGGGATTCTGACGCCTTTTCTTTCCCTTCTAACTCAGTCCACCAGGTGATCCAACTTATTGGATGTGGGAGGCTCCTGGGAACCTATATTTTTACCAAACACCTGCCCTGGAGATTCAGATATAGCCATCCCAGCACCATCTTCAGACGGTCATTGTGGAGGGACTGTTTTAAGGCTCTGTAGTCAAAGAAATGCAAGTTCAGATCCCAGCGCTATTACCTTAAGTGCAGTAACCCTGGATGCCCTCCATTCCTGCCCATTCATTCATTCTGCATTTCGTAAAAAAGCACTGAGCACCATTTAGGTGCCGAGCATAATCCTCAGTCAGCAGGTAGGACAGATGCAGCAACGGATGAGTAAATACTGTGATGTGTCATGGATTCTACAAATGGGAAGAGTTTGGGATTGACATGTACACACTGCTATTTAAAACGGATAGCCACCAAGGACCAACTGCGTAGCACAGGGAACTCTGCTCAGTGCTGTGTGGCAGCCTGGATGGGAAGGAAGCTTGGAGGAGAATGGATACATGTATATGTATGGCTGAGTTCCTCTGCTCTCCACCTAAAACTACCACAACCTTGCTAATTGGCTGTCAGTTCAGTTCAGTTCAGTCGCTCAGTCGTGTCTGACTCTTTGTGACCCCATGGACTGCAGCACAACAGGCTTCCCTGTCCATCACCAACTCCTGGACCTTGCTCAAGCCCTTGTCCATTGAATTGCTGATGCCATCCAACCATCTCATCCTCTGTTGCCCCCTTCTCCTCCTGCCCTCAATCTTTCCCAGCATCAGGGTCTTTTCCAATGAGTCAGTTCTTCACATTAGGTGGCCAAAGTATTGGAATTCCAGCTTCAGCATCAGTACTTCCAATGATAATGGAGGACTGATTTCCTTTAGGATCAACTGGTTGGATCTCCTTGAAGTCCAAGAGACTCTTAAGTCTTCTCCAACACCACAGTTCAAAAGCATCAGTTCTTTGGCACTCAGCTTTCTTTACAGTCCAACTCTCACATCCACACATGACTATTGCAAAAATCATAGCTTCGACTAGACAGACCTTTGTTGGCAAAGTAATGTCTCTGGTCTGCTATACCCCAATAGAAAATAAAAAGTTAAAAAAAGTGGAGGAAGCTAGTCCATTGTATGTTCAGAGAAGAGTAACTGGGGAATTCTGAGAAGATTGTGGAATAAGGAACCCTTAGGGTGAGCCCTGAACTGGGGGAGGTTCCTGCCAAGAGACCAAAGCCAGTCTCAGCAGAGGAAACAGCATGAACAACAGCCAGGCGCTGCCACGCATAAGGATTTCCTAGGGTGCCTGGTGGGGGATGAGAGCAGCGAGGAGTCTGGAGAGGGATGTGGGGCTAGGTCAGACTTTGTAGCGTGTACCCAGGTCCTCATGAAGGGTAGTAACATGACATGTACACGGCAGACTCACCTTTTAGCCCAAAATTTCCAGCAAGGTGTGAAGGAGGAATAAATTGGCTTGGACAGAGACACTCAAGTCAGAGAGCCAGTTGGTGTCAAGTTTCATTGTCACCTAGGCCAGGACTCTGCATGGCCCTGACCAGGCTCCAGCCCGACCAGGCTCTAGGGTGAGAAGCCTCTAGAGAGCCGATTGACTGCTGTTGACATTCCCGCCCATTAGTCCTACTCTGACCCAGCAACAAGCTGAGGACCAACTGGGCTCTCAGCAACTGGGCTGTGGCAACTGAAGATTCCAGTTGAAACCTGGGTGTTGATGGTTCATTTTACACGTCAGCTTGACTGGCCCTTAGTGTCCAGATATTTGGCCAAATATTGTTCTCGTTGTTTCTTTGAAGATGCTTTAGGATGAGTTAACAGTTAAATCAGTGGGCAAACCAGACGGTCCTCCACAATGTGGGTGAGCCTCATCTGATCAGTTGAAGGCCTAAATAGAAAGACTTACCTTCCTTGAGCAAGAGGAAATTCCACCAGCATCATCCGTCAGACTTGAAATGTAGCACTGGAAGCTCCCTGGGTCTTCAGCCTGCTGGCCCACCCTCCAGATGTTGGATTTGTTAATCTCCATAATCACATGAGCTAATTCCTTAAAATCAATCTCTCTCTCTCTAGCTGTTTATATCATATGGGTTTCCTGGTGGCTTAGATGGTAAAGAATCTGTGTGCAATGCAGGAGACCCATGTTCAATCCATGGGTCAGGAAGATTCCTTGGAGAAAGAAATGGCAACCCACTCCAGCATTCTTGCCTGGACAACTCCAAGGACAGAGGAGCCTGGTGGCTACAGTCCATGGGGTCACCAAGAGTTGGACACGATTGAGCGACAAACAGATTTACTTTTCATTCATCTTATGGGTTCTGTTTCTTAGAGAACTATAGCTAATACATGAGGAAGACAGTATGAGTTCTTATTCATTCTCTGTGGGGCTAGACGTTAAGATCCTTGTGGGATCATGTCTCATTAGGGGGAGAGCACAGAGAGCAGGATTCCCCCTTCATGCTCCAGGGGCCTCCAGGCTCCTGGCAGCAATTTCAAGGAAGGATAGAAAGAAGCTACAGATCACATTCCAGCCCAGCCTGGCTGCCCCGAAGTTACAGGTAATGGGTAAACGATCTAGGGACATGACCTGTCTCTCTGCAAGTAATCATCTCCGTTACAGCAGCTGTGAACAGACGTCTTTCCTGAACTCCTCCTGTTTCACTCTTTCTCTTGCTCCAAGACCTGATAATGGTCTTATCCCGACCGGAACGCTCCCTTGGCCTGGCTGTTGATGTGCATTTGTTTGTTTCATTTTGTTCAGCTGTTGGCACAGTCACTCACACCTCAGAAGTGGGATCTGCATATGGAAAACTCATTAGGTTTTCTCCCCAAAGCAAAAGGTATCAGTCATAGTAACATTTTAAAATAGCACATTACAGTGTATGAAACAGAACTAAGTTTAATGGATCTCAGCCTCAGTCGTGTAATCTGTAGATTGGGGAGAGTACTATAATAATAGTATTCTAGTGCCTCATAGACAGTTACAGGGATTAAATTAGAACATGCATGTCAAGTGCTTAGCAGAGTAACTGGGATTTAATACACACTAGGTGTTTTCCCTACAGGATCCCATGTGATTATTTTAATGAGCCTCTGAAGTCGACAGGATGTGTTCAGCTAGCCCTGTTTCAAAAATGAGAAAGAAGAAGCTGGAGGTAAAGCACATAAGTCACACAGCTAACGTGTAGAAAAGCCCGAACGAGAATGCAGTCATTTTGACTTCAATGCTCTAATACCCATGCACTCAGCTTTAAGGCTCACCATTAACACTGAGAAAGTACATACACACACATGGAAATCTCTGCAGATCGAGGAATAAAAATCGTGTATTGCAGCAGTTTCTAGATCATACCAGATGAAAGCTAAGCATTGGATGATAAGCATTTAACAAAGGGGAAAAAGTCAACAGTCCTCACTGAATTTCTCATAAAATCTTGAGTAGATCAGCAGTGGCTGCTCAGAAGGTAAAGAATCCACCTGCAATGCAGGAAACCTGGATTTGATCCCTGAATCAGGAAGATCCCCTGGAGAAAGGAATGGTTACCCATCCAGTATTATTATCCAGTGAATTCCATGGACAGAGAAGCCTGGCGAGCTACAGTCTGTGGGGTTGCAGAGTCGGACACAACTGAGTGACTAACACTTTCACTTCCATGCTATCCCTTCAGCTGTTAGGCTCACATCAGAGAGCAAGGATCTATCTGCAGCCCTTTCTTTTAATGAAACTCTAAGCCAGTTTCCTGCTGCCCTTGCCTCCAGCAACATCACCATGGCTTCAAACTCCATCCATCTTCATTTCTTCTAGCATCAGAGCCATCCTCCTGAAACTCAAATCTTCTCACAGTCTTCACTGCTTATCAACAATGGAGCCCTTCCCAATACTCCTGGGGTAAAGTCCAACTCCCCCCGCAAGGCTGACAAGGCTCTTCTTCATCCATTCAATCAACGAGTGCTCTCTGAGCCCTGCTACGTGCTGGACAGAGCTCCAAGGGCTGGGGAAATCAAGTTTTCTGCTTTCATGGCGCTTACACTCCAGTGGGAAAGATGAATCATAAGCAAGTAAATGTAAATAAGCCAGGTATTTGCATAGTACAACCTTACACTAACTAGCTCCTCTTCCCACCACTGATGCCTTATATGCTGTTTTCCTGGACCCCATTTCTCTCCACCTCCAAGTACATCATGTTCCTTCCTACCTTTGTGCCTACGTTCCTGCTTATTCCTCTGTCGGCTATGTCTGTGACTCATCTCAACTTTGCCAAACACATTTCTCTTTTAAGGCACAGTCTATACCACCTTCTACATCAATTTTTCTTTTTAACTCAATGTAATTACATTTTTATATATGCCCCATTACTTTTAAAATTTCTGTTATGGTAGCATTTTTTAATTTGCCTTTTTTTTTAAAAGAAGAGAACGACTAGAAAGGAGATGGTATAGTATGACTGCAGAAGAGTCCCCACATTTTTTAAGCCTCCCCCCACCATCCAAGCTTTGCAATACGACTTTCCCATTAAGAAGTCCAGTCTATTTCCAAACACCCTAAATCTGGACTAGATTTATACTTGCTTTGGTCAATTTCTACTTGCTTTTGGTCTACGTGCTTTTGGAATGTAGCAGAAGAAATGGGGTTCCTACCTCTGCTCTCTTGGGCCCTTGAGTCCACCGTGAAAACAAGCATGGAGGATGGCGGATTGGGTGACCTTACAGAGCAAAGGTTGTCCCAGCAGAGACAGAAAGGTCCAAGGCAGAACCAGTCGCGCCACTAATGCATTAATTCATTGTTGTTCAGTCTCGAAGTCGTGTCCGACTCTTTGTGACCCCATAAACTGTAACATGCCGGGCTTCCCTGTCCTTCACTATCTCCTGGAATTTGCTCAAACTCATCGTAAGCAGAATTAAATGTCTACTGCCGTACCCTCCCTAAGGCTTTGGAATTGTTTGTTATGCGTCATTACTGTGGCCCTAGAGCACTGAGGCAGATGCTTTAGAGAATCATCACATCTTATTATTGTCCATATCTGCTGCATCCTTGTAACTGTTTCACCAGTTCTTCCCCTAGTCCCTCTTTAAAATACGTGTTTCAGGCAGGCTTGTCTACCATGTATCAGGCACCATGCTAGATATCTAGACTTCAAGATGAATATGATAGGGTATATTTTCTGCTTTATCGACAAGTGTCAATGAGACAGCTGACACATCTCCTTTCTCCTTGAACATCTGTAGCTGGAACTTTCCTAACGGCTCCCTGCAGCTGGTTCTTCCGTATCAATCCTCAGCGAGTAAAATTCTTCTTTTTGTCCAGCCACAAACTCCTCAGCTTAAATGTGAGCGCCTGTCTTCTTCCTCTGCTGCCTGTGAACTCGGGGCATAAAGTTCAGTAACCTCCTCACAAAAACCCTTCATAAACTTAAATTCAGTCATTCAATCAGGGAAGCAGTTAAGCCACTTTACACGTGCTGAAGATTTTATTTTGGGACATCTCTGTGGGAAAGGATGTTTGGGATTAATCGAGCTTTCTGGATATCTGCACAGGAGCTCCAGAGTTTTATATATAGAACAGGGGCACCTGATCACAGCACCTGCAAAGAGAAATGACTCATTTAACCTCCCAGACGCCAATCAGACAGGAGGGTGTGGAGGCTGTGATGGCTGGCCCTGGGGCTGGTGATCAGGGCTCTGAACTGGGGTGCAGGCGGGGACCTCCCAAAGAGCCCATCATGATGCTCTTCTTTCTCTGCAGTGCCCCCCTCCTCCCCTCTTTCTCACGGTCTACCTAAACCCCCCCCCCCCAGGTCAAGTCCTAAGTCACACTACGGCACACACCCCAGCGCCAGTTGCCTTGCATGTCATCTTCTACAACGTTTTAAGGGGCTGGGTTTTTCAGAATTTTTTAAACACCACAAAGGAATATCTACTTATCTTTTTCATCTTTTGCTGCCATCAGAGTTTAGAAAAAAGCATCGCCCCTGCAGAGATTTCATAAAGATTCCCTTTCCTCGTTCTGCAATTTTAGAAATGCGATGACCTCTCTTCCAGTCCCTGTCCTAAACGCACAAGAGCAGAGATGGCGCCCCCGATCAGCCTCTGTAAACTTAAACACCCCCCTCCCACGTTCCTAACCTCCTTCTGCTCTTCTGTTCTTCTTCACAGTCTTCCGCATTAACTGGCTTCTATCAGTTTGTGTAGTTTTAAAATTTCATTTATTTATTTTATTATTTACGTCTGGCTGTGCTGGGTCCTCATTGCTGCCCAGGCCTTTCTGGAGTCGTGGTGACCGGGGGCTAGTCTCTAAGTGCAGCGCATGAGCTTCTCATTACGCTGGCTTCTCTTCTTGTAGAGCCCAGGCTTTAGGGTGAGGTACCTTCAGTAGTTGTGGCTACCCAGCTCCAGAGCCCAGGCTTGATAGTTGCTCCGTGGCGTGTGGGATCTTCCCGGACCAGGGATCAAACCCATGTCTCCTGGATGGGCAGGTGAATTCTTCACCACCGAGCCACCAGAGGAGCCCCTATATGTGTGGTTTTTAATCCATTTTTCCCCACAAAAGCTGGAAATTTGTTTAGTTTTTTGCCTATTTTTTCTTTTTTGTTGAAGTGCAATTTGCATTCAGTAAAATCTGCCTTTTTTAAGTGTAGAGTTCTGTAAGTTTTGACGAACACCTAGTCATGTACCCACTACCGTTCTCAAGATATAAAACAGTCCCCCCGAAACCCCTCGTGCCCTTTGGAGCCAGCCTCTCCCCACTCCAGTCCCCGGCGATCACTGATCTGTTTCCTGTATCCCTAGTTTTACCCTTTCCATTACTATCACACGAAAGGAATTACATAGCCTATAGCCTTTACAGCTTGTTTTATTTAACAAAATACAATGAAGAGTCATCTATGTTGTTGCATGTGTCGGTAATATGGTCTTTTAAATGCTAATAATTATGACATTGTGTAGGTTTACCATAGTCTGTTTATTCATTCATTAGTTTAAGGGCATTTGTGTTGTTTTTCATTGGGATTGCTGTTGTGAATATTTGCACACACACTGATTTGTAAGCATAAGCTTTCATTTCTCTTAGGTAAATGCCAACGAGTGAGATTGCTAAATCACATGGTAAGTACATGCTTAATTATATAAGTGACCAATTATTTTCCAGAATTACTGGACTATTTTACATTCTCAACAGCATGTATGAGAATTCCAGTTGCTCACCCAATCCTTCTTAGCGTTGGGTGATCGCTGTTGTCAACTGTCAGTCTTTTGTTTTCTTTGTCATCAGAATAGGCAAATGGTGGTGTCTTGTTGTGGTTTTAGTTTTCATTTCCCTGATGACAAATTGATGCTTTTGGTGCTGGAAAAGACTCTTGAGGCTCCCTCGGACAGGAAGGAGATCAAACCAGTCGATGCTAGAGGAAATCAACCCTGAATATTCATTGGAAGGACTGATGCTGAAGCCGAAGCTCCCATACTTCGACCACGTCATGCGAACAGTTGACTTATTAGAAAAGACCCTGATGCTGGGAAAGACTGAAGGCCAAGGAAGGAGTCAGTAGAGGAGGAGATGGTTGGATGGCATCACCGACTCAATGGACATCGGTTTGAGCAAGCTCTGCGGGAAAGTGAAGGACAGAAGATCATGGCATGCTGTACCCATGGGCTGCAAAGAGCTGGACATGACTTAATGACTGAAGAACAACGCGAAGACAAACTGTGCTGAGCATCTCTCCATGAACGTATTTCCTGTCCATGTGTGTTCTCTGGTGAGACAGCCTTTAAATTATTTGCCAATTTGTATTGGGTGCTTATTTCCTTATTTTTGTGAGTTTTAAGAGTTCTTTATTCTGGACACGTCTTTTATCAGACATCAGATTCGCAAATATCATCTCTCTGCGACATCTTTCATTTTCTTCAGGGTATCTGCCAAAGAGTGGAAGTTTCTTAAATTTGATGAAGTCCAAGTTACAAAATTTTTAGTGGATTGTTTTGTAATTTAAAGTCACTCTGATTTTCTGCCATGATTGCTTTTAAAAGTTTGTAGATTTAAGATCTAATTTTATGAGTGTCATCCATTTGGGGTTAATTATTATATGTGGTACAAGACAAGGATTGGGGTAAATTGTATGGAAGTCCAATTATTCCAGTACCAACTGTGACCAAGAATTAGTTTCTATTTATTGCTGTATCTTATTGCTTAGAGCTGTGTCTTGCATGTAGCAGACACCCAAAAAATGAACTGAAGAGTAAATGAATCAAATTAATTTAATTCATAATATATATTTAATTCTTTAATTCACTTGAATTTGTTTTGATATATAGTGAGGACTATGAATTTAAAAGGATTGATTTGTCCAATTATATCTGTTGCACCAATATTACATACTAATTTAGATCAAATAGTCTTTGTTGAAAAAAATTATTTCATCTAATTCTTTCATTCACTATATACTTCATCCATCAATCAGAACAAGGCACAGAGTTAGACACCAAGGCAAGGATTCTTTTGTTGGTTTGGTCAAGTTATGGATTCCTTGCTTAGAATAATGTATTTAAATGCATAAAATGAAATAGAGGGTTACAAAAGAAACCAATTATGTTGAAATACAGTTTTCAAAACACTTTAAAAAATTTCAACACAAGTAATATATATGTTTCTTTATTTAAACACCCTAACACAATCTTACAGCATAAGTAGCAATTGAGCTACCATAGTTTCAGAGCAGTGATGAGCCCAGTGTATTCTGAGATGTCTGCAATAACCTGTAATATGATAGAAAAACACACTCTGGGATTTCTAACTGTGGCAAAGTCACAGTTACTATTATATGATTCTATTGTGGCCCATGTCCACATTCACAATTGAAGGACATCCTGGATTTTTGTCAGAGACAAGTGAAAATAAAGACATATTCTGTTTCTATTCAAATTCCTGGCCCCATGAGTTTCAACCCTGGATAAGAACTTCTGAGGCAGAGAGATACACAGATGAATAAAATGCAATCCCTGCCCCCAAGGAAATTCATTCTCCCGAGAGGCAAAAGACACCTGAACAAAAAATTCTAGGAGATGCCAGGTTCCATTGGACGGGCTGAAGGGGTATGGCAAAAAATCTATAAGAATGGGAAAAATATAAATCAGCCCTGAAGGGGCTCCAAAATCACTACAGATGGTGATTGCAGCCAGAAAATTGAAAGACTCTTGCTCCTTGGAAGAAAAGCCATGGCAAGCCTAGACAGTGTATTCAAAAGCAGAGACATCACTTTGCCAACAAAGATCCATATAGTCAAAGCTACGGTTTTTCCAATAGTCATGTATGTATGTGAGAGTTGGACCATAAAGAAGGCTGAGCACTGAAGAACTGATGCTTTCAAACTGTGGTGCTGGAGAAGACTCCTGAGTGTCCCTTGGACTGCAAGGAGATCAAACCAGTCAATCCTAAAGGAAATCAACTCTGAATATTCATTGGCTGGAATGATGTGGAAGCTGAAGCTCCAATATTTTGGCCACCTGATTAGAACAGCCGACTCCTTGGAAAAGATCCTGATGCTGGGAAAGATTGAAGGCAGGAGGAGAAGGGGACAACAGAGAATGAGATGGTTGGATGGCATCACCAACTCGATGGACATGAATTTGATCAAGCTCTGGGAGACAGTGAAGGACAGGGAAGCCTGGCATGTTGTAGTAGATTTCAGTTCAGTTCAGTCGCTCAGTCGTGTCCAAATCTTTGCGACCCCATGAATCTCAGCACACCAGGCCTCGCTGTCCATCATCAACTCCTGGAGCTGACTCAAACTCATGTCCATCGTGTGAGTGATACCATCCAACCATCTCATCCTCTGTCATCCCCTTTTCCTCCTGCACTCAATCTTTCCCAGCACCAGGATCTTTTCCAATGAATCAGCTGTTCTAATCAGGTGGCCAAAGTATTAGAGTTTCAGCTTCAGCATCAGTCCTTCCAATGAATATTCAGGGCTGATTTCCTTTAGGATGGACTGGTTAGATCTCCTTGCAGTCCAAGGCACTCTCAAGAGTCTTCTCCAGCACCACAGCTTAAAAGCATCGATTCCTCGGCTGTGGTACACAGGGTCACAAAGAGTCAGATGTGACCTCGCCACTGAACAGCAACAACCTTGAGGGGATACACTGAGGCCTGTTGTCATGCAGTCTATAGAGGAGAGCGTTGGGAGGTGGGGAGGAGAGAGGAAAAGGTGAAAACCTCAATGACCTGTAAATCCTACCCCCGGGCTCCAACACCAAACAATCAGAAGTAACTTAGTTTTGAACAGCTTGGCCACTGCTGAAAATGGGAACACTGGGAAAGGAGGTACTTCTGTCTGCGTGATGCACAAGGCAATCCAGTTCTTCTTCAGGTCACAGATCAGTCTCTTCTTCCTAAAGGATGAAATGACACGTCAGAAGTATGGACTGACATCTGGCCCCTATCCCCAGTCATGGAACTTAAGCTGGTGAGAAATGTCACATAATGTAAGGGGGAAATTAGGGCTTGGCATCAGATAGACTGGAGCCTGAGTTGGTCACTTACCCGTATGTTTGAGGTAGGGATGTGATCTAAGTAAGTCTTTGCTAAGGAGATGATCTCTACGCCAACTGCATCTTCACAGAGAAGAGAATGACAGGCTGGGGTAAGGGTGTTACTGAGTGAAGACTTCAATGTTGAGAAAATCCACCAAGGAAAGGGTGACTTAAGGCATCAGCCGTGTCCTCACCAGCGAACTGGAAGTGTGTGGTTCTGTTCCTCTCTGGCTCCCACTTGCTGTTTGGAATAAGGAATAAACCTACCCATGTACACATTCCTCCATGTGGCAAGCGGTCTGGAGCAGGTTTTGACCCTGGACTTGGAGAATGGAGTGAGGAGTTCTGCATATGTTTATCTTCTCTGCCAGGTGTGTGAGTGTGTGTGTGTGTGTGTGTGTGTGCACATGCAAGTGTATGTGTTGATCAAAGTGCATTCAGGGGACAGAAATCACACCAGTTATTTGAAAAGAGGGAATTTAATATAAAGAATTGTTAACTAGGTATAAACTTGTTACCTAGGAAACTGAAAGGATAAAAGAGAACTCAAGAATATCACAGAGATAGTAACTGCCAGAAGCAGCTACCACCCATCGGGCTGGGGGAACAGCAGGAAGAGGTTGGAATTATTAAACTTAGAAGCTTGGAGGAGGAGGGCTCGTAGAGCCAGGCCCCAGACCTCTGGGGAGGGATCTGCTAGGCTGGTGGTTTTGGGGACTGGAGTGTGAGAGGTGGGGGTGGGGGATTGTCATAAAGCTGCTTTGGAAAGTGCTAGAAAAGCTGCAAACTGGATTCAACTGCTGCTGTAGGAAGACCCCACGCCTGTTGGAATAAAGAAGTGAGGCTGGGGGATGGAACAGGAATAGGAAGAAGGCAGGACGCTGACACATGGGAGCTTCCTTTTCCTTCCTGCCTCCTACTCTCTTTCTAGTGCCCTCTATTGGCAGATCGTAACAGGGAGCAGCTGACAAAGGAGAAACGCAGAGCCCCGGCCCCCGCGCCAAGGGGCTGGGTATTAAAGAGTAGATTTGGGGCCAGGAGACAGTAGCTTATAACTGGCACAAGGGGTGTGTGTTAGAGAGAGAGAGAACAGCAGTGTGAAGTAGGACGTTCATCTCTGAAAGTGAAAAGTGAAAGCAATTGCTCAGTCGCGTCTGACTCTTTGTGACCCCATGAACTGTAGCCCACCAGGCTCCTCTGTCCACGGAGTTTTCCAGGAAAGAATACTGGAATGGTATCCATTCTCTTCTCCAGGGGATCTTCCTGACCCAGGGATTGAACCCGGGTTTCCAGCATCGCAGGCAGATTCTTTACTGTCTGAATCATCAAGGAAGCACTAATAATTGGCACAAGGGGTGTGTGTGAATGTGTGTGTGTGTGAAAGAGGAAGAGAGAGATAGTAGTGGGAAGGAGGAAGTTCATCTCTATTTCTAGTCTGATTTTTATCATGAAGGCATTTGGTTCTCATGTGGTTTCTGTGTTTATTCTCTACTGGTTAAAAATGGAAAAGGAAGAACATTCTGACTGATTACTCCCATTGTAAACTCCAGGAGATTCCTTACCTGATTCTTGTTTGCTGTGAGAACAGAACTTAAAAACGGAAGTAAAATGCCGACTACAGTCCTGCATATATAGCAGCTAGTCATTCTTTTTTCCTCTCATCCCTCTTCCCTTTAAAACTAACGCACCAGATAGAGAAATTTCTTCCAGCAAAATAGTCTTTATATGAATAAAATATTAAACAGTTGATAGAGATTAATGTTTTAAAAAATCTTTCACGTGTATTCCAATTAACCCTCAAAACAGCATTGTGGGCAAATTAGTTATTTCCATTTGACAGATCTATACCTCAAAGGAGTTGATAAATGACCCCAAGGACAAAGCTGAACTGCGAAGTTAACTCTGCGCCAGTGTTTCTGAAGTGTGGCCCTTTGACCACTTGAGTTGGAAACCCTTCTGACATTTGTTAAAATACATATTTCTGAATCTCACAGTAAATTGATGGATTCAGAATCTTTGGGATTCTCCAGGACTTAGTATTTCTCACGAGCTACCCAGATAATTGTAATGCACAATGAAATTTCAGGCTCATTGGCCTAGACCATATGTTTCTCTAATTGGTGATAAAATGTATTCTGGCAAGGGCCCTTTAGTTGATTTCCTGATAGTTAAGATTCTACTCCTGACATGATTCTCCATGATTTCAATATCCTTGTAGATCAATAATTCTCTAAGTGTGGTCCCAGAACAGCAGCAGGAGGATCTCACGGGAACATATTTGGAGTGCAGATTCTTGGACTGTGACAGATGTGGTGGGGGGGGGGGGGTGGACCCAGGGTGTGGGGGAGGCTTCCAGGTGATGGTAATGCAAGCCAAGTTTGTGAACTGTCATTCTAGAAGAGTCATTCATGGAATGGCCACTGAATTCTTTGACTTACTCCCCATGAGTGATCAATTGCCCAACCTAATGCCTCACGCCATTGGTTTTACCCCCCTAGACCTTGTCCTTATCAGGAATTGCACCCTGTCCACAATCACCATGTTCTATCCCATGCTTCTTTTTGTCTAACTTTCCAGTTCTTTCTCTCTAGTTCTCCAACTCCAACTCTTTTTTTCTTAAAATTGGAATATAGTTGCTTTACAATGTCATGACAGTTTCTGCTGTACAACAAAATAAATCAGAGATATGTATACACAAGTCCTCTCCTCTTGGACATCCCTCCCATCCTACCCCTTCCCACATATCTAGGTCATCACAGGGCACCGAGCTGATCTCCATGTGCTGGGAGGCAGCTTCCCACTGGCTATCCATTGTACTCATGTTGCTGACCTATGTCAAACCCAGTCTCCCGATTCATCCCACCCTCCCTTTCCCCCACGTCTGCAAATACATTCTCTATGTCTGTGTCTCTAATGGATAAAGAATATGTGAGAGATATATATATAATGGAATGTTACTCAGCCATAAAAAGGAATAACTCTTCAACCCCATGAAAGCCTCCAATTCATTGATTCCATCTCATTATTCTCCTTCACTTTCACACATTGGCTTTCCAGGCTGGATATCAATGCCCATCATTAGACTCTCCTCCTTGGATATCTCCTCTCCTCCCTTACCTATGCTCCTTTCTTTGTCTTAAGCCTAGCAGAACCTCAGTGCTGGTTGCACTCAATGTTTTGCCTACTCTAAGCTTACACCCAGAGAGCCAAACATACTAAGAGAAAAATATAACCAAGCTGACACATCTCACTTTAAATTCATGGCCCTGAACCACAGTGAGACTTGAATGCAGCCTGGAATTTCCAACTATGATAACTGTGATGGGACTTGGGAGTCTCTAAAGGATGTTGGACCAAAAATCAAGGTGGAAGCACTGATGAGCCACATGAAGGAATCTCAGCTCCACAACCACTACTCTAGAAGATAGTTAATTTCTCTGAGTCTCAGTTTTTCAACTGTGAGAAAAGAGTGAAAATATTAAAAGTGGTGAGGGTTGGTAATGGGGTCAACACATGATGGGCGCTGAGACACCAGTATCTACAAGTATCTACAGTTATAATTAGAAACTTGTAGAATCCAGGAGTTTCACAATGGGCGACGCTGACATTCCTGTGTTTTATGTTTAGGAGAAAGAAGAGAGAATCAGCCAGTGCCTAGTTGCCTCCAACTCACTTTTCACCGCAACCCAGCTTGTAGAACAAATCCTGATCATTTTAAGAAGAAATTAAGGTCCCAGAACCCTGATACCATATTGCAATGCAATGACTCTGCCCTGTCAGATTCATCCAAGCACAGTGATTGTTTCCATCTCCTGAGAGGTGACAAAAAGATAGGATTTGCCTGAGACAACAAAGTTTGACTTTACAGAAATGTATTATTTTTTGCACATATTGACTAGAAGCATGAAAGAGGATGGAAGTTTCGGTGAACTAAACAACTGGTAAGAGTTGAATAGATAAAATATTATGGATGGCTCCAATCTTGCCTTGCTTGTGTTCCCTGAAAGAAGCCTAGCCAGTTTGTAGAACAATAATTTTCAGTCCTGATGTTATGATCACCTAGAAAGCTTTTAAAAAATACGCACATCTGGGACTTCCCTGGTGGTCCAGTGGTTAAGACTTAGCCTCCCAATGCAAGGGGGTGAATTTGATATCCAGTTGGGAAGCTAAGATCCTACATGCCTTATGGCCAAAAAACCAAAACATTAAACAGAAGAAATATTGTAACAAATTCAATAAAGACTTAAAAAATAGTCCACATTAAAAAATCTTTTTAAAAAATTCATTCATCTCTTTACAATTTTTAAAAGAAACAGATAAAAATTTAAAAAGATAAAAAGTCCCACATCCGAGCTCCATCTTAGATCCACTGAAAGGAAATAGTAGGGAGGTCAGGTTCTGGCATTGTTTCATAATTTTTGCTTGTTTGTTTCCCAGATGATTCCAATGAACAGCCAGGATGAGGGTCATTGTGTTAATAGCTGACCAGTAGGTCTCAAGGTGTGATTTCCTGACAAGCAACATAAGCATAGTCTGGGAATTTTTGAGGAATGCAAATTCTTGAACTGCATCCCCATCCCACTGAATCAGAAATTCTTGGGTTTGTGTCCAGTGAGGCTTCTAGGTGATTCCAATGCATGCCCAAGTTGATGAACCTCTTGCTGTGACAGTGATATAAAGAGAGTGTATATTCATGTGTGTCTGTAAAGAGGTATCTGGAGTCTTCAAACTTCATGTCATTTCCAAATATCACAGTCACATCTTTGATGGGCTCCTGTTTCTCACATTAGTCACCTAGAAAATGATGCATTTGTAGAGACACAGCGCCCACTGTCTAGTAACAGAAACTGGGGGAAGTTCTCTCTGCACTGCAGTCTTATCTTCACAGAGCCCAGCACTGCCTTCGAATATACCTGCGTGCGACACCAACCTGCTTTATAAAGCCATCTGCTCGTTAGTCTTCCTCAGGTCATCAGACCTTGATGCTCTCAAAGGCAGTGATAATGTCTTACAGGCACTTGGTGTCCCAATAACCCGTAAGAATCTGACAATAAAACAAAAGTGGGTCAATAAATGAATGAGGAAACAAATTGATGAATTGTTGTTGGTGTTAAGTCATTAAGTTGTGTCCAACGCTTTGTGACCCCATGGACTGCAGCATGCCAGGCTTCCCTGTTCTTATCACCTCTCAGAGTTTGCTCAAACTCGTGTCCCATGAGTCAGTGATGCCATCCAACCATCTCATCCTCTATTGTTCCCTTCTCCTCCTGACTTCAGTCTTTCCCAGCATCAGGGTCTTTTCTAATGAATTGACTCTTCACATCAGGTGGCCAAAGTATTAGAGCTTCAGCTTCAGCATCAGTCCTTCCAAAGAATACTCAGCACTAATCTCCTTTAGGATTGATAGGTTTGATCTCCTTGCAGTCCAAGGGACTCTCGAGTCATCTCCAGCACCATAGCTCAAAAGCATCAATTCTTTAGTGCTTAACCTTCCTCATGGTCCAACTCTCACATCATACATGACTGCTAGAAAAGCCATAGCTTTGACTACATGAATGGTGAGTAAAGTCCCCTAAATACAAATTATGATCATCATTGTTTGTCGAGCACCTCTTTAGAAAGGAATGCTTTCACCATGATAATAACCTCACATACACGACCTATTGAAACCTCATTGACACTGGGATATCAATGTTCCCTTTTTACAAAGGGAAAAGACTTAGACACATCATCAGAGGCCACATGACAAGTAATTGACAGAGCTGATGAGGGTGGATTTGAAGTCAAGTGTCTCACAGCCGGTTTTAGCCACTGTTCTGTACTGCTGTAGGGTTTAGAAGAACCAGAGTCTGGTCATGGCTAAGCAATCACTCTCTTGGTGACCTTGGACAAGACACTTCTCTCTGGGTCTCAGTTTTGCTGAGTTTTGCTAAAAGAATATTTCTGGTCATAGCAAGGACTTGAAGCATGGACCCCAAATTCCTAGAAGTGATAGAATTACTATAAGAAATCAATAAATCCAGCCATTTGGAGACTTAAGCCTATGCCTGCATGCTAAGTTGCTTCAGTTATACCTGATTCTTTGTGATCCCATGGACTGTAGCCCACCAGGCTACTCTGTCCACGGGATTATCCAGGCAAGAATACTGGAGTGGGTTGCCATCTTGTCCTCCAGGTGATCTTTCTGACCCAGGGGATGCACCTGCATCTCTTATGTCTCCTGCAGTGGCAGGCAGGGTCTTTCCCACTGGCACCACCTGGAAAGCACCATTATGCTTATACGCAGAGCTATTTTTTTTTTTTTAAGTTATTGGAGTATGGGGCTTCCCAAGTAGTGCAATGGTAAAGAATCCATCTGCCAATGCAGGAGTTACAGGAGGCGTGGGTCTGCTCTCTGGGTTGGAATGATCTGCAAGAGTAGAAAACGGCACCCCACTCCAGTATTCTTGCCCGGGTAGCCCCGTGGACAGAGGAGCCTGGCAGGGTACAATCCATGGGGCTGCAAAGTGTCAGACACAACTGGGCATGCAGGCACACAGCATAGCTACTTTGCCGTGTGGTGTTATTAATAGTTTCTGCTGCAAAGCAGTGAGTCAGCTATACATGTGTGTCTATTCCCTCCTTTCTGGATTTCTTTCCCATTTAGGTCACGAAGGAGCATGGCGTAGAGCCCCCATGCTATATAGCAGGCTGTCATTGGTTATTTATTTTAAGCATAACGTGCATATATGTCAGTCCCAGCCTCCCAGTTCCTCCCTCCCCTGCTTCCCCTCTTGGAGTCCATACTTTTGTCTTCTACCTCTGTGTCTCTATTTCTGCTTTGCAAATAGGTTCATCTGCACCACTTAAATGTACGAAGAGAGTGTGGAGAATTGTATTCATTCCTCAGCAAACATTTACTGAATGTCCACTGTAACTCACACCCTCTGCTAAGCGCTCTGCGCCCAGTAACTTCCTTCATGGACTTCCCAGGGAGAACAGGAGACAAACATAAGCACACAGGCCACGCAGAAAGGAGCAGTGCTGGGAGTGCTGTGAAAATAGCCATCTCTCTGTGAGGAAGACTGAGGCGTGGGGAGGCTGTTGTCTTGGACTGGGGGTCAGGGACGGCCCCTCCGAGGTGGCGATGATCAAGCTGAGGCTGAGAGTTGAGAGGGCATCAGCCGGCCGCGTGGGAGGAATGTTCCCAGCAGGGACAGCATTAAAAATGCCCCGAGCCGATGGAATCCGAACATGTTTATTCCTAAACACTAAAAATAAAACCACTGTTATTCGAGGGCCGGGGATCATTGCTGAAGATAAAAAAGAGCTCACATATGGTCTTCACGGTAAGTAACGCTGATTCCCATGGGGAATGAGCCCAATCTCAGCAGCTTAGCACTGAGCTCACTTGTTCCTCGCATCCAGTCCTGGCCAGCATGGGAGTATATGGGAGGCTCTGGTCCATAGGGTCTTCAGGGACCCAGGCCCTTCCAACTGTGGCTTCACTGGATCCTGGGACAGCCCTCCCCCTTTTTTCATAGTTTTAATTGGCGGATCATTGCTTTACAGTGCTGTGTTGGTTCTGCCATCCAACAACGGAATCTGGTCATCATTCTACGTATATCTCCTCCCTCCCCTCCCCAGCCCACCCCTCTAGGCTGTCACAGAGCACCAGGCTGGGCCCCATGCGGCATGTAGCAGCTCTCTACTGGCTGTTTTACACGCATGAGCGTGCGTATATGTCAATGCTGCTGTCTCAGTTCACCCCATCCTCTCCTTCTCCCACTGTGGGACGCCGCCACTCTTAACTGCCTCAACCTGGGAATGATACACATTGTCCCCATTCACCTTTACTCCAAAAGAAGCAGCCCCTCAGCCCCGCTTAGCAAGTGCAGCATAGCCCATCACAGTACATCCCCTGCATACAAGCCTTCCAGTTGGGAACTTAAGACGCAGACCCGTGTTCACGTGTCCAACCATGCCGGTTGGTTCACGTGTCTGATGTGCAGTCACCTGTGCGCACCTCTGCAAGTGGCTGTGCGCCTGACTGATCAGGGCTGTGTAGGGGACAGAAGCACAGAGTCCTTCCTTCAAGCCCAAGACGTCCAGAAGCAGCGGTAAAGTAGCTGGTACTACTGTATTTTTCAAAGTACTATACTATAAGACTGAAATTTTTTTTTCAAAATTTTTTTGTCTTTGTTACCTGTTTTTTTGTGTGAAAAGTATTACAAACCTATGATAGTACAGTATTATATAGCTGATTGTGTTAGTTGGAGACCTGGGCTAACATTGTTGGACTTAACAAATTGGATTTACAGATGCACTCTTGGAATAGAACTCGTTTGTATGTAGGGGACTTAATGAATTAGAAGAGCCTGCTTCAAAATGTGACCTACCAATTTTCAAGAGAAAAACACACGGTCGGTAAGTAGATGAAACATCAAAATTAGAAATCAGGGAAATGGGTATTGAAACAAAAGAAACAAAATATTCTTGTTAATCAAATTGGCCAATTTTCTTAACATTAGGAATAGTAAATATGTATATGAACCTCAATATTCATTAATTAAGAATAGCTTTCAAAGATGGTGACACGTGAATTCTGTAGAGTACTACTATGTGATTGTTCAAAAGAATCATCTATAGGGACTATCATGGGAAGAGGTTTGAAATATGTTAAGTGAAAAAGGAATCAGGGAATAGAATGGGTTCCACTCAGGACCAAGTCCACACAATTTAAATGCATAAGTGCATGTTCTGGAAGCAAGTCCACAAACAAATTTTAACAGAGGTGGTCCTTGGTATGGAAGTTGAATACAGGAGTCAGGGGGAGAAATAAAGTGAAAGAAAGGGCCTTTGTCTCTTTTGTGTGTGTGTGTGTGTG
Source organism: Muntiacus reevesi (assembly GCF_963930625.1). NCBI lineage: Eukaryota > Metazoa > Chordata > Mammalia > Artiodactyla > Cervidae > Muntiacus > Muntiacus reevesi. The sequence continues at coordinate 5,020,916 of NC_089270.1, read as the reverse complement.
TGTGTGTGTGTGTGTGTGTGTGTGTGTGCGCGTGCGCGCGTTAAGACACTCAAATCATGTCCAACTCTGTGCAACCCTATGGACTGTAGCCTGCTGGTCTCCTCTGTCCATGGGATTCTCCAGGCAAGAAAACTGGAGTGGGCGCCTATGCCCTCTTCCAGGGGATCTTTCCCACCCAGGGACTGAATCTGTGTCTCTTAAGTCTCTTGGATTGACAGGCAGGTTCTTTACTGCTAGCACTGCCTTTGCTCTTTATAAATTTGTACTATTGGGTTGCTTTGTTGTGTTTGCTTTTGATATAAGCATGCATTATATTTGGAATTAAAGTGAGGAAACAGAAAGAACAACCTAGAGTTGTGAGCAGTTGTAGAGAAATTGTTATCATTATATCCCACTGATGAAATATAAGTTGGCACCTCCTTTCTAGAGGGAAATTTGGGAATATATGTGATCAAAAGCTTTAAAAAACATTCATACCACCTCTAGGAATTAAATAAGAGGAAATACAATGCATATCCACACAAGTTTAGACCTAATGAATAAGGAATAGTTTTTAAAAATTATGCAGCATCTTCTTATAAACTACTAAGTAACTGTCCAAAAAAATCCTCTATACATAAGGTCATGAAAAGTTCTTTGAGATACTCTATTGCTAAGGGCAAAAAGGAAAGCCAGCAATAGAATATATCATTTGTAATAGAAGAACAGTGGAAACAACTGAAATGTCCAATGGTAACTTCACAGCGGACACAAATATTGGGTTGGAAAAAAGTTTATTTGGGATTTTCCCATAATATCTTATGGAAAAACTAAACAAAATTTTGGCCAACCCAATAGTTGCTGTTACTAAGCCAGTTGCTTAGTTCAGTTACTAAGCCATGTCCAACTCTGTGTGACCCCACGGGCTGAAACACCAGGGACCCTGACCTTCACCATTTTCCAGAATTTGCTCAAACTTATGTTCATTGATTCCATGATGCCATCCAATCATCTTATTCTCTATCACCCCCTTTTCACCCTGACCTCAATCTTTCCCAGCATCAGGGTCTTTTCCAATAAGTTGGCTGTTTGAATCAGGTGGCCAAAGTATTAGAGCTCCAGCATGAGTCCTACCAATGAATATTCAGGATTGATTTCCTTTAGGGTTGACTGGTTTGATCTCCTTGCTGTCCAAGGGACTCTCAGGAGTCTTCTCCAGCACCACAATTTGAAAGCATCATTTCTTTGGCTCTCAGCCTTCTTTATGGTCCAATTCCCAATAGCATTCAGGAATTTAAAGTGATGCTATACTAAAATTTCTAGTGCCATACAGCTTTCAGTGAATAGGTTTTAAATTGAAACCTCGTTCTAAGTATAGTGATATAAAATAATGCCTGTAAGATACATTTAATATATTTAATGGAATATGTACATGCATATGTGTGTGTGTGTGTGTCTATTTTATGCTATAGTAATGTGTGAACTCATGTCAAAACAATTGGCCAGAGAACAGTGTGGACATTGGTCACTCACAGGTAAAGAGCTTGGTAACAGCCACTTCATCTAAAACTAATTTTCCTGGAGCAGTGCTCTAAATATCTACAAGTAGTTTGCTAAAATTATCCCTCTTTCAGATGCTTTTCATTACTTATAAAACTGTGATTTTGATAAACCCTAATTAGATACTCTAAAATAAATCAAGATTGGTCTCAAGTTAGAAGTAATTTTTGTTAAAAATACTTAAATACAAAAAGAAGGAAAGACAAAGAGTGAGGTTCAAAAAGATGCAAAAGATGTTGAATTTTAGACAAAAACATGAACTGACACATAACTCATGAAGAAATATTTTTTAGCCAAATCAGATTTAGGCAAATGAATCTATTTTTTTTTCTTTTTCTTTCTTTATCTGTTGTGTTTTTGTTCGTTTGATTTCCTTCTTTCTTCCTCATTTTCTTCTTCCTTATCTATACTTCCTAATATTTCTGCAGAGATATTAATAATAAGCTTTTCATGATTTTAATAATAAAGTTAAAAAAACAAAGTTATTTTTTAAATAGTCAAGGATGATTATCATACTGATTCAGTTCAGTTCAGTCACTCAGCTATGTCTGACTCTTTGTGACCCCATGAACTTCAGCACACCAGGCTTCCCTGTTCATCACCAACTCCCAGAGCTTGTTCAAACTCATGTCCACTGAGTCAGTAATGCCATCCAACCATCTCATCATCTGTTGTCCCCTTTTCCTCCTGCCTTCAAACTTTCCCAGGGTCTTTTCTAATGAGTTAGGGTCTTTTCTAATGAGTCAGTTCTTCCTATCAGGAGGCCAACGTGTTGATGCTTCAGCATCAGTCCGTCCAATGAATATTCAGGACTGATCTCCTTTAGGATGGACTGGTTTGATCTCCTTGTAAGTCCAAGGGATTCTCAAGAGTCTTCTCCAACACCATAGCTAAAAGCATCAATTCTTCAGCGCTCACGTTTTTTATGGTACATCTCTCACATTCATACATGGCTACTGGAAAAACCATAACTTTGACTATATGGACCTTTGTAGGCAAAATAATGTCTCTGCTTTTTAATATGCTGTCTACATTTGTCATAGCTTTTCTTCCAAAGCGCAAATGTCTTTTAATTTCATGGCTACAGTCGCCACCTGCAGTGATTTTGGAGCTGAAGAAAATTAAAATCTGTCACTGTTTCCATTGTTTCTTCATCTATTTGCCATGAAGTGATCTTGCCATAAGATGGTAGAGTAGAAGGACGTGTGCTCATTTTCTCCTGCGAGTATTCCAAAATTTCAACTCACTTCTAAACAACCGTCAATAGGAAATGTTGGATCCCACCAGAAAAAGATATTCAGGGTCAATGGAGAAGCCCTAACAAGAAGGTAGGAGGAGCAAAATCAAATTTAGAATCAAAACCCATATCCACCAGAGATGCTCAGAGGGCCAAACAAACCCTTGTGAGCAGCAGGACCCAGAGACCCCACAAGAGACTGAGCTAGACCTACCTTTGAGTATTTGAGTGTTTCCTGTGGCAGCATGGGTCAGCAGTGGCCCGCCACAGGGACAGGGGTTCTGGCTGTAGCAGACCTGGGAGGTGCAGCGTGTGGCATAAGCCCTCTTGGAGGAGGACTTATTAGCTCTACCATACAGCCTCTGAGCAGATGATCCACAAACTGGAGAACAATTATGCAAAAGAAGCTCTTGCACTGTTGCAAAACTTCTAGGGCCCACAACAGTTTTTCCAACCTGGGGGTCTGGCAAATGGACTGAGAACCCTCAGGAAATTTGACTTTGAAGGCCAGTGGGACTTAGTTACAGAACTTCCACAGGACTGGGGCAACAGACTCTTGGAGGGCGCAAACAAAAACTTGTACAGGCCAGGACCCAGGAGAAAGAAGTGACCCCACAAGAGACTGAGCCAGACTTGCCTGTGAGTGTCCAAGAGTCTCCAATGGAGGTGTGGGTTGACAGCAGCCTGCTGTGGGGTCACAGGCACCGAATAAAACATTCCTAAGAGCTGCAGCATGTTGGCATAGGTCTTTTTGAAGGAGGTCACCATTGTTGCCGTTACCCCTACCATAGTTTGGCCTCAGGACAAACTACAAGGAGGGAACACAGCCCTACCCAGCAACAGAAAATTGGATTAAAGATTTACTAAGCATGGCCCTGCCCATCAGAGCAAGACCCAGACTCCCCCACAGTCAGCCCCTCCCAACAGGAAGCTTCCACAAGCTTCTTATCCTACTGATGACAGGCGGGCAACTCTGGGCTCTTGAGATCCAGCCCAACTGTGATGCGCTTTATTCTGTGAGCATGATCCATGTAGTGCCTACCGTGTGCTAATGTTGAGGTCAGCATCATTTGAGCAATGCCTTATTGCCGTGAGCCTGATGTGATGTCACCAGTGTGGCAAATCCCCTTCCCCACTACTGCCCACATGCTGGACTGGTGGTGGCCTCGGGGGGATGCTCAGTCTGTCCAGGGCATCCATGTGACTGATGGCATGCTGACTTCTGCAGGTTCTACTAGGAATCTGGGAGTCATTATACCCCACTCATTAGCATTGGAAAACCATCTGGTGGTCATTAAAAAGCAAACATTACATATAATACATTAAGTTTGAGAAACAATTTAATTAACATCAAGGTCTAGTCAAAATCCTCCACATAAGGGGGATTCCCAGATAAGGGGTGACTTTGCTTTTCCCTTTATCCCTTGAACAGATGAGGAATTATGTCAGGCAGCAGTCCCGCTGGCTCCAGGCAATGCCCCCTACAGAGTCGTTTCAGAGCTCAATTCAGAGGTCATTGGCCAAATGGCCATTTTTTTTAGGAATCTATGTAGTTGAATTTTTAAAACTTCTGATAGCTCTATTCATGAGTGGAATGATGCCATTTCACAGATTCCCTGAAAATTCTTCCATGGGGGCACGATCATGCATCCCCCTGGTAGGCACAGATCCAATGAATTTCTACCCTGGGATTCCACGTGTTGCTGTTGAAAGAGCTCCAGATAAGGGATCAGTAAAATGTATCCACTTGGAGCAGCTCATTTGCCATGGTCTTAGGCAAGTTGCTCAACTTCTCCGAGCCTTTCCCTCCTCTTTCAATAGGCTGTCTCACAAAACCAGAGTTGAAGTAGCCCAGGCTCCATCTACCTTCCAGGAAGCAGTATCTCAGAGTGTGAGGACTGCTCTTGAGAAAGCAGTTTGCACCCCAGTGTACATAATTAATGACACAACCAGAGATCACTTTTGTGGAGCATCCACTTTGGTGGAGCATTTGAATGAAGTTAACTCATCCCATCTCAGACATGTGTACTCCTAGTTCTAGATGCAGGTCACCCTTGCCCATGATATCTTTCAACTTGCAACTCAATGTGAGGAGACTGGGCAGACAGCAGGCTAGAGTATCCCCATTCCTAGGGTCCAGCAGGTTCCTTCATGGCCCCACACAAGGCTCTTTGGTTACTAGATTCCGGCTGGCCCTCAGGCATGAATCCTGGGACCCTCTCCAGGAATTCCACTCTTTGTGCATTCAAGAGGAATCCTTCTGCGCACAGACTCGGGGCTGTATGCCCTCCTAGGACTGGGAATACAGGGACTGGGAACATGGTCCCTGTTGTTGGAGAATTCACATGTTCGTGGAGGAAACCAGCAAACAGGAAATTACAGTCCATTGAAAAAATTACTGAGATACAGAAAACAAGGTGTGCTCCCATCCCCCACCACTCAAAGTGTGGTCCTGGCTCCAGAGGGGCCACCACCAGCAGCAGCGGCACCTGGGAGCTTGTTAGAAATGCAGACTTTCAGGTCCCATCAGATCTACTGAATCAGAGTCTGCATTTTAACAAGATTCAGGTGACTTGTGTCTACAGTCAAGTTTGAGGGGCACTTCAGCAGAAGACTAAAGGACATAATCAACAATCCCGACGGTTAGGGCGTGCAGAGCTAAAGCTAAGATGGACTCAGGCAAACCAGAGCAGGTAGTCATCCTAAGCCCCTGAACTACGACCTAAGGGATAAGGAGAAATTTTTAGGAAGACGTGAAGCCTGAGATGACCATGGAGGAGTCAGGTGGATAGAGAAGGATAAGGTGGGCAGTCAGTCTTAAAGCAACAAATGTGCTTGGTGAAGGTATATAGCCTTATCCCCAGAGGTTTAGTTTAGCATCAAACGCCGCAGGGGCTTGGGTGTGTGGGACCATATGAAATAATCCAAAACCTTCCACTCATGCTTCAGTGAAGTTACCCTATTTTTAGTAGTTGATTTGCATGTTGAGGGTTCTGTTAAATTTTTGTTATATATCTCCCAAAGTATTAAGAGTGCTAAAAAGAAAAATGGATTGAAAACTTCTATTTTAAGGAGAAAAAATAAGGTTTTACAGCCAGGAAGACCTGGGCTTAAACCTCACCTCTTTGGATTACTGGTTGTGTAAGTGTGAGCAAGTCACATAAAACCTTCTGAATTTCAGTTGCTCATCTGTAAAGTGGGGTCCTATTGAAATCCACAAGATGACCCTCAGGTTTGATGGTTCACCAAAAGGACTCATGGAACACCAGAAACCTGTTATACTTGTGGTTATGGTTTATTCGAGTGAAAAGATACAGATTAAAGTATCCAAAGGAAAAAGGTACTTAGGACAGAATCCAGGAGAAACAATGTCAGGTTCCTATTGCCCTCCCAGCAGTGGGATCATATTTATTGTTATTCAATTGCTAAGTTGTGTCCGACTCTATGTGACCCCGTGGACTGCAGCATGCTAGGCTCCTCTGCCCTTCACCATCTCCAGGAGTTTGCTCAAACTTATGTCCATTGAGTCAGTGATACCATCCAACCATCTCATCCTCTGTCCCCTCTTCTCCTCCTGCCTTCAATCTTTTCCAGCATCAGGGTCTTTCTGAAGAGTCAGCTCCTCACCTTCAGCAACAGTTCTTCCTGTGAATATTCAGGGTTGATTTCCTTTAGAATTGATTGGCTGGTTTGATCTCCTTGTAGCCCAAGGGACTCTCAAGAGTCTTCTCCAGAAAAGCTTAAAAGCATCAATCTTCAACACTTAGCCTTCCTTATGGTCCAACTCTCACATCCCGACATGGCAACCAGTTCCATCACTTCATAGCAAATAGAAGGGGAAAAAGTGGAAGCAGTTGGGTCATGCAAACAGCACTTAACCATCTCAGCAATGATATGCAACAGCGGGGACAAACTATTGCCAACCAGAGAAATTCACCTGAGCCTTGGTGTCCAGGGTTTTTATTGGTGTTCCATCACATAGGCTAATGTTTGTCATGGTGCACCCACATGACTGACCTTCACCAGGTCTTCAGGCTCCCCAGAGGTTGTACTCATATAGAATAGGTCCTGGAGAACCAAAGCTGGGGTCCACCACATGTCACACCATTAACATAAGCTGTCTAAATGAGCTGGTGTGAGCCATGGTCAGGAACACAAAGTCAGTCTTCCTAGGTAGGATAGCCCAAGGATTCAGACATTACGCCCCGGAAGCAGGTCCAGGGCTGTTCCTCTCTTTGGTAGGTGCAGGACTTGAACACCCTGAGTCTGCTGAGTTAACCCGTTACCACACATGGGGATAATAACCTTCACCTTGCAGGAGACCGGTATTTGTGCGCTAACACACAGCAGGCAATGAATGTAAGAAAACTTTTATAATTCCCTGAATAAAAAAATAGCTGTGTCTGAGCCTTTTCTATATGATTCCATAGCTTCAAACATTTATTTTTTCCTTAGGCAAAGCAGCTCTTTCCCGGTGGTAAATGTTCTGTTTCAAGGCCCTCCCCCAAGAAAGCCTTGTACAGGACAATTCCATCGTCATTTTTCTGGCTTCTTGTCGCAGCTGCGTGCAAGCCATTTCTCGTGGTTTCTTTTTCAAAAAAGAAATATAGTATATTTTTGAAAAAAATGATATATGCTTGTTGTGAATTCAAGCAATATAGAAAAGCACACAAAACAAAATATCACATCAAATTAGCCCACTCAAAACTAACCATCAGTATTTTTTAGGTGAATGTTATTCTATATTTTTTCTATATAGAAATATAGATAGATGACAGAATGATAAGATGTTTTCCTAAAAATATACTATAAAGTACCATTTTTCATTCAAAGTGCTTGTTTTTTTTTTTCCAAATTTACCAAAATAAAGAAATTAAAACAAAATGGAAGGAATTGCTAGTCTTGAAGCTTTACCATAATAGATATTTTAAAATACCCTGGCATTAAGAATTAAAATTAGGAAAATCATAATTAGAGACATTAGGTGATTTTAAACTACAAGTTGCAATTTTCAGCAGCATTGATTGACTCACATAAATGAAACCATTAGCACTCACAGGCTTCCTCCCACCATCTCTCCTACCACCACCTGATTTCTGTTAGTTAGACACTCATTTTTACACTGTCAATGTTTGTAGTATGTGCATTCTGCTTTGTAAGAATCATTTCCCCACTATTTACTATCAGGTCTATATATAACTGGGCTGAATGCTCACTGTTACCACATCCTCCACTCCTGAGTTCTACATACTTTGATTCATTTCTTAAGTGACTTGATTTCATTTTTAAGTAATTTTTTTCCCAGTGAGAACTCAGGGGTGCAGTATTTCCTGAGCTATGTGAGTTACCTAAGAACAGCTACTGTCCTTGAACATTGTCTTGGTTATGCCTGGTATTCTTGACTCACACTTTCCTCCAGAAAATATAGACACTGGTCTACTACCTTTGACTATTGAATCATGCTACAGTCAGCCTCTGTCTCCTTCCTCTGGGACTTGCTTCTCCTTCCTGGGTGCCCGGAAAGCTCACCCTTTACCCTTGAATTTCAGCAACTGAGTCAGGATATGTCTCTGCAACTGCACACTCTTTGAGCTTAGATGTCCTGCATCAAATTTCCTTGAAGCAGGGCAAGCTCTCTTAATCTGCAGAGTCATGGATTTTTAAAATTATGTCCTTCAATATTTTTTCTGTTCTATTTGGTGTGTGCTCCACCTCAAGATCTACATAGACATAGCTCACACATTCATATCTTTAAAGCCAGACCTCTCCTTGGTATTCCAGAATTAGATATGCAACAACCTGCTTGTATCTCCCCTTGAATTAAGAGACACCCAAAATCAAATTCTAGATCCCACTGAAAGCCTGCTCCTGCCACAGTTTCCTCAGTCTCATAAATGGGAAATGTATCCTTCCAGATGTTCAAGTCAGAAGCCTTGAAGTTATCCTTGGTTCCTCTCTTGCAGAATGGAAGTTCCCCATATCTGATCCTTCTGCAAATCCTGCTATCTTCCCCTTCAATATATCAGATGCTGACCACTTCCTACAAGCCTCCCTTTACCCTGGTCTAACCCATTACCTCTTGCTGCAGGTCTGGCGGTAGCCACTGAACTGGTGTCCTGCTTCTGTCCTCGCTCCACAATGATCTATTTGCAACACATCAGTCAGAGTGATGCTGTTTTCCTCTGCTCAAATCCACCTATGGATTCTGTATGCAAATACCCATGATGGCCTAGAAATGCATACCTGGCTCTTCTGGCACTCTGGAGCTCTTCTGGAGAAGAGGTAGCTCTTCTCCAGCCTCATGTCCTAGCATCATCCCCATTGATGAGTCCATTGCAATTTCAGAGGCCATTTTGTGCTTCCAAACTGTTTGGGCATGTTCTAAACCACCTTGTGGTCTTTACACTTGTGTTCTCTGTCCCCAGAACTCTGGACTGGCTCCCTACCTTCACTCAGGTCTCACCTGCAGAGTTACCTTACCCCAGGGGTCTTCTCTGATCACCTGTGCATAATAGCAACGCCTCCACCACCACACCCTCCATCCCTTGTGCCTTTTTTCTGCTTCTCTTTAGCATCTATCATCATCTGACATGTTGAATTGTTTGTTTATTGTTTGCAAATGCACTGAAGACAGAGACTGTCCACATGGATAGATTCCATGTTTGTAAAATGAATATGAATGAACATTGGACTTAACCTTTTCACTCTCCCTATCTGTTAGCAACTATCTGATTTTTTTTCCTCTTTTTAATCTGCCTTCCTTGTGTTAGTTTTAAGTCTTTTCACATTTTCGGTAATTGAATTTTCAACGATGTCTGTTCCTTTTCTTCCTTTTTTAATTTTATTTTTTGGTTCTGTAATGAAAGTATGTTTTATTTGACTATTTTTCTTCCTTGAGGCCACAACATCCCTTTTCATCATGTTCTATTGCTTTATTATGTCATCTTTGAATACTTGTTTGTATTGAATCCGCACTCTCATTAGACTCCTCAATAACCAGGAACACTGGTGGGGAACTGCCTTCTGTTTCTTGGGTTATGCTTTCTTCTAGACTGGGTTCTCAGGTTACTCTTTGCATGCATTTTTCTTTCTGCTTTTTTGTTTGGTTCGTATAGTTGCTATGTGCCTGCTAGGTCGCTGCAGTCATGACTGACTTTTTGTGACTCCATGCTCTGGTGTCCACCAGGCTCCTCTGTCCATGGGATTCTCCAGGCAAGAATACTGGAATGGGTTGCTGTGCCCTCCTCCAGGGGATCTTCCCAACCCAGAGATTGAACCCAAGTCTCATGTCTCCTGGATTGACAGGCAGGTCTTTTTTTTTTTTTTTTTAAACAGACTGGCTCTGGACAGAACTTCTTTTGCTCTGATATTTTACTAGTGGCTTTTCATTTTCTTCCTCAAAGGCATCCTTTGAGAATAGATCCTGAGTGTTCCTTTTGGTGTATCTTTTCAGGCTTCCCTGGTAGCTCAGTTGGTTAAGAATCCACCTGCAATGCAGGAGACCTGGGTTCAATCCCTGGGTTGGGAAGATACCCTGGAGAAGGGAAAGGCTACCCACTCCTGTACTCTGGCCTGGAGATTTCCATGGACTACAGTCCATCAGATCGCAAACAGTCGGACATGATGGAGCGACTTTCACTTTCAGGAACCTGAGGTTGTGGATGGTGATGGGCAAGGAGAAGGGGCAGGGATACAGAGGAAGGGAGATCAGCCAACGAGTGTGGAAACTTCTGTTAATTAGACAGAAACTGTTAGAACCCAGAGCAGTTGCTCCCACTTCTGAGCTTGTGCTGTCTTCTTCCAGGGCCCACTTACTTGGAGGGTAGAGGAAAGTGAGCTATTCTGTGTTGGAAAAGACATACCTTTAGCTTCATTCCTGAGTAAGCCCTGGAGCTGTATTTCATCAGAGCAGATCGGCCTCTGATGCGTTTTTCTGTGTCTCACTAGTCCCACCTTAAAGCTTTCACCATTAATTCTCAATTAGAAGAGGGAAAGGAGAAGATTCAGTTTGCATCTCCCTAGATTTGCATGGTCTGTGTAAGAATTCTTATATTTGTTTCCCGGGGCTGCCAGAATAGAATACCATAGTATAGGTGGTTTAAATAGCAAATGTTTATTATCTCACCATTCTGGAGGCTAGAAGTTCAAGATCGAAGTGCCAGCAGGGTTGTTGTCATGTGAAGCCTCTCTCGTTGGCTTGCAGAAAGCTGTTTTCTGCTGTGTCTTTTCCCTGTGCACAAGCTTTTCTGGGGATCTTCCTCCTCGAACAAGGTCACACAAAATTGATGCTTTTGAACAGTGGTGCTGATAAAGACTCTTGAGAGCCCCTTGGACAGCGAGGAGATCAAACCAGTCCATCCTATAGGAAATCAACTCTGAAATATTCATTGGAAGGACTGACGCTGAAGCTTCAATACTTTGGCTACCTGATTCAAACAGCTAACTCATTGCAAAAGACCCTGATGCTGGGAGAGATTGAGGACAGGAGGAGAAGAGGGTGACAGAGGGATGAGATGGTTGGATGGCATCACCGACTCAATGGACATGAATCTGGGCAAACTCTGGGAGACAGTGAAGGACAGGGAAGCCTGGAGTACTGCAGTCCATGGGGTTGCAAAGAGTCGGACATGACTAATCAAACAACAATGAAATTGAATTATGGCCTCTCCCTAATACTGTAATTTTGACTTAATCACTTCTTTTAAGATAAGATGTTGGAATAAGGTCGCATCCTGAGGTACTGGGGGTTAGAGCTTTGCACGTGAATTGGAGGAGGAGGGCACACAGTGCAGACCAGAGCCTTTGGAGAGATTAGCTGACCTCCTGGTTACACCCTTGGGGTGAGAGCCTGGTGAGGTCACCACTATGCTCCCTGCGTGTGGCTGCCCTTAGGAGCACCTGTTTCTTTCCGGGGCTCACGTCGTTGGACTGTGGCGGAACTGCTTTGACTTTCTGTTCATTTTGTTAGGAACCCACGGTGTGTGCAAAGGGGGAGTGGACATTGTCAGTCCTGATTTGAGATTTATTTTCTGCTCCAAATCCGTGTTTAGTGCCCACCAAGGACCAGGCACTGTGCAGTGATGCCGGGGCTTGGTCACAACACGAGAGTCAGCACTGCCTGACCCCTCCTGCTCACATTTCCTGCCTGGCACCTTCTCTCTCCAGCAGATCATGACTTATTGGGAGGGAATGTCCACATCTCCCTCTTATCCACCTCCATGATGAGCCCAGTTCTTTGCTTGGAGTGTTGGGTATTCAGTAGAAATCACTTAGGAAAAAAGAAACGCAGGTAAAAACTTTAAACAGTACTGTCACAATGTCATTTGTTCTTAGCCCCAAAAAAGAAAAAAAAACAACACCAAACCTGCCTACTTTTTTTTTTTTTTTTTTTCTGATTTCAAAGGAGGTGTGCAGAAAAGAAAGACTCCCATCTGGCCAGGTTTTAGCTCTGAACACTTTGCATAATCAGTTAGAAACCCTTTATTAATGGGCCAGATGGCTGTTGAACCCCAAAAAGAAATTAATATGTAGGCAACGGCAACTGAAGGGAGGAATTAGACATTCCTTTCTAAAGAGAAAGGACTTCATCTGGAGCTGCCCTGTAGGTGTGGTTAATAACGGGTCATCAGTTTCCTAGCAACCAAGCCCTTTCCCTCTCTCAGGGTCTAGCAATGTTCTGCATAGACATTGAAGGATGCAGCCAGCACCCATAATGCCTTCAGAGGAACTGGAAAGGCCCAGAGTAATGAGGATGGGTGGGGATGGCCCTTGCCCTCCCAGCGTGATTTACTTCTTGCAGGAGATGGACCAGCCCTGCCTGTTTTGTCTTGGAGTCCTGACATGAGCAGGGTGCGGAGTCCAAGATTGAGGATTTAGAACTACTCATGGCATGTAAGGAATGTCTAAGTCAAATCCAGGAGGTTTCTGTGCCTGTAATTGAGAGGGCAGCTCATCACAGTTGTTCAAGTTCAACATCTCTCTGGGGAACCACCTCCTCATGGATTCTCTCCCAACCCCAGGTCCTTCCCTCCTCTGTGCATTGCGAGCAGAGTCATCTTTGTGAAAGGACAGTCTAGCTGTGACTAGCTGTCACGACTCATGTCTGTCCCACGAGGACTTTTGTGATCTGGCCCTTGCTTTATTCTCCAGCCTGCTCACTTGTTCACGTGCCCCCTGGCTTTGGATAGACCATACTACTGTCGTTTTTTTTTTTTTAACACACTGGGATGTTTCACACCTTCTACTTGCCTTATAACCTGCTTTTCTTTTTCTTAAATGGTCTCATGAATTTGTTTTTTAAAGTTTAACTCAAGTTCCAAATAATATCCACATATTGCAATTGGTTGATAAGTTCCTTAGTCTCTTAATCCTTCATCGTCTCTTCTTTTTTCTCCTTCCCTTGAAATCAATTTGTTGATGAAACAGAATTGTCTGTCTTATAGAGACTCTCACAACCTGCCTTTCTTATGAAGGTTACACCTGGACCTCACCTCTGAATTTGCTCAATTCCTTTTTGTCATCCAAGATTGGGCTCACTCGTAGCCTCTCCTTGGAAACTGCTCAGAAGCCTCTTTTTCTCCCGAAGCCTGTTTGCTGTGCTCCCTGTCTCTGCTCCTCTAGGAGTCCGGATTTACTCCTGCCTTAGCACTCAGGGAAATATACTCCAGTTGTCGATTTACTTATCTGTGTCCCCAACTAGATCTGAAATCGTCAAGGACAAGGAGCTGCATTTTGCTGTCTCTACACGCAGTGTAAGGTTTAGGATACAGTGGATGCTAGATAATTGTGCAGTGGGTGAATGAGCACAGGCTGAAGTCAACAATCTGACTTGGTGACCGATCCTGATTTCCCATCTCTGTTTACAGTTCCTTTCTACACTGGAGTTCTACTTTTATGAGATGTCAGAATAGTATGGAGGGAAAGTCTATATTATGGCCTCAAGCTCCAGGCACATCCACACAGAAAACTGCAATCTAACTTCCCTGGGTCTGGGGTCTAGAAAGCATTCATGAGCAGGAAAAGAACCAAGAATTTCAATAATCTGAGCTTGAAACCTAAGATGCCATCTGAAGCCATCTGTCATCTAGTAGAAGAGAGGGTTCTTCATGCATGATCCCAGAGATGTATTTAAAACCTTCCATTTCCATGAGCACAGGACCCATTAAAGAAAGCCATTGCATCTTTGAGTGTGCCTTATTAGAACCTGGGCTTCCCTTGTGGCTCAGTGGTAAACGATCCACCTGCCAATGCAGAAGATGTGAGTTCAACCCCTGAGTCAGGAAGATCCCCTGGAGAAGGGCACAGCCACCCACTCTAGTATTATTGCCTAGAGAATCCCATGGACAGAGGAGCCTGGAGGGCTACAGTCCTTGTGATCGCAAAAGAAAAAGACACAACTTAGCACCTGAACAACAGCAATTCCGACTCTGAGCCTTTATAATTAAACCCAGTTCACTCATGTGCATTATCTGCAGCTCCTTGCAGGTAAGAGTGTACCCCCTTCCTCATTGGCTGAAATTTGCTTCAATGTATCTTCCCTATATTGATTTGAGTTGAGTCTTCTGTAACAGTCCAGCCAAAGAGACTTCTTTCTTTTCTATTGCTCTTCACAGAGTATAAGACCATCCTCATGCCCGTTCTTGGCCTTTTGTTCTCTGGGCGGAACTCTGGGTCCATTCAACTGCTTTTCATGAAAGGTGGTTTTCTGGTACTTCATCCTGGTTACTGGCTTTTGTAAATATCATCATTACAGGTCCTGCTTAGTCAACAAGAATGTGTCAAGTATCAACTGTCAAGACTGTGAAGGTGTGAGATTTTATACTCTTTGTAAGTAAATAAGTAAACCTGCCACAGTTTCGTGGATACTAGCAAAAGACAGGAGACTTCTGGGTTTGAGATGGGAACAGCAAGAGCAATGACCTGAGTAGCAGGGTTTTACTGTACCAGTTCTCCAAGCTCCAGTTACCCCAAAGAGATATGAAGGGGAGGAGGCAACATGTAAAATCATGGTGGGCTGTATTATAGAAGAAACACCATAAGATTAGGAAGCCCCATCTTTTCTGTAATGGAGTGCAAACAAACCTAACTAACTTTTCTCCAAGGAGTGATGCTATCTTTCTCTTCCAAGGTCTTTCGCTGTCCAAATTTTCTCAGAAAGATAACTCAGAACAAATGATTGCTACTCCCTCTGTTTGCAAACTGTGCAGAAATGCAAAACTTCTGTGGAAAACTGTCTCCCAAAACCCTCTGTTGCATCAGCATTCAAGAGAGGAACCAGTTCTACGGCTATGAGTGAACCATACAAAAGAGACAAGTTATCTGCAGCTCTGGTCTCTGGAAACAATGACTGTGAACATCATTTTCAGGTGCATGGAGTAGAAGGACCTGGATCTCAAACAAGCTGTGGCCTTGAATTATGGAGGACGGCAGCCAGTGGACACATGCCCATTCGTTCCTTATTTATGAGCACTTTCCTTCCTCTTCTGAAGTCTATATTTAGTGAAACAGGGGTCAAAACCCACAGAATCCCCTGAGGAATGGACTCCAGGTCCCGTGTGGTTGGTGACATTTTTATTTATTGCTTTAATTATGCCTATTGTAACCAGCCCACAAGACCAAGCAAAGGGCACTTGTCTGTGAAAAATGGGTTTATTATGGAAATTGCTGGTGATTTTTTGTGTGTGTGTGACTGTAACAGTATCAAGCCAGCTTGGTCCTGTGAACAGTTGTGAAATTATAACAGCATGTTCTGCTAGGATTTTCAGGTCCATTTAGACAGTTATTTGTCTCTGACTTGAGGAGAACTTGGGTTTTATTCACTTATTTATTCAGCTGATATTGAGAAGTATCAAGCACTGTGAGAGGTTCTGAGTGATGAAAAACACTAAACTCCTGCCCACCTGCGTGGAGCTCCCATCCTAGTGGGGAAGGTGGAAGACCAATTGGTAAATAGACAGATGAAGAACATCAGATGGAGGTAAGTGCAGGGGAGGAAAGGAAGCAGGACAAGGGGGTGGAGAGCTGGGGAGGAGGGTGCTGATCGAACAAAGTGAAAATCAGTCGCTCAGTCGTGTCTGACTCTTTGTGACCCCATGGTCTATACAGTCCATGGAATTCTCCAGGCCAGAATGCTGGAGTGGGCAGCCTTTCCCTTCTCCAGCTGATCTTCCCAACCCAGGGATAGAACCCAGGTCTCCCTGATTGCAGGCAGATTACTTACCAGCTGAGCCACAAGGGAAGCCCAAGAATACTGGAGCGGGTAGCTTATCCCTTCTCCGGGGGATCTTCACAACCCAGGTGTCCCGCACTGCAGGTGGATTCTTTACCAACTGAACCACAAGCGGAAGCCCAGGCTTTCTAAAAGGAGATTTGCATACATGGAAAATGCTTGCCCTGCCGGGATCTGAAGGACGAATAGCTCAGCAAGAAGGAGCTATTGAGGACAATGCAGTCCTCTTGAGAAAACCAAGATTAAAGGAGCTGGAGTGGAAGGAGAACAACAGAGGTGGCTGGAGACGATGCTTTGTTTTTCTCTGGAGCAACAGGCTTTATATCACATGGAAAATCTGAGCCCTTCTCCATAGAGAGAAAACATTTTTCCTTTGTCAATGTATTCATCCTTATGAACAAACTTAAGAAATACAAGCTGTCACACTACAGCTTAAGATAGCTTCATGGAACTTTATTTATACTCAATATTATGTAATAACCTATAAGGGAAAAGAATTTGAAAAAGAATAATTAAGCTAGATATATATTCAGTTTTACATATATATTCAGTTATTTATATATATGTATATATGTACACACACGTATATTATATAGTAAGACTTACATACAAAGGAATCCCATTCAGAAAGCATGTTTATAAGTCCACTTTGTTCATAATTCCAACAAAGTTAACCTAGGTATCTAACTCACTATCAGCTATATAGTACTGTACTATAATAGGTTTATAAAATTTTTCACACAAAAGTACAAAATGCAACCACTTGTCGAGGATGCATAAACATGACAGTGTACACCAGACAAGGAGCTAACTACGTGCCTGGACGTGCAAACCCACATTCTCATCTTCGAAAGTTCACAGCTTGAAGGTCCGTACGTAGGGGACCGACCGTAACCGCACTGCTGTGCCGTACACCAGAAGCTTACACGATATTGTAAATCAATTATACTTTGATAAAAGATTAAAGATTAAAAAAGCTTTATCTTATTCCCATGCTTAGAACTTTGCATTGCTTCTCTCTTGAATTACTATTAAATGATTTAAATACAAACAGGTAGGAAGCTCATCCAAACCCATTTGGCTAGTTCTCCAACTTGAACTTTTTCACGCAGCACCACCTTTATACCACAGGAAAAGTAAGCCCTTAAATAAGTCCTTGAAGTCCTTACAACAAGGCACCAAGCAGGCTCGTCCTCTTGATGATACTTCTTTCTGGAGTGTCTTTTCCTTCCCTTCAATCTGCTGTCTCACATGCATCCTTCAAGAGTCAAGCTGGGATGTCACAGCTCAAGGAAACCCCACCTAAATACCCAATCTGGGAAGGAATCCCTAATCTGTCTTTACTTCCCTCCTACATCTTTCTATTCTCAACTGCAATTGTTTTCTTGCATGCATTACATTTGATGCTGAGCTTCTTGAGGGGAGAGAATCTTGAATTTCATTTGTATGTTTCCTATTCTTAATGCTTTTCATGGGAGGTGCCTGATAATATTTTTGGCAGAATAGATAAATGAATGTATGCATGAATAGATTACATTTGAAGAATTTCCCCATTAACAGGAAGCATTTGAATACCTTCTTCCAGACCACTAAGCTGCTCTCATTATACTGAATACATTTACTTTTAGGCTGCTCAGAATATAATCCAATAGAATTGTTTTAAATCTGTAATGCATTAATCAACCACATTTCAAACATTTCACACCACTAGCCTCCTCTAATAATTTCAGAATCATTGGATATAATCTTCTTGATTCCCTTTTCCTCCTAAGAATTAAACCCACTATTTGTTATTCCAGGAATGGCTGTGCATTTCAAGGCCTGAGAAACCCACTTAAGAGGGGTGAGCAGACCCTGAGACCCCCTAGAGAAATAGAACCCTTCCTTAGGTAGAAACGTTATTTATTGGGCTACTTGGCAGAAAACTTAAATCCTTGAAGTCTATGATCTCACTTACATGTGGAATTTTTTTAAAAAGCTGAACTCATAGTAACTTAAAGTAGAATGTTGGTTACCAGAGGCTAGAGTATGAGGGAAGGGGGAGATGAAAAAAATGTAGAATATTGACTTCCAGGGGGTGAGGACACGGTTATAGGGGGTTATTGTGTAAAGGGCACAGACTTTCAGTTTTATGAGGAAAAGAGTTCTGGAGATAGATGCGGTGATAGTTGCACCATAATATGAATGTACTTAATACCACTGTACTGTACACCTAAAATGCTAGGATTGTACATTTTATGTTATGTCTGTTTCATCACAATTAAAAAAAAAAAACATTGAGGAAAATAGTGAAATTCAAAATCCTTTGCCAGTGTATCTCACAATAGAGGATATTAAGTGGTTAGATACAAGGCCCCCAAAGTTGCTGCTGCTATAAAGATGTACAATGCTTGTTTCAATTTTGGATATTTCAGAAAAAGACCCTGAGACAGACATTTGAGTGAGACAGCTTATTTGGTGTGTACTGGGCATCCCAGTAGGGGGC
The DNA here is from genome assembly GCF_963930625.1 of Muntiacus reevesi. Lineage (NCBI taxonomy): Eukaryota > Metazoa > Chordata > Mammalia > Artiodactyla > Cervidae > Muntiacus > Muntiacus reevesi. The sequence continues at coordinate 5,002,427 of NC_089270.1, read as the reverse complement.
CAGGGGAAATAATAGAGAGAAGAGAAGACGGTCAACAAAAAGTGGGCAGTTAAGCCAGCTACCCTGGAGGGTGCCTGGAGCTTCATCTCAGGAGAAACTCTGAGAAATTATGCTAAACATACTGCTCACAAGTATCTGGCTTTGCCGGTGACTCAGTGGTAAATAATCCGCCCTCAATGTAGAAGACTCAGCAGATGTGGGTTTGATTCCTAGGCTGGGAAGATCCTCTGGAGGAGGAAATGGCAACCCACTCCAATATTCTTGCCTGGGAAATCCAATGAACAGAGGAGCCTTGCAGGCTACAGTTCATAGGACTGCAGAGTCAAAAAGAGGAAGCAGGCATGCACCACACACACGTATCTAGCTCAAGGACAGAGGAAGCTGGGTTATTGCTACTACAAACACAAGTGTCATTGACTTGTGGGGATAACTTGGAGGTTGTTAATTTCTGGACATTTCATGCTTAGCTCTCACTCTGACTTTGCACTTGGAGTAAGACAAGCAAAGTCCCCAGGGACAGAGATGCGGATACTGGAGAGGGATACAAGCAGAATACGAAGAATATTCAGAGCAGTACCATGCTCAGCAAGTGTCTCTCCTGGCTCTGAATTCAAGGGTCCATTCTAAGCTCCCATCTCAAACAGCTCTCTTACCCAACCAATGAAGCTAAATTCCCACCCTCTGAAACCCCCCAGGAGGGTGAACTCGGGTAGGACCCAGGACTCAGGTTACAGAGAGGGTTGCAGCACCAAGCAAGCCAACAAAAAAGCCTTCTTTGGAGTTAGAGAAGGAGCAGGCACCCAAGATTCTAGACAGGATGTCAAAGGCAAGGAAAAGTAAAATTAAAATAAGTGGAAAAAGACTTTGCTTAAAGTGAACAGCAATGAATCACAGAAGCAAGGGCTGAGAACAAAATCATGGGGACAAGATGATATAGGACACACACGGGAGGAATCAACCAGAGGAGACAGAAAAGCAGAGAAAGGAATCTAAGCGAGGCCCGTATCAGAGATGCTTCATTGATCCAGTTGGATCAGGCTTCCTCATAGAGCCTTACAAAGGAGAACCTGCATATCAATATCAGAGCATCCTGGTACTCATGCCTGTTGTATCATCTGCATTTGGTTCTTTTTCCACAATAAAGGATTAGTCCCATTCAACTATTCTTTTTATCATCTTTGTAAAATCCTAAAATAAAGAACTATCAAGGTATTTCTGTGTTTGGATACCAAGTCTGGGAGGATCCTGTGTGATTTTTGTTAAGTGGAAGCACCCAGAAGCTGCAACCCACAAGAGCATCCCCCTCCCCAGACACACACTCACACACATGGATTTCTGCTGTGATGTGACTGCACATCACAAAATGTCTCCTGAACAGCAGGGATTTTAATTAAATCAGAAGAAATCTAATTTGGCCTAAATTGGCTTGCAACAAAAGGTGTTAGGAGGAACAGAGATTGTTCTGCAATATAGATGCTTGTGGAAGGGACAAGCTCAACCCATTGCCAACTGTAATGAAAAGTCATGTTGAAAATATGAAGCCTGTTGAAGAAGGCAGAAAGTCTGGCAGTGCTAACCTGTGATATTCTGATTACAGAAAGAAGTTTATTATAAACATTCACGCCAAAAACTGATGGCATCAGAAGGTGCAACTATTGGTGATGATTTCTGATAACCTTGGGAGGATATAGAAGCAGAGGGAAAGCTAACCATAACCACTGTGACTAGAACAGATTGGAAGAAAAGGAGCAGAGCATCCCAGTTTGGACAGAGAGTAATAAGTATCATCTTCCTTTGTCCTTCTGAGCAACAAACTTTGCTGAACTGAGAAGAAGACCTTTAGCAGCAGGATTGAAAGAATGACCAAGCAGAACTCCAAAGGTCTCACAAAAGGGATTAAAAAAACTGAAGATACCAGCAGTGGAGTTGCAATTGTGAACCACATGATCTAGACCTGGTAGAAAGAGAGGGACACATGGGGAAGAGGGATGATGGACCATGTGACAAAGGGCGGTTTGTGAGTGTCATGGTGGGAAGAATAAGAAGCACTGCCAAGAAGGGAGTAAGCTGGAAGGAGGGGAATTTAGGTCATGGTGGGCTGCCAGAGTTTACATTTGTATCAGTGTAGGACCCCTGGCAATAAAGCAAGGTCATGGAGAGTCACAGAGGAAAAGGAGCCCCAACGTCTGGCTGTTGTCGGGTGGCTCATGCACAGAGATGTTGCCCAGGACAGTTGGAGGAATTAGGGTGGAGAGGAAAGTAGCTATGCAATTGCCAAAGTCTCCGTGAAGAGGAAAAGAGGTCAGAAGTGAAGCGAATAAAGGCAATGAGAAGTGGTGGAGAGTGGTGTGGATGGGTTCACACCTTCAAAGGAAGAAGGCTTTTATTTCCATGCAGATCAAAGAGTAATGGCCTGGAAGCAGCAAGGGGAACTTCCCCCAAACCTGTGCCCCCACGAGGCACGAAGTGTGGAACATAACTCAGCCTCCAGTCAAAGAGCAAGTACGTGTCCTCTCGGGTCCATCTGCTACGGGGTACCGTGGGGTCCTTGGTCCTGCCCTGCACAGCGGAAGATCCTGCAGGTGTTAGGGACCTACAACCAAATAAAGGAAAGAGCTCAAGATCGGATAAGTATGAGAAATACTGAATGATTGACCCTCTTCTAGGAGAAGCATGCTCAAACTAAAATATTCAGGAAAAAAGTCAAAATGTCTTTTGTTGTAATGTTTTCCTGTTAATTTGACCACCAGATCATGGTCCTGGGGAGATACCAAGTCAGCCTCACAAGACAGGTGCCTACGGCAAGTGGAGGAAGAGGAACTAAAGTAAGAAGGAGGAAAGAGATTTCAATGAAAAGCTACAGAGGCTAAAAATAGAGAAGTACAGTGTGGGCTTCGAAGTCAGCCTTACTTTTGCTGTGAGCTTGTGCTCTGTCGTGTCCGATTCTTTGCAACCCCCTGGACTGTAGCCCACTGGGCTCCTCTGTCCATGGGATTCCCAGATAAGAATACTAGAGTGGGTTGTCATTTCCTAATCCAAGGGGTCATCCCGACCCAAGGATCGAACCCACATCTCTTGCATCTCCTGCATTGTCTGCCTGGGAAAACCTGCCTGATTTCCAATCCCAGCTCAAGCATTTCCCAGTTCTATAAATTTAGGCAAGCGGCTTGCTCTCTATACCTCGGTTTCTTACTTACAGAAGACGAAGATGAGGAAGGGGGTTTAGAGGAAGAGGAGGAGGAGACTTAGAGTGTAGGTGGTGGTGGCAATTAAAAGGGAATGCTTAGAATATGAAATGTGGGCCCCAGGTGAGAGCTGGTGCTACAGCAGTTTATTTGCAATGAAAGGAGAGTTCCAAGTGACAAGCTGGTTCGAAGCAGAGGGGGTTGCCAGGAGAAGGTAATCCTAGCTCCAAAGGAGGAAGGTAGGAGAAAGAAGTCATAGTTGAAGCTGAACTGGGTAGGAATGTGGCTCCCAGGGGCATTTCCCCAGAAAGTTTATTAAAAATCCTCCCCACCTGCACAGCTTAGGGGCTGACAGTTTAACCATTCCATAGCCACTGCTGGTGGGCTACACAAGGCAAGATGAACCTGCTCTAGCATGTTTATGATTTAAAGTTTCTCTGATGTGAATTTTTCATTTGTTTCCTCTGCCCATTTATATGTCAAGGGTTTACATGATTTTCATATCCAAATGAAAAAAGAAAAAAAATCCCTGTCTGCCTCTTTCTCTTTGCTCAGAGAAAAACCCCGAACTGGTTCCATTCAAACCAGTCACATCAATGACCTTGTCAAGGAGAGTACTGAGGCATAATCAATTTCTTTTTTAATAAGGATAATGGGTGAGAAACACGCAGGTCTTCCTGGTTGGAGAATCTTTCCCTTGGCCTTGCAACTATTTTCTTCTCTTTTCACTCAATATCTTTTCAAATTACTAACCCAGGACTTCAGTCCTCTCTTTTTAGCTGACAGTTTTGAATCAGGAATGTTGTACTGTGTCCACGTCTCTGAAATCTAATAAGATGGAACAAGCTTTTCCTGTTCTGTGAGAAGGCAGGGGAGGAAGTGGAGGAGCCCTGCCCCTCTCAGACATCCTTCCTGGAGGAGACGGCGTGGATCTTTAGCTGGTTATTCAAGGCCTGGCCTTAGAAAGCGTGGTGGCAGAGCTTCGAAAGATGACTTGCTAGGACTTCCCTGGTGGCTCAGTGGTAAAGAAGATGCAGGAGATGTGGGTTCGATCCCTGACCCAGGAAGGTCCCACGTGCCGTGGATCATCTGAGCCCGTGAGCCTCAACTACTGAGCCTGTGCTCTAGGGCCTGGGAGCTGCAACCGCTGAGCCCACACTCCACAGCTACCAAAGCCTGCGTGCCCTAGAGGCCATGCCCCGCAACAAGAGAAGCCACTGTGATGAGAACCACAGCTAAAGAGAAGCACCCCCTTGCCACAATGAAAGAAGCCCACCCAGCAGTGAGGACCCAGTGCAGCCAAAAATAAATAAATAAAAATGCAAAACACAAAGCTCCGTGGCCGGTACCTCACACCCACGCAGAACTCACTCTTTGTGATTCCTATAATTTTCCCTGGATCAGAAGCAGTATATCGAGGTCATTAGCTTTGCTGTGGTAACAATTCCAAAATCTGAGTGAACTGAGACCATAAAGCTGCATTTCTCACTGATAAAAAAAAAAAAAAAATCAGCCTCTGGCCCAGGTATCTTTTTTAGGGCAACCATTCTCCACGGGATGACCTCAAATTCCAGACTGTTGAAATGCTACCATTTTCTGCAACCCCCTTGGTTAATTCAGTAGGGAAGCACAAAACTGGGTAACGACACACGGTCCTTTTATTGCCTCCACCAAGAAGTGACACTTTTCACTTCCGTCTACAACAGAACACATCACGTGGCCTCACTGAGCTGCAAGGGATCTGAGGAGTCCAGTAGTCCACACACCAGGAGTGGGCAAAGGACTGGACGTTGGTGGGCACTGTGGTTCTTCCACAAGAACCTCTAGAATGTTCTCAATGACATGCTTACTGCACAGTTAGTTAGTTCATTCGCTCAGTCGTGTCTGACTCTTTGCGACCCCATGAACCGCAGCACACCAGGCCTCCCTGTCCATCACCAACTCCCGGAGTTTACTCAAACTCATGCCCATCGAGCTGGTGATGCCATCCAGCCATCTCATCCTCTGCCGTCCCCTTCTCCTCCTGCCCTCAATCCCTCCCAGCATCAGGGTCTTTTCTAATGAGTCAACTCTTCGCACTGCACGGTAATTTACTAGAAACCCACAATTTGAAAAGTGCCTCCCATCTTCCACTGGGGGTATCAGCTGATACGATCGTATTCATTACACTGTCCCAAAACTCTGGCTTATTAGCCACTGAGTCCTAAGTCCTCTGACTCAAGAAATACCATTCCGATTCTCTTCCAGAATTGGAACACAAATTTTGGGTGTCTCTGTGTATATCCAGGTTACCCTGAAGGTTCAGTGATAAAAAAAATCTGCCTGCCAATGCAGAAGACGCGAGTTTGATCCCTGGGTCAGGAAGATCTCCAGGAGAAGGGGAATGGCTACTCACTCCAGTATTCTTGCCTGGGAAATCTCACGGACAGAGGAGCCTGGCGGGCTAAAGTCCATGGGGTGGTGAAAGAGTCAGATGCGCCTTAGCGACTAAACAACAAATAATAAAAACTGTGTATATCCTTAAAGGAAATCTTTTATGTGCACCGGAGCTCAGGATGGTTTCTGCTCCTCCGTGACCTCCTTACTGATGAATGTAAATAGTTAGCTCGAACTGAAAGACTGACAGCAGAGACAATGCTTGTGTAAGTTGAGGAGGGTCTGTTTACTTTGAAGATTCCAAAGAAAAGTTCATAAAGTCAGGATTCAAAATAGACAGATTAGCAACATTCTCCAGGAGTGACTGAGATGCCAGCTTGTATACCAAAAAGTCCTCCTTCTGGATCCTCAAATCGGAAAGAGAGCGAGGGTCTCATCAGAACGTGTGAAAGTCCAAATATATCTCTGCGAGGAGTCCGCTTTACACACATATGCAGTCCTGTGTGTGGGCTGGTCTGGAAGCATGCTGGAGACCCTGTCATCAAAGGCAGATTCAACACGTTAACCTTAATGTTTTACAATAGGCACCACCCTTACAGCCTGCAGAGCAGTTCTGGAAGCTCAGAGAAATGACCAGCATCCTCTGAAGGGGCCCTGCTCGGCTGGAGTCCTTGGGCCATTTCTGTTTCCATTGCCATGTATTCAGTCACGTCTGACTCTTGGCAACCCTATGGACTGTAGCCTACCAGGCTCCTCCATCCATGGAATTTCCCAGGCAAGAATACTGGAGTGGGTTGCCATTTCCTTCTCCAGGGGATCTTCCCGAGCTAGGGAACCAACCTGAGTCTCCTACTCTGCAGGTGGATCTAAGTCAGGGTTTTCACCTTCACCGAATGCAGACATTTGAATTCTAAGGGGGGAAGAGGTGGCACGGAGGTAAAGAACCCAGCTGCCAATGCAGGAGACGGCAGGAGATGCGGGTCCAGTCCCTGCTAAGCACAATGAGATCAAGAGCTACGATCGTCCAGATGCACACCGCTCTTCCTTGTCTTTCTTTTTTTTTTTTTTTCTTTTTTCCCCTTAATAACACTCATGGCTGAGAATAAAAGAGAAAAGGTCATTATCTTCAGAGTCTTTAGTGGCAATTACACACAAGCCGTAAGAATATACTTGACTCCATCTGTTCTTCCCATGTGTCTCCTTAGGAGTGACGCTGCTGTCAGCACAGCTCAATCTCACCAGTGGAGCACCATCTTATGGGATGGAAATTAAAGACAATCATCTCCAACCGAAGTTTAACAATTTCTTCTGCTTAAGGACCCGAGCAAAGCAGTACAGAAAGAGAGGGATAAGCAAAAATGACAGAGGGTAAAATTTAAAGAACTTGACTCTCTCAAAAGACCTGTAATATCTGGGCTTCCGTCTACAAAGCATTGTGTACATTTACCGAGGGAAAGAAAACATATCCAACAAGTTATTTGGTGCTTTTTCTTTTCAAGGTCAATGACACTGATGGAATAACATCTACTCATTGTAGAAAATTCAGAAAATACAGATAAGGAAAAGTGGGCAAATTTAAATTATTCATAGTCTTGCCACCCTGAGTGATTCTCTGTGGACGCCATATAGAATTTGCATTTGCATTTGTCTCTATCTATCGGTATATCTGTCTACCTATCTGTATCTATCTGTATAGACATATATCTATCTACACATTCACATACAAACACCCAATTTTTACAAACTGTGTTGTCATTTTAGACTCCCAACAATCCATCTTTATGGTAAGCAATACTAGTATTCATCAATATCCAGTTATCCTCTAATTTCTGACTCACTAGATGACTTCCTTCTCTGTCCTTTGACATAGAGTGCAGCCATTGACTTTGGGAAATGAAATGGAAGCTGAAGCTTCACATGCCACCTGGAGGCAGAAATATCCTGAAATGCTAAGTCAACACATGGAGAAGAGCTGCCCTTGAGAGTGACCAGTTCAATATGGTCTTTGTTGTAAGACATTAAAAACTTAGGGGTTGTTACTGCAGCATAATTGAGTTTATCCCCACCAAAACAATCTTTAGCAGTGTTCTGACATTAAACATTATACTAAAAGAGCCGTAAAAGGTTGAATTACAATTTATTATAATTAATCCAACTAGACTCTTACAGTTGAATATTTAAATTATTTCCAAATTATAACCAATTTTGTAAGGAACACATTTTTAGTCATATCTTGCTTATATTTATGATTATTTCCTTATGCTGCAACTATAGAAAAGAAAGCCATAGTTCAGAAGATATAACCATGAAAGTGAAAGTGTTAGTCACTCAGTCATGTCTGACTCTTTGTGACCCCCATGGACTGCAGCCCACCAAGCTCCTCTGTCCATGGGATTCTCCAGGCAAGAGTACTGGAGTGGGTTGCTATTCTCTTCTCCAGTGGAATCTTCCCAACCCAGGGATCAAACCCGGGTCTCCTGCATTGCAGGCAGGTTATTTACCCTCTGAGCCACCAAGGAAGCCCATGTGCTTTTTAAAAATATAGTGCCAAGTCATCCTATTGAAAAAAGATTATTGGCAAAATCATCAATGGCATAAAGAATAGATGGTTTATCTATTTGACATAAATATTCTATCTATCTAGTCATCTTTCTTTTAAAGATGAAAATGGTGCCCTATGGTTTCTGATTGCAATTCAATGAGTTACATACATTTTCATAATTGCATCAGTTATTTGTATTTTCTCTTCTATGAACTTTTTAAAAATCATTTTCTTACTGATTTTTTATCTTTCCACTTGTTAAGTATATAATTATAGATATTAGTAAAACAATGATATATTCATTAAAAATTAACCTTTGCCACATGCACTCTGTACACTTTTTCCAACCATTAATTTGGTTGGAAAAATTCCATGGTTATTTATGTTTTTTAATATACAGATGTGTTGATTGTATTGTTTTTCAGGTTATTAGATTTATTAATGTTTTTCTTTAAGGTTTTGCCTCTAGTAGCATGTTATAAATATCTTCTTTATCTCCTAAATATAAATAGTCACATATTTTTTTCTAGCACTTTATGATTTTGTTTTTATATTTAAATCTCTGATCCATATGGTATATAAGTTGAATATGGAATAAAGTTCAGATCTATTTTTTCCCCAGATGGCTGGTTTTTCTAACGTTGCTTATTGAAAAATCCTTCCTTTCCATACAAGTTTTAAATGCCACGTTTATCCATACACCAAGTTCTGAAGAATTTTTGAGACTGGACTTTTATCCTAGTGACCAATCTGTCAATGTCAAAATTGGTATCGGGCTGCCTTTATTATTGTATCTTTATACTCTTCAATATCTTATATCATATTGATGTAATGTATAAATATAATATTCTGCTATTCTTTGAGAAATTTTCTTGCCTATTTTCAGTATTTATTTTTCAAGTTGAATTTTTAAATTCCATTAGGATTTTAATCTTTCCAAGTAATAGAATTCAAGTCTTATTTTATGTCTTTTTTTCATTAATTCACTTAGAAGTATTTATTGAATATTTTCTATGAGCCAATAATCCTTCTAGATATTGAGGATATAATAAAGAACAAACAATCCTTGCTCTCAGGGAGCTTATATTCTAAAAAGAGAAAAACAATAAACAAGATAAACAACTACAATATAGCTTATTAAATAGTAGTAAGAATTAAAGAGAAAAAAATAAATCTGCGAAGGGAAATATGAAATATCATTGTCGATGGTTTTCATTTGGCTTTTCTTTGAAGCGGATGTTAGGAGAATCAAAGTTCAGAGATTGGGGAGGTACAAGTGAGCCTGTGAAGAATGAAGTAGCTGGAAAAGGCAGAAACACCTTCAGGCAACAGTGAAAATCTGATGCCCATTAAAAAAAGGGAAGGAACAGAGAGGGAGGAGGAAATGAGTAAAAAGAGCCTCTGACTGCCGCGAAGCTTTTAGAAAGTCTCAATCGAGTTGATAGGGAACCCTTCAGTGCAAGGATTGAGCTTTAGAAGGCACCCGGGCAGAATTAGCCCTGAACTGTTTTCTAGAGGATAGATACCCCAGCGGGCTCGCTCATTTGCGGGGCGCAGCCGGGGGCGTGGCCTCCACCGGGTGGATAGTTATCCAGCCAGAAGTGTGGCAGATACAGGCATCAAGTTCTAAGGGGCGGGGGAGGCGCTGAGAGGAGACCCTCCCGGGCCACCACGATGGAGGAAAGGGTTAGCGTCTTCAGTAGGTTAGTCTTGTAGTGCACGTATCTTCTTTATTTCACTCTTATTCATAACTGTTCTAAAATTTGGGCTGATATTATTAATGGGCTGTTTTTTCTGTGTCATTTATAATTAATTGTTGCTGGTTTTCTAGGTAGCTCAGTGGTAAAGAATCTGCCTGCATTGCAGGAGACCCAGGCTCAATCTCCTGGAGAATGAAATGTCAACCCACTCCAGTGTTCGTGCCTGGGAAATCCCATGGACAGAGGAGCCTGGAAGGGTTGCAGTTCACAGGGTCACGAAGAGTCAGACACGACTTAGCAACTAAACAACAGTATGCAAGAAACTTAAACTTTGGATATTTACTTTGCTGACAAAGGTCCTTATAGTGAAAGCTATGATTTTTCTAGTAGTCATGTATGGATGCGAGAGTTGGACGATAAAGAATGTTGAGCACCAAAGAATTGATGCTTTTGAACTGTGGTATTGGAGAAGACTCTTGAGAGTCCCTTGGACTTCAAGGACATCCAACCAGTCAATCCTAAAGGAAATCAATCCTAGATTTTCATTGGCAGGGCTGATGCTGAAGCTGAAACTCCAATACTTTGGCCACCTGAAGTGAAGAACTGACTCATTGGAAAAGACCATGATGCTGGGAAAGATTGAAGGCAGGAGGAGAAGGGGACAACAGAGGACAAGATGGTTGAATGTCATCAGCAATTCAATGGGCATGAGTTTGAGCAAGCTCTGGGCGATGGTGAAGGACAGGGAAGCCTGGAGTGCTATAGTCCATGGGGTCACAGAGTTGGACATGACTGAGTTACTGAAGAACAATGACATAACATACCACCTTGCTGAATTCCTATTAATTTGGTTCTTAGGCTGTGATTCTTACATTATTAAGAATGTCATTGCAAACATTTTTCTCTCTTCTGAAAATTCTGCTTTATTTCTTTTCCTTATTGCCAAATCAAAACTGAAATATAGTGATGGCAATGAAAATATTCATGTTAATGAGAATCCCTTTAAGTTTTATCATTAAGGATTATATTGGATGTTCTATTCCAAGAAAATGTGAAAAAAATTCCTAGATCAGTTGATCTAAATTGCCAAAAGTAACTTAGGAAGCTGATCTAGGAACATTGTTGTCACATGCTTTGCTATAGAATTGCAGATAATATACTCATACATATACTGCCTACTCCCTATCTGTGATCATATCTTTGATCATTCCTCATGTTTGTCATTGTGCTTTTACTTATTCTTTTTCTTCATTAGACTTCAAGAAGTTTCCTTCTTTTATGTGCTTTTTCCCCCCAGAAAAACAGTTCTTGAAGTATTTATCATTTCTGCATTTTTTCTTTTCTAATGTATTGATTTCTGCTTTTATCTTCAGGATTCCTCGATTCATTCTCTGCTTAATTTAATTTTCACTGGCTTTTAAAAGAGAAAAAAGTGATATCTGTCTGTGCCTTTCATAGCTAACACCAATCTAGCTGCATCTGTAATCAAGATATTAACAATCACAGGCAGGGGTCATGACAAGCGTGGAGACTCGGGTCTGCAGCCTGGTTCATATCCCAGCTCTACCTTTGCCAAATGTGTGACTTGGACAAGCAGTTTCCACATCTGTAAAATGAGGATTATTTTTATGATAAGACTTACCTCATTGGGTTAGTGTGAAGATTACTTGAGCTAATATTTGTAAAGATTTTGAAACAGGGCTTGGCTCACAGTAATGGCTATGTAATACATGAATAAATTACATTCATGCAGCACTTTATCCTTCGCAAAGCATTTTCACATTAATTTTCTCCCTTGTAACCAAGGACAACCCCATGTGGCAAACAGTTCTCATCCCTACTTCATGCATAATAAAACTGGAACTTCGACAGGTCGATTTGTATGAGACCAGTGAATGGAAGATCCAGGTCTCACGACCCTGTGATCAGTGTGTGACTTAAAGTCCAGGTTACCTCTTTAATTTGTGGGGGCTTGGTTGGACAGAGAGAAGTCCATGTTTGGTCCAACTTTAAGTCCTGGCAACTCTTTCCACTTTTCAGCCTTTTGACTGGATGGCAAAGCACCCAAGGCTAAGACCAACTGCTCAGTCAACTATGAAGAAGTCTGGGGCCTCCCAGTCCTGAACCTGTGCAGTCAGGGGTAGCAGAAAAAGGCCACACAAGACCTGCTATGAGTGCAAGAGCTGTGAGATTCAGTCCCGGCCCTGCTCTATCTTACTCCATGAGCATGAACACTGTACTTTGCTCTGCTGTCTCTCGATTTTCTTAAATTCCGGAGTCGGAAAAATAGTGTCAGCCTACTTGCATCCAAAGGCCATTACAGGATTCAAAATAAGCTGATGGCGGTGAAACATATGGGAAGCTTATCACGTCTTCCACACGTGCAAGAGATCGTGGCTGTGAAAGGTATCTGCCCTACTGCTTTCTTTGCTTACACAACTGAGAAGAGAAAAACCAGATGTGGAAACTGCTCTCAGACATCATGCCTGCCCCCACATTCTAGTGCCCAGGAAACTTCCCTCCACCAACAGTGTCATTATCTTTGCACTGGAGGAAGAAAAAAAGTCTGTCCAGTTGCTGAACAGAAATCTAATTTCCACCTGGCTTCTCGTGGGCTGTCCACCACAGGTAATGGAACACAACAAAGTTTTCCACAGGCACTGTTCTCCATGGCACACCCAAAACCAGCAGGAAAGAGACGGAACCAAAAATTTCCTTTGGCATCTAGCTCTTCACTCCGTGAGAGTAGGGGCCACCTGGGGGAAATAGTCAAATATAGGAGGGAAGGAGACACATCCAATCCTGGGTCATATTACCTGAACTGTTTCTGTATGAATATATTTCTCTAGACTCTAGGAATCATCCACTGAGATCTTTTGTCAGTTTAATTTATTGTATTTAGGTTCCTTTTTCCCAACAAGAACTGAAACTACCTAGATTTTCTTGATATTCAGTTACCTTTGATATTCACAAGTTGGCTGGACAGGGGTTGGAAGGAGATATGCACAGTCCCCTGGATGAGGGTTTGGCAAGCCACTCCAGTATTCTTGCCTGGAGAATCCCATGGACAGAGGAGTCTGGTGTGTTGCAGTTCCATGGAGTTGCAAAGAGACACGATTGAGCATGCAAGCACATCACAGCTGCAAGACGCTGGTGAGGGAGGGGGTGCTGCCCTGACCTTTGCTCCCAATGGAATCCCCTTAGAGCTCGAGCAGGAGATGTAGGCAGCTGGAGTCCTTCCTGCAAACAGGAAAAAGAGAGAGAGCGGTTTTCAAAGAGCTGATGAGCTTTACCCATCATGAATTTCATCCCTTCCTTGTTGTGTTGAGGGGAAGGAGGTGAAGAGGGACAGAATTAGGAGAGGGAGAGGCAAAGAAACCCATGTCCGGGACTTCGTTGGTGGTCCAGGGGCTAAGAATCCATGCTCCCAATGCAGGGAGCCCAAGTTAGATCCCTGGTCTGGGAACTAGATCCTGCGTGCCACAGTGAAGATCAAAGACCCTCCATGACACAAGTAAGACCAGGCACAGCCAAATAAAATAAAAATGAATGTTAGGAAAAAGAGAGAGAAAAATAAATCCATGCCCAATGCATTGCAGTAGAGGACTCTGCCGAGATTCACCATTTGAAGAGAGGGCAGCAGTGGTTTGTGGCCACCCCTGGATGCTAGTGATACCCCATTCAAGCAGGCAGGACCCCCAGAGCAAAGGAAAAATGCCCCCAAAAGCTCTTCTGAAACTGAGGCTGCTCTTAACTAAGTTTAGATCCCGTGCCTGATGAAGATGGTTCAGCTGCTCTGGCCTCCTCAGCCCACACCAGAGCAGTGGAGAGTCAAGGGCCAGCAAGACGTAGAAGGAAAGTACTGATTATTAGGTATGACTGCATATCAGACACTTGTGCAGGGAGATACACATGCATGTGCACACACACACAGACACACACACACACAAATCTCATTCGGTACATTAGAAAGTTCCATGAGGACCCAGATACTTGCCTGTTTTTGTTCACTATTCTATCCCCGATGCCTTACACATAGCAAGTTCACCAGAGATACTCGAGAAATGAGGGAATGATTCTTTACAACTCAAAGGGAGTGAAATAATCATTGATCTTGTTTTAGGCTGGAGAAGCTATGTTTCAGAGGATGTTAAGGAGCAGACAAGCTGGGATTCAAACTCAGGTGTGTCTTGACGCCACAGCTGACATATTTCAGGATCTCAAACCATCCTCTGACAGCAAAGCAGAGTGTATGCAGGGAAGCTGAGGTCAGGGAACTTGAAATCGTGTTCTACAAAGAATCACTGAGCAAATGAGGTTTTCATCTGAGAAAAGGAACACCGCAAGCTAATAAGCCACGGAGAACCTCCTCCCCCTTCCTGAGCTTCTGTCTTCCTTCCTCGGTGAGATGAAGGGATTGGGCAAATAATTGGCACATGGGCCACCGATCTCCACTTCAACTCCTGTGACACGCATTACTCATTGATCACAGCATTCTTTCCCATGGAACTTGGATACAGTTTCATAAATAATCTCGACAGCACTCCATGCAGCCTCACCCATTAGTTAAACCTAGAGCCTACTATACAGCGTGAAGTAAGTCAGAAAGAGAAAAGCAAATACTGTCTATTAATGCATATATGGAATCTAGAAAGATGGCACCAATGAACTTAATTGCAGGGCAGCAATGGAGATGCAGACAGGGAACAGACTTACAGACACAGGGAAGTGGGGAGGAAAGAAAGGGTAGAATGAGTGGAGAGAGTAGCATGAAAACATACACACTACCACATGTAAAACAGATGGCCAGTGGGAATTTGCTGAACGACTCGAGAACTCAGATCAGGGCTCTGTAACAGCCTAGAGGGGTGAGGTATGGCAGGAAGTAGGAGGGAAGTCCAAGAGGAAGGGGACAGATGTGTACTTAGGGCTGATCCATGCTGGTGTCTGGGCTTCCCTGGTGGCTCAGCTGGTAAAGAATCCGCCTGCAATGTGGGAGACCCAGGTTCGATCCTTGGGTCGGGAAGATCTGCTGGAGAAAGGAACGGCTACCCACTCCAGTATTCTGACCTGGAGAATTCTATGGACTGTCTAGTCCACGGGGTCGCAACAGGGGGACACACTGAGCGACTTTCACTTCCGTGGCAGAAACCAACACAGTATTGTCAATCAGTTATCCTTCAATTAAAAATAAAATCCTTGAGGAGGAGCCAAGATGGCGGAGGAGTAGGACGGAGAGACCACTTTCTCTCCCAGAAATTCATCAAAAAAATAACTGAACGCAGAGCAAACTTCACAAAACAACTTCTGATCGCTAGCTGAGGTCATCAGGCGCCCAGAAAAGCAGCCCATTGTCTTCGAAAGGAGGTAGGACAAAATATAAAAGATAAAAAGCGAAACAAAAGAGCTAAGGACGGAGATCCGTCCCGGGAAGGGACTTAATAGAGGACGTTCCCAGACACCAGGAAACCCTCGCACTGGCGGGCCTGGGGGAAGTGTTGGAATCTCAAGAGTTTGAATCTGACTGGGAGGGATAGAATAAATAAAACCCACAGATTACGAGCCTAAAAGCAACTCCCAGCAGAAAAGTACCCCAGACGCCCGCATCCGCCACCAGCAAGTGGGGGCGGAACGGAGAGGGGCGGGCGGCATTACTTGGGGCAGGGTCCGGGCCTGAGCGCCCTGAGGACAATCGGAGGGAGCTTTTGTGAGTTGCCAGCTTGAACTGTGGGAGAGCAAAGAGAGAGAGAAAACTAACCGGCCCGAACACACTGCCGGCCGTTCGCAGAACAAAGGGACCGAGATTCTGGGCGACCGAAGTCCGCCGGGAGGGTCGCGGCGAGACGGAGGGCGCGGGCGCCTGACCGGCGCGGGCGGGGGCTGGGGCTGGGGACGCGGAGGGCAGAGGGCGCACACGCCCGACTGGCGCCGGCGGGGACTGAGACTAGGACCGCGCGGGGCAGAAGACGCACCGCACCCGGGGAGAGAGCGCCCGTCAGGCGCCTGGCTGCCTGGGCCGCTCGGGCGGCGTGGGGACGGAGCGCGGGCCTGGCTCTGTGTGCCGCGCTTTTGTGAATCGCCCGAGGGCTGGAGCCTGAGCAGCGCAGACCGAGAAAGGAGCGCAAGCCTCTCCCGGGAGCGCCGGCCCCTCCCCGCACAGCCCCTCCCCGCACAGCCCCTCCCCGCACAGCCCCTCCCCGCAGCGCGACGGAACTAGCTACCTAAATAAGAATCCACCTCCGCCCGCTGTGTCAGGGCGGAAATTAGGCGCGGAAGAGAGACCGGCAACAGAACCCAAATAAAGGGAACCGCTTCAGAAGGGACCGGTGCAACAGATTAAAATCCCTGAAGAAACCACCGACTGACTACACCGGAAGGGCCTGTAGATATCGAGAAGTGTAAGCTGGAACGAGGAGCTATCTGAAGCTGAGCCGAACCCACACTGACCGCAACAGCTCCAGAGAAATTCCTAGATATATTTTTTCTTTTTCTTTTCTTTTTTTTTTTTTTTTTTAGTAAGGAAAAAAAAAAATTTTTTTTTTCTTTTTTCTTGGTTCTCTTTTATTTTCCTTTAAAAATTCCTTATTACTCCCCCATTACTCCTTAACTTTCATAGATTTTTATGATTTTTTTTTTAATTAGGCAAAACAATTTTTTTTTCTCTCTCTTTTTTCTTTTTTTTCTTTTTCTTCTTTTTCTTCTTTTTTTCTGTTCTTTTTTCTTCTCTTCTATTTTCTTTTTCTTTTTCTCTTATTTCTTTTAAAGCCCTCTAGCACTCCTTTTACTACGCCTTAATTTTCATTTTCAATCCACTATAACCTTACAGAAGAAAGGGAAAAAAAAAAAAAAGAAGAGAAGCCCTATTTTTATACCAAACTTCATATATATTTCTAAAATTTCTTTTGTGTGTTTTGGTTTTTGTTTTTAATATAGTATTTTTAAGAGTCTAACCTCTACTCTAGATTTTTAATTTTTGTTTTTCAGTATATGATATAAATTGTGAACATTTAAGAATCCAATATTCAGCTCCCATTTTTATTCACGAATGTGTTGATTATTCTCTCCCAATCTTGACTCTGTTTTCTACCTCAGAACACCTCTATTTCCTCCTTTCCCCTTCTCTTCCCAATCCAATTCTGTGAATCTTTGTGGGTGTCTGGGCTACGGAGAACACTCTGGGATCAGACAACTTCGTAGATCTGTCTCTCTCCTCTTGAGTCCCCCTCTTTCTCCTCCTGCCCATCTCTATCTCCCTCCTCCCTCTCCTCTTCTCCATGTAACTCGGTGAACCTCTCTGGGTATCCCTAACGGGGGAGAAACTTTCCACCATTAACATAGAAGTTTTATTATCAGTGCTGTATAGTTGGAGAAGTCCTGAGACTACAGGAAGAATAAAACTGAAATCCAGAAGCAGGAGACTTAAGCCCAAAACCTGAGAACACCAGAAAACTCCTGACTACATGGATCTTTAAGTAATAAGTGACCGTACAAAAGCCTCCATACCTGCAACGAAACCAACCACCACCCAAAAGCCAATAAGTTTTAGAGCACGACATACCACGCAAATTCTCCAGCAACGCAGGAACATTGCCCTGAACGTCAACATACAGACAGCCCAAGGTCACACCTAACACATAGACCCATCTCAAAACTCATTACTGGGCACTCCATTGCTATCCAAAGAGAAGAAATCAAGATCCGCACACCAGAACACTGACGCAAGCTTCGCTAATCAGGAAACCTTGACAAGCCAATCGTCTAACCCCACCCACTGGGTAAAACCTCCACAATAAAAGGAACCACAGACCTGCAGAATACAGAAAGCCCACTCCAGACACAGCAATCTAAACAAGATGAAAAGGCAGAGAAATACCCAACAGGTAAAGGAACATGAAAAAAGCCCACCAAGTCAAACAAAGAGGAGGAGATAGGGAATCTACCTGAAAAAGAATTTAGAATAATGATAATAAAAATGATCCAAAATCTTGAAAGCAAAATGGAGGTACAGATAAATAGCCTGGAGACAAAGATTGAAAAGATGCAAGAAATGTTTAATAAAGATCTAGAAGAAATAAAAAAGAGTCAATTAAAAATGAATAATGCAATGAATGAGATCAAAAACACTCTGGAGGGAACCAAGAGTAGAATAACGGAGACAGAAGATAGGATAAGTGAGGTAGAAGATAAAATGGTGGAAATAAATGAAGCAGAGAGGAAAAAAGAAAAAAGGATCAAAAGAAATGAGGACAACCTCAGGGACCTCTGGGACAATGTGAAACGCCCCAACATTCGAATCATAGGAGTCCCAGAAGAAGAAGACAAAAAGAAAGGCCATGAGAAAATACTCGAGGAGATAATAGCTGAGAACTTCCCTAAAATGGGGAAGGAAATAGCCACCCAAGTCCAAGAAACCCAGAGAGTCCCAAACAGGATAAACCCAAGGCGAAACACCCCAAGACACATATTAATCAAATTAACAAAGATCAAACACAAAGAACAAATACTAAAAGCAGCAAGGGAGAAACAACAAATAACACACAAAGGGATTCCTATAAGGATAACAGCTGATCTATCAATAGAAACCCTCCAGGCCAGAAGGGAATGGCAGGACATACTGAAAGTAATGAAAGAGAATAACCTACAACCTAGATTACTGTACCCAGCAAGGATCTCATTCAGATATGAAGGAGAATTCAAAAGCTTTACAGACAAGCAAAAGCTGAGAGAATTCAGCACCACCAAACCAGCTCTTCAACAAATGCTAAAGGATCTTCTCTAGATAGGAAATGCAGAAAGGTTGTATAAACGTGAACCCAAAACAACAAAGTAAATGACAACGGGACCACACCTATCAATAATTACCTTAAATGTAAATGGGTTGAATGCCCCAACCAAAAGACAAAGATTGGCTGAATGGATACAAAAACAAGACCCCTATATATGCTGTCTACAAGAGACCCACCTCAAAACAAGGGACACATACAGACTGAAAGTGAAAGGCTGGAAAAAAATATTTCACGCAAACGGAGACCAAAAGAAAGCAGGAGTCGCAATACTCATATCAGATAAACTAGACTTCCAAATAAAGGATGTGAAAAGAGACAAAGAAGGACACTACATAATGATCAAAGGATCAATCCAAGAAGAAGATATAACAATTGTAAATATATATGCACCCAACATAGGAGCACCGCAATATGTACGGCAAACACTAACGAGTATGAAAGAGGAAATTAATAGTAACACAATAATAGTGGGAGACTTTAATACCCCACTCACAACCATGGATAGATCAACTAAACAGAAAATCAACAAGGAAACACAAACCTTAAATGATACAATGGACCAGCTAGACCTAATTGATATCTATAGGACATTTCACCCCAAAACAATCAACTTCACCTTTTTCTCAAGTGCACACGGAACCTTCTCCAGAATAGATCACATCCTGGGCCATAAATCTGGTCTTGGAAAATTCAAAAAAATTGAAATCATTCCAGTCATCTTTTCTGACCACAGTGCAGTAAGATTAGATCTCAATTACAGGAAAAAAATTGTTAAAAATTCTAACATATGGAGGCTAAATAACACGCTTCTGAATAACCAACAAATCATAGAAGAAATCAAAAAAGAAATCAAAGTATGTATAGAAATAAATGAAAATGAAAACACAACAACCCAAAACCTATGGGACACTGTAAAAGCAGTGCTAAGGGGAAGGTTCATAGCATTACAGGCTTACATCAAGAAACAAGAAAAAAGCCAAATAAATAACCTAACTCTACACCTAAAGCAATTAGAGAAGGAAGAAATGAAGAACCCCAGGGTTAGCAGAAGGAAAGAAATCTTAAAAATTAGGGCAGAAATAAATGCGAAAGAAACTAAAGAGACCATAGCAAAAATCAACAAAGCTAAAAGCTGGTTTTTTGAAAAAATAAACAAAATTGACAAACCATTAGCAAGACTCATTAAGAAACAAAGAGAGAAGAACCAAATTAACAAAATAAGAAATGAAAAGGGTGAGATCACAACAGACAACACTGAAATCCAAAGGATCATAAGAGACTACTACCAGCAGCTCTATGCCAATAAAATGGACAACTTGGATGAAATGGACAAATTCTTAGAAAAGTATAACTTTCCAAAACTGAACCAGGAAGAAATAGAAGATCTTAACAGAGTCATCACAAGCAAGGAAATCGAAACTGTAATCAGAAATCTTCCAGCAAACAAAAGCCCAGGACCAGATGGCTTCACAGCTGAATTCTACCAAAAATTTAGAGAAGAGCTAACACCTATCTTACTCAAACTCTTCCAGAAAATTGCAGAAGAAGGTAAACTTCCAAACTCATTCTATGAGGCCACCATCACCCTAATTCCAAAACCAGACAAAGATGCCACAAAAAAAGAAAACTACAGGCCAATATCACTGATGAACATAGATGCAAAAATCCTTAACAAAATTCTAGCAAACAGAATCCAACAACATATTAAAAAAATCATACACCATGACCAAGTGGGCTTTATCCCAGGAATGCAAGGATTCTTTAATATCTGCAAATCGATCAACGTAATACACCACATTAACAAATTGGAAGATAAAAACCATATGATTATCTCAATAGATGCAGAGAAAGCCTTTGACAAAATTCAACACTCATTTATGATTAAAACTCTCCAGAAAGCAGGAATAGAAGGAACATACCTCAACATAATAAAAGCTATATATGACAAACCCACAGCAAGCATCACCCTCAATGGTGAAAAATTGAAAGCATTTCCTCTGAAATCAGGAACAAGACAAGGATGCCCACTCTCACCACTACTATTCAACATAGTGTTGGAAGTTTTGGCCACAGCAATCAGAGCAGAAAAAGACATAAAAGGAATCCAGATAGGAAAAGAAGAAGTGAAACTCTCGCTGTTTGCAGATGACATGATCCTCTACATAGAAAACCCTAAAGACTCTTCCAGAAAATTACTAGAGCTAATCAATGAATATAGTAAAGTTGCAGGATATAAAATTAACACACAGAAATCCCTTGCATTCCTATACACTAACAATGAAAAAACAGAAAGAGAAATTAAGGAAACAATACCATTCACCATTGCAACAAAAAGAATAAAATACTTAGGAGTATATTTACCTAAAGAAACAAAAGACCTATACATAGAAAACTATAAAACACTGATGAAAGAAATCAAAGAGGACACAAACAGATGGAGAAACATACCGTGTGCATGGATTGGAAGAATCAATATTGTCAAAATGGCTATTCTACCCAAAGCAATCTATAGATTCAATGCAATCCCTATCAAGCTACCAACGGTATTTTTCACAGAACTAGAACAAATAATTTCACAATTTGTATGGAAATACAAAAAACCTCGAATAGCCAAAGTAATCTTGAGAAAGAAGAAAGGAACTGGAGGAATCAACCTGCCTGACTTCAGACTCTACTACAAAGCCACAGTCATCAAGACAGTATGGTACTGGCACAAAGACAGAAATATAGATCAATGGAACAGAATAGAAAGCCCAGAGATAAATCCACGAACCTATGGACACCTCATCTTTGACAAAGGAGGCAAGGATATACAATGGAAAAAAGACAATCTCTTTAACAAGTGGTGCTGGGAAAACTGGTCAACCACTTGTAAAAGAATGAAACTAGAACACTTTCTAACACCATACACAAAAATAAACTCAAAATGGATTAAAGATCTAAATGTAAGACCAGAAACTATAAAACTCCTAGAGGAGAACATAGGCAAAACACTCTCCGACATAAATCACAGCAAGATCTTCTATGACCCACCTCCCAGAATATTGGAAATAAAAGCAAAAATAAACAAATGGGACCTAATGAAAATTAAAAGCTTTTGCACAACAAAGGAAACTATAAGTAAGGTGAAAAGACAGCCCTCAGATTGGGAGAAAATAATAACAAATGAGGAAACAGACAAAGGATTAATCTCAAAAATATACAAGCAACTCCTGAAGCTCAATTCCAGAAAAATAAACGACCCAATCAAAAAATGGGCCAAAGAACTAAACAGACATTTCTCCAAAGAAGACATACAGATGGCTAACAAACACATGAAAAGATGCTCAACATCACTCATCATCAGAGAAATGCAAATCAAAACCACAATGAGATACCATTACACGCCAGTCAGGATGGCTGCTATCCAAAAGTCTACAAGCAATAAATGCTGGAGAGGGTGTGGAGAAAAGGGAACCCTCTTACACTGTTGGTGGGAATGCAAACTAGTACAGCCACTATGGAAAACAGTGTGGAGATTTCTTAAAAAACTGGAAATAGAACTGCCATATGACCCAGCAATACCACTTCTAGGCATACACACTGAGGAATCCAGATCTGAAAGAGACACGTGCACCCCAATGTTCATCGCAGCACTGTTTATAATAGCCAGGACATGGAAGCAACCCAGATGCCCATCAACAGATGAATGGATAAGGAAGCTGTGGTACATATACACCATGGAATATTACTCAGCAGTTAAAAAGAATTCATTTGAATCAGTTCTAATGAGATGGATGAAACTGGAGCCCATTATACAGAGTGAAGTAAGCCAGAAAGATAAAGAACATTACAGTATACTAACACATATATACGGAATTTAGATAGATGGTGGCGATAACCCTATATGCAAAACAGAAAAAGAGACACAGAAGTACAGAACAGACTTTTGAACTCTGGGGGAGAACGTGAGGGTGGGATGTTTTGAAAGAACAGCATGTATACTATCTATGGTGAAACGGACCACCAGCCCAGGTGGGATGCATGAGTCAGGTGCTCGGGCCTGGTGCACTGGGAGGACCCAGAGGAGTCGGGTGGAGAGGGAGGTGGGAGGGGGGATCGGGATGGGGAATACGTGTAACTATATGGCTGATTCATGTCAATGTATGACAAAACCCACTGAAATGTTGTAAAGTGATTGGCCTCCAACTAATAAAATAATATTTAAAAAAAAAAAAATAAAAAAAAAATAAAATCCTTAAAAAGTTGGCATGCATGGGAAAGGCTCTCTGACTTCTCCAGACTGAGTAAGCACTAACATTCCATCACTGTGTCTGTCCTGCTGTGTATATAGGCTGCCACACTAAGATACCGTGAGCAAGGAGAGTTTCCAGCCTCATCTGAAAGCAGCAGCATAAGAAGGAACCAGGAAGCCTCCAGATTTTGGGGTTATCCTGGACTACCTTCCAGATGGAAAATAATGTTTTAACTACAAGTCATCTAAATATTGTCAATAAAAAGATCCCCTTGTCTACGATTAAGACAGTACCTATGACCAAGACTGTATTCCCAAGGCAAGTTAAAGTGAAAAGTTGGGACAGATTTTCGATTTGGCCTCATGGACTGGCTTATAGTCAACATTTTCTTGAGTTACACATACAGTAAAGATTGCCATGAAATAAAATGACACATTGAAAATAACATTATGTGAGTAGTATCATGTCTGGATTTTAGCCAAGCTCAAGCAATATAAAAAGCTGTTTTTTATGGTAGCCTCACGGCTGGGTATCTGGCTTTTAATGGTTTAGAAAGAGTAAGACACAAGATTTCATATTGATTTTTTTTCCAAGTGTACTTTTTAATAACACAAACAACCTTCAATAGTTCATGAAGTATTCCACCAATGCCATAAAAATATAAAACTTAAATTTCTTATTTAAAAATGCTAACATTTGTTGTTCTACAGGGTCATTGGTTGCAGACAACAGAAATCAACTCCAGTCAATGTAAATAGGAAGGGAATTTATAGGAGGGCATTGAGATATTCAAGGACTGGATATACATGTTGGAAAAATAGGCACAGGAGATAGTAACAGGAACTAAGAATAGCCAGGATCTGTCCCATCACCACAAACCACATGCCCCCAACTCCCCACACTGCTAGACTCAGTTGCCCAGGGACATTCACCTTTGCATCAAATTCTTGAGTCTAGCATAGCTGCCATTAATAAAGTCTAACTTTCTTGTCTCTTCTGTCATCTCCTCCTAAATAAAAGTCCTGCAGTTTCTGATTAGTCACACTTACATCTTGGTCCAGTCTCTACCAACTAGCCAATGGGGATAGAAAACATCTGTCCCTCTTTGGGCTTCTGCTCCAACAAGAAAGTGTTCAGAAGCTGGGCAGCCTAAATGACTAAAGCCCACAGCATCTGCTAAAATGAAATGCCCAGAAAGAATAAAAAATGAATTTCCTGTCACTGAAATATTCCAATAACCAATAACTATAATTTATTGAGCAGGTACTTTCTTCCAGGTAAAGAGTCAAATATAGCTAAGCATGCATTCACGCAAGCAAAAAATGCACTAGGTACTAAATACAATCCCCCTTATCTCATTTACAAAACAACCCTAATGAAGCAAATATCAGCATTCTCATGTTTAGGGCGAGGAATGAGTCATCCGTCCAGGGTCACACACCTTGTCAACACCAGAGCCGGAATTCAGCAGAAGTGTGTTCACGTGCCCCTCACCATCACACCACACTGCCTCTCTGTGAACATTGCAAGGTGGCCTGAATCAGGGCTGCCCAGATATGTGATGAATGTTCATTTTAATGCTTCCTTTCAGTAAACACTCATTCAGTGAGTTCTTACTACATAAAAACCATTATCATAGGCATCATAGGGTACATTTCTTGTAGTAAAGGCCATGTTCACCTCTAACTACAATATAGAGGATAATGAAATACTTGCAAAAGACAAATACTAGCTAAGCCACGTGAGGAAAATTCCACGAGGGCAAAGTCTGGGTCTTTCTTGCTCAACTTATCTCTCAGTTCCTTACAGTGTTTGGCCCCTAGAGAGCTCTCAGTAAATACTTAATAGATGGATAAAAATAACTAGTATTCATTAAGCCCTTACCATGAGCCAAGCACTCTGGCAAGCCCTCAAGAGGAAAGTACTATCAAGATCTGCACTGTGGATGAGGCAGCTTAGCCCGGGTCTTTGCCAAGGATCACAGACAGGTGAGGAGGCAGAGTTAGAACACAAACTCTGCAGCCTGCACCTTACTTATGGTGGGGGTTCAACTCAAGGTTGACTTCCCTCTGGAGATTATGCAGGGTAGAGCAATCAGGGCTCCACATTTGCACCTCACAACTTCCCTAGGGAAGAGAGGTCATCCCTTTCAACGTCTCTGTGTCTTAAGAGAGATGTAACATCTTTCCCAGAATCCCCACCCCCCTCCTGCCATGGACCCCCTCTTAGCATCTGCAGGAATTGGTCCAAGAAAATGAAAGTGTTAGCCCCTCAGTTGTGTCCAACTCTTTGCAACCCCATGGACTGTAGCCCGCCAGTCTCCTCTGTTCAGGGAATTTTCCAAGCAAGATTGCTGGAGTGGGCTGCCATGCCCTCCTCCGGGGGCTCTTCCTGACGCAGGGATCCTATCTGGGCCTCCATCATCGCAGGCAGATTGTTTACCATCTGAGCCACCAGGGATGCCTATAATTGGTCCTGCCCATTTCTAATTC
Source organism: Muntiacus reevesi (assembly GCF_963930625.1). NCBI lineage: Eukaryota > Metazoa > Chordata > Mammalia > Artiodactyla > Cervidae > Muntiacus > Muntiacus reevesi. The sequence continues at coordinate 4,977,111 of NC_089270.1, read as the reverse complement.
CTAATTGGACTTCCCTGGTGGCTCAGATGGTAAAGCGTCTGCTTACAATGTGGGAGACCTGGATTCGATCCCTGAGTCAGGAAGATCCCTGGAGAAGGAAATGGCAACCCACTCCAGACTCTTGCCTGGAAAATCTCATGGACGGAGGAGCTTGGTGGGCTGCAGTCCATGGGGTCTCAAAGAGTCGGACATGACTGAGCGACTTCACTTTTTTTCCTGTTCCTAACGGAGCCCTGTCACCAACGTGAAAATGTGAGTTGATTGGTTCCAGCCAAAGTTGCCACTCAAACCAGGTCTGGGAAAATATAAGGGGTTGGCAGGTAACCTTAACAGCATCAAGCCCTGCATCTGGAAGTAGGCTCAACTTCCCGTCGAGTGTGTGAACTATTGGATAGATGCCTGAAAGTAAACTGGTGGACACTCAGGAAGGGGTAATGGGCAGGCTGGATACTCCGCAGGCAACTGACTGTGTCCACTGTAGCTCTTCCCTTTTCTAGGACCGCTCCCCACGACTCTCCGAGCCAAGTTCAAATGCCTTGGCAATACAACGTCCATCACCATTCACCTTTGACATGCCTTTCTAGGCTCACCTCCAGCCACTCTCTGTTCCAGGTCCTCGCCTCTTAGAACTATTCAGTCTTCTCCGAGGGTGTGGCTTTGCTAATCCACTCCCTTGCTTTTTGCCTGTCCCACCCTGCACCTGGAAAGCTAGTAAGATTGGCCACTGAGGCAGGAACCCGTTTCTCATCACCTCCCACCTCGCTCCATCAGCCAACGTGCAGCCAGAGCTGCAGTTCCCCAGTATCTCCATCGGGGGCGCTACGAAGGGTACGCACAGATCTTCCTCCATCCCTGCTCGGAGCCTCCCCGCCCCCATGCCCGACCTTACCCCCAGCCCAGGAGGAGGAGAGACAGAGCCAGTGTTCTGAAAGCAGGTAGTGTGACTCTAAAAAAAGAGATAAAGATTATAGATCAATTATACCTCCATAATTTTTTAATTAAAAAAAATAAAATAAACTGAATGAATCCTAATGTGATATACTCTCTCAGCTCCCAAGCATTTCCTCCCCAACCCTTATCACAGTTCAAATTACATATCCAGTGATGCAATCACTCGCGTGGGATCTATGGCCCTATAAAAATATAAGCTCTGTGGAGGCAGGGACCGTGTCTCTTGTTCACTGGCACCTAACACGGGCGTCTGGCACATTCCATGGGTTTAATAAATATCTGTTGGATGAACACAACAGCCAGGGATTTAAAGCTGCCTAAAATCTGTTTTGTTTTGTTTTTTTCTTCTTCTTCTTCATCATATCTATTTCCTTCGTCAAGGAAATAATATGGCTCACAGGAACAGAGAAGAAATCTAGGCTTCATTCCAGACATTTTTTCACAGCTTCAATTGCTGGAAAGAGGCAAAAACCCCAAGTCACGTGACCTTGTATTTAGAATATTAATTTTCCCTAGGTCATACAGAAACAGCGATACTCTCCTTAATGAAATGCTCTTGTACTAATTTCTATTTGTATGCAAAAGACGTCATCGGTTTAACACACGGAGACAATCTCCCCTGCTCGCACACACCCATATCTGCATAGCAGAAGAGGGAAAGCTTCTGATTTATTATACATAAACAAAATGAAGGAGATAACATTTTATTAGTTAGAAACCATTACAAAAACAGCAAGAAAATGAGACAGTACAAGTGGAAGATGCCCTTATCAATAAATCCTCGGAAGTTTAGGACCCCGTGCATGTTGCAACAATAAAAGAGATAATTAAAAGGATCGAATGGCAGAGCTGTATCATTTCATCGAGAAAGCTGCCTCTCAACAATAGGAAACATCAGGGCAGTGATGGTCTGTGCATCTCTAACTTTGGTGGAAAAGAAAGGCGTTTGAGATTCAAGTTGTTTCAGCAAATGTGAAAAGAATCCATTTTTAGGTTGTGTCATATTGAAATCATGCAAATCCAAGCAAGAAATGGCTCCCCTTTAAAGTCAGCATCGTTTTTAAGTCTTGTTTCTCATGGTGAACAGTAAATAGCATGATGAAATTAGCCATGTCCAGCCTATCAATTACGGTTAATATTATAACTAGGTAAGAAAGACAGTTACGTTACTCTTTTTTACAAGACAGTCTTGGTTTTTCTTCCCTTGACTGAGAATCTTCATTTCATCCTAGAAAATCCTTATGACACATTGCAAATACTTTTTATATAAAAGCATCACAGGGAAACACAGAGACTTCAGAGGTTTTTTCATTTCCTAGGGAGCCATAGTCAGTTTTTAGAAAAGTAAATTGTGTCCCTACCATTCCACTCCCTCCAGGTCAAGGCTTCCCCTCCCCCACTCCGGTCAGTTTAATATAAGTCACTGCCTGGGCTTTGTTCTATGGAATAACATTTTCTCCTGGGAGTCGGTTCATGCAAAATACTCCCCACCGAGAGACTGGAAATTTTTCCATAAGACATTCTTTCAGCAGCTAGACCCTGGAGGAAACCTGATCGGAATGTTTAAAGTCTTAACTCACCAGTTTTCCTTAACTCTCCCCACATTTCTCTGAGGAAAAAAAAAAAAAAAAACTAAACCACATATTTAAGGTTTATAACACCTGGTGACAACAGACCCAATGAGATGTGGTCTAATTTAGAAGGAAAACTGAAAATGAGTAGCTAATTTCCCACACTTCTTCTGCTACTCTACACTGTTTTCTCTTCTTATTTTGGTTTAGAGTCACTCCGTAAGTCCCTAGACGGCTCAATTCAGAAACTTTTTTTAAAACAGCTGCTAGATATTCAGTAAGTTACGTGAAGCCAAGCGGCAGTTTTTTCACAGCATTTTTCTAAACTCAGATGCATTTTCTGTAGTGCAAGTGACATAGATTTACCACCAAATCGTTCATGCGTTCCTAAATGGCACAGATCATGAGAAAGCTTGGTTGTGGTTTCTTTACAAAAAGTCTTAAAGCAATTGTAGCTGTTGTTTAGTCTCTAAGTTGCTCCCAACTCTCTTGCCACCTCATGGATTGTAGCCCGCCAGGCTCCTTTTTCCATGGGGCTTCCCAGGCACGAATACTGGAGTGGGTTGCCATTTCCTCCTTCAGGGGATCTTCCTGACCCAGGGGTTGGAACCTGAGCCTCCTGCATTGGCAGGCAGGTTCTCTAGCACTGAACCACCAGGAAAGCCCCCGACATTGTAACAGACACATATACATAGAATAGAATTAATACGGCAGTATGATGCAGTATCTGTGTAATTGCCAACACCCATTGGATCATGGAAGGAGCAAGAGAATTCCACAAAAACATCTACTTCTGCTTCATTGACTATACTAAAGCCTATGACTGAGTGGATCACAACAAACTGTGGAAAATACTTAAAGAGATGGAAATACCAGACCACGTTACTTGCCTCCCGAGAAATCTGTATGCAGGTCAGGAAACAACAATTAGGACCAGATATGGAACAACAGACTGGTTCCAAATTGGGAAAGGAGTACATCAAGGCTGTGTATTGTCACCCTGCTTATTCATCTTAAATGAAGAGTGCATCATGCGAAATGCCAGGGTGAATGAAGCACAAGCTGGAATCAAGACTGCCGGGAGAAATATCAATAACCTCAGATATGCAGATGACACCTCCCTCATGGCAGAAAGCAAAGAGGAACTAAAGAGCCTCTTGATGAAGGTGAAAGAGGAGAGTGAACAAGCTGGCTTAATCTCAACATTCAGAAAACTAATATCATGGCATCTGATCCCATCACTTCATGGCTAATAGTTGGGGAAATGATAGAAACAGTCACAGACTTTATTCTCTTGGGCTCCAAAATCACTGCAGATGGTGACTGCAGCCACAAAATTGAAAGACACTTGTTCCTTGGAAGAAAAGCTATGACACATCTAAGTAACATATTAAAAAGCAAGACATTCCTTTGCCAACAAAGGTCCGTATAATCAAAGTTAAGATTTTTCCCGTAGTCATGTATGGATGTGAGAGTTGGACCATAAAGAAGGCTGAGTGCTGAAGAATTGATGTTTTGAGCTGAGGTGTTGGAGAAGACTCAGGAGTCCCTTGGACTGCAAGGAGATCAAACCAGTTAATCCTAAAGGAAATCAATCCTGAATATTCATTGGAAGAACTGATGCTGAAGCTAAAGCTCCAATACTTTGGCCACCTAATGCAAAGAGCCGGTTCATTAGAAAAGACTCTGATGCTGGGAAATTGAAGGCAGGACAAGAAGGGGACAGAGGATGAGATGGTTGGATGGCGTCACTGGCTCAATGGACTTGAGTTTGAGCAAACTCTGGGAGACGGTGAAGGACAGGGAAGTCTGGCGTGCCGCAGTCCATCAGGTCACAAAGAGTCAGACACAATTAAGTGGCTGAACAAAAACTACAACAATCTATGTAACAGATAATGTAACATAAGGTAGTAGGTATGTGTGCATGTATCCCTCTCTCTTTTTTTTAAAGTTGACTATCATGGACGCCTTGGAAAGCAGCCTTAGAAGATTTGGAAAGCCTTTGCTTTCCCCTCCTCTTTACCAGGGCTTCCCTGATAGCTCAGCTGGTAGAGAATCTGCCTGCAATGCAGGAGACCCTGGTTCGATTCCTGGGTCAGGAAGATCCCCTGAAGAAGGGATAGGTTACCCACACCAGTATTCTTGGGCTTCCCTGATGGCTCAGATGGTGAAGAATCCACTTGCAATGTGGGAGACCTGGGTTCAGTCCCTAGGTTGGGAAGATCCCTTGTAGGAGGGCTTGACAACCCACTCCAGAATCCTTTCATGCAGAATCCCCAGGGACAGAAAAGCCTGGCAGGCTACAGCCCATGGGGTCGCAAAGAGTCAGACATGACTGAGTGACTGAGCCGGGCGCAGCATCTTTACCAAGGGCTTCCCAGGTGGCTCAGTGAGTCCATCTGCCGGTGCAGGACATGCGGGTTCCATCCCTGAGTTGGGAAGATCCCCTGGAGAAGGAAATGTCAACCCACTCCAGTATTCTTCTCTGGGAAATCCCATGGACAGAGGAGCCTGGTGGGCTACAGTCCATAGGGTCACAAAGAGTCAGACACGACTAAACATGCACACATGCATCACCTTTTACCAGATAGTGGTGGCAGAAATCTAACATTTCACCCAAGGCGGTGCCCATCTTACAATAGACCTAGATAGAGCAGAAAAGAACTGGCTGACTTGAGACATCACCTGCTTGATGGCCAAAGAGCAGAGGCTTGATGGTCCTGGGCTAGGCATTTTGTCATCTTTTCTCTTTATTGAGAACATTGCTATCTAGCCTTTGAAAAGTGCACTTAAATACACTTTACTAAATAGTATGTAGACTTGCACAATGGGTGCCTGTATAAAAACCCTGTGAAAAATTTCAAAGTTTGCAAACTGGAAGAATAAGTGAGTGGCTCATTTAATTTATTTTAATCAGTTACATCAGGAAAATGCAATTCTATTGAAGGGAAACCTTTGCAGAAGCAGAGAGCAATTATGTTTTGCGTGCAAAGTACTCTTTTTAAAAAAGACCATGTGTGCAGCATGAAAAAAAGCTTAGTTGATGTCAATCATCTTGATTTCAAATTCCTTCAGTGCATTTCTTAAACAGTGCAAAAATTATAGAAAGTAAAATCTATTTCTCTCAAGATTCTGTGCAGCTGTTTTCTGCAATTCTTGAACACTCTTGATAGAACTGTGTTTCCAAAGGTACTGGTTTGTAAAAGTAAAAATTACTGCGGTAGTGCCCTTAGCTTTGTTTAAAATAGATATTTTCGCATGATATCTTGAAGAGGGTAACTCACCAGAGGCCCCTGGATCAGGTTAAACTTTGACTAGAGTAATGGGATTCCCCTTAATAATTAACACCAACTTATACAAAAGAGTAGCTTAAAAGTTAAGAAGTAGACGGCAGCCTATTTAAAGGGTATTTGTTAAATTGTTGAAGAGGTATGTAAGAGGCAGGTAAGAAAATGTTGCAGGAAGCACCACATTTCTAGACACATCAAAATGCTGTCCCTCGAGAGGACGGAGATCTCAGCTTTCACAGATTCGGGCAGTTTTAAAATGAAGTGAAAACAATCCTGTTTCCTTACCGCCCAATGCAAGTAAATCAACTGTGAGCTCAATATTGAGTTGAAATCTCTTAAGATACAGTGACTTATAACCTGTCCAGATATGATTAACAAAGACCTGTGATTAAAAATGGGAATATAGATGGCTTGTGACAGGTAAATCTCTCTAGTTTCAGGGTGCAAGTTTCCACTGTTTCCTATATTCTTAGACTTGGGTCATTTTCTGGTTTATAATGTGGGAGCTTGTGTAGATTTCATTATTATTAGAAATTCCACCAGCAGGCTGAAACTTGGAACAAATATGTCAAGTCTAGAAGAAATGAATAACCTCACAGTCCAATGTCAGTTTCATAACACAGGCAGCCTCCAGCTTAGAAATGGACTGCACTCCAGAAGTTCGGTGGGAAGCTAACGAGTTAGCATTCAGAACACATTCTCCCGTTGAAACAGTTTCATCACCGTAGCTGCTTTCCTAAGTGAGCAAAAAATTCGATTTAACTCATCATGACTCAAAAGAAGGTGTTAATACTGAAGTAGCACTATTTTATTATTTTAATTTCTGTTATTATTTCATTTTATTTATTTATTTATTTTTTTGGCTGTGCCCACAGCATATGCGGTCTTACTTTCCCAACCAGGGATTGAACTCGCTTGCCCTCCCTGCACTGGGAGCTTGGAGTCTTAACCACTGGGCCACCAGAGAAGTCCCTAAAGTAGTGTTATTTTAAATATATCATTTGACCACTTACGATACTATAATTGTGAAGAAATATGTGTTAATTTTTAAATTAGACCAGTAGATATCTCCATCCTATTTCCCTAAAGGGTTAACAAATTACTGACATTAGGGAGGTATAACACATCCACTTGGGCTTCTCTCGTGGCTCAGACGGTAAAGAATCTGCCTGTCAATTCAGCAGACCCAGGTTTGATCCCTGATCGCCTGAAGAAGGGCATGGCAAACCACTCCAGTATTCCTACCTGAAGAAGTCCCTGGAAAGAGGACCCTGGCCGGCTACAGTCCAGGGGGTCACAAAGAGTCAGACACAACTAAGTGACTAACACACACAACAGGTCTACTTGGGTCCTAAGACTATGTTAAGCCATGGCAATTCTGCCCCTGAAGAGTAACAGAAGCACTTAAAAATGGCATTCATTACCCATTTATTTTGTATTAGAGAATACAATGATTATATACCTGACCACTCATTAGTTGTGTGATATTGGGCAATTTACTGACTCTCTCTGACCCTCAGAGAGCTGTTGGGAAAATAAAGTAATTTTTCTTGTTTATAATTTTTCTTTGCTAGTCCAGTTTCCACACCTCCAGGCTCCCCTGTCCTTCACTATCTTCCCGAGTTTGCTCAAACTCATGTCCATTGAGTCGGTGATGCCATCCAACCATCTCATCCTCTGTTGCCCCCTTCTCCTGCTCTCAATCTTTCCCAGCACCAGAATCTTTTTCAATGAGTGGACTCTTTGCATCAGGTGGCTAAAGTACTAGAGCTTCAGCTTCACCATCAGTTCTTTCTGTGAATATTCAGGGTTGATTCCTTTAGGATTGACTGGTTTGATCTCCTTGCGTTTAAAGAACTCTCAAGAGTCTTCTCCAGCACCACAATTTGAAAGTATCAACTCTTTGGCTCTCAGCATTCTTTTATGGTTTGACTGTCATTTCTGTATGTGACTACTGGAAACACCATAGCTTTGACTACACAGACCTTTGTTGACAAAGTGATGTCTCTGCTTTTTAATGTCTGGTAGGTATCTTCACATATACCCCAGCAGTTCTCACTGGAGGGAAGGAAGGGGATTTAACTTGCCCTTATCACCCACAGGACATTTGGCCATGTCTTAAGATGTTTTAGTTGTCATCACACTCCAGTTATTCTTGCCTGGAAAATTCCATGGACAGAGGAGCCTGGCGGGTTACAGTCCATAGTGTTGCAAAGAGTCAGACACGACTTAGTAACTGAACAACAAGAACAAATGGAACATAATGCCTGACATACAATAGGCACCCGATGTGAGGTTGCTATTCTCATAAAGGGGACAACTCACAGGACAGGGAATCCAGCATAACAACTTGTTCCCAGTGCTCATGGGTGGGATGCCATCTTCGTAGGAATTATGTAACAATTAGCTTCCCTGGTGGCTCATAGGGTAAAACATCTGCCTGCAATGTGGGAGACCTGAGTTCGATCCCTGGGTTGGGAAGATCCCCTGGAGAAGGCAGTGACACCCCATTCCAGCACTCTTGCCTGGAAAATCCCATGAAAGGAGAAGCCTGGTAAGCTGCAGTCCATGGGGTTGCAAAGAGTCGGGATAAGACTGAGCAACTTCATTCATTTTTTAGCTCCTAACAACACACACCTGTGCCCCCTGCTGTGTTTTCAGTCCTTTCCACATTTCTGATTGGTCCTTGGAGAAAAATGTGCATTCAAAAGGTAATGCCATTTTGGTCCAGAACCTGCAGTTTTCTCTGGTTCACAAGAAACTGGTTGACAGGAGACTGAATAATTAAAAGAGAAAGGTGCAAGTTTTGTACAGAATCACTGTCTTTCATTGAAAAATGACTACAAGTCTATCCATATGAGCCAGGATGGCAATTTAAGTTTGCATCTTAAAGTGAGGTTTAGGGTTTAAAAAGTATCTCATTTATACTCCATATTTCTACTTTCGGTTCTTCTTCTTTTGGATCATAATGTGTAAGTGGACTAGAGGGTACTGACTGCATCCTAAACTTACTGAAACAAAAGTTAAAGATTGCTTTCTTTGTTTTTGATGTTGTCCCTTTCCCCATAGGTAGATTAAAAAATACGTATCTCTATACCATTCAACCAACTCAAAATAATTATCACATTTCTTGATTTCACAATTCTGTAGCTTTAAGGGCATAAGTTTCACAGTATTTTCACTCTCTTAACAGTTTGTGCATTTTCATTCCTCTGTAAGGTATGAATATATTACACTAAGAGATATTATATAAATGAGACCATTATTCAAAATGAGAATCTTCTCTACTAACAGCATCACTATTTGTAGCACATAAGACTAAATAAATGTCTCCCATGAGTGACTAAATGCAAAATAAAAAGTAACCACTCAACTTTAATAGTTTAAAAATGCTATTAAACATAATGGCTTCTTGACATTCAAGTAGCACTATGTTTTAAGTGATCTTCATTTTTTAAGAACTACTTTATTTTCATTTAAAATATTGATGGCAAATCAAGTTCTCTAGAGTCAGGAGCCAGAGAGGAGAAACTTTCTTAAGAAAATAAATGTTCATGGAGTCCAGAGTTCCAAGGTGCCTTTTTTTTTTAAAACTTTGCTTTTGTTTGGTTTTGTTTTGGTGTTCTCCTGAGGCTAGGTAATAACATCATATAAATGAACAACTTGAAAAAACTGACTGAACAATCCTATTTCTGGAGATTTTCTTCAATGCCTGGTGTTATGTACCTTTGACCACATCCTGCCTTCCTCCCTTTAACCTTTAGGGGGAGCTCTCATCTCTATGGGGACACCCCAAGAACAACATGGCCCCGTGGGACCACCAGAGAATGAAATCGTCTTGAAAGGCAGGAGACAGGAAGAGGAGGAAGGAGGGGGAAGCGGGACCTTGAAGGAGGTAGTGACCCCGTTCCTTTCGTATCCCTTGCTAATCCAGAAGACTAGCCCTGGAATTAAGCTCTAAGGGAAAAGAAGGCAAGGAGAAAGTGGCAGGTACCCCCAGACCTGCTTTTAGCCTGGAATTATGTGAAGACCAACCCAAGCTGATCAAGATAAAAGGAGAAAACTCTAGCTAGGATTAGTGGGCATGGAACTGCCATTCCCTGTGCTGTAATGTCGGAATGTGGGGGTACATACCCAGGCAAGGATTGGGGGGGGGGGGTAGTGATGAGGGAAACAAGGCACCGGCATGGTTCCCAAATGAGTAAGGCGCTGTTGCTCAGTCACTAAGCCCTGTCGTACTCTGTGCGATCACATAGACTGCAGCACGCCAGGCTCCCCTGTCCTTCTCCATCTCCTGGAGTCTGCTCAAACTCACGCCCATTGAGTTGGTGATGCTATCTAATCACCTCATCTTCTGCCGTCCTTCTCTCTTTTTGCCTTCCATCTTTCCCAGCATCAGAGTCTTTTTCCAATGAGCCAGCTCTTTCATCAGCTGGCCCAAATGCTGGAGCTTCAGTTTCAGCATCAGTCCTTCCAAGGAATATTTAGGGTTGATTTTCTTTAGGATGGATTGGTTGGATCTCCTTGAAGTCCAGGGGACTCTCAAGAGTCTTCTTTAGCACCACAGTTCATAAGTACCAATGCTTTGGTGCTCAGCCTTCTTTATGATCCAATTTTCACATCCACACATGACTACTGGAAAAACCATAGCTTTGACTATACATATAAATGAATAATATGTTTAGGTGACTACAGAATGATGCCAGAGCAAAGCTCCTAACCTCTGCCTGCTTGACCCTAAGCTCTCTGAGGGCAGGACCTGGGTCTGTCTTATTCCTGACTATGTTCCCAGTCTCTACAATAGTGTTTGGCTCACAGAAAAAAGGCATCCCACCAACCATCCATTTACCACAGGAAAACATGACCAATACTTGCTTAAAGACTTTGAGCAACTCATCTAGCTTTCCTGCATTTTAGTTTCCTTATTATCAAAAATGTAAGAGATGACTTAAATGATTCTTCTGGCAACTTATAGCCCCATGAAGCTACAAAATATGCCCCTAAATTAGGGAGTTTGGAATGGACATGTACACTCTACTATATTTAAAATGGATAACCCAGAAGGTCCTACTATATAGCAGAGGGAACTCTGCTCAATGCTATGTGGCAGCCTGGCTGGGAAGGGGTTTGGAAGAGAATGGATACATGTGTGTGTATGGCTGAGTCCCTCTGCTGTGCCCCTGAAACTATCATAGCATTGCTAATCAACTATACTTCAATATAAAATAAAAAGTTTTTTTTTAATTTGCTCCTAAGATTTAAGCATCTGTTGCTGTTGTTCAGTTGCTCAGCCACGTCCAGCTCTTTGAGACCCAGTGACTGTAGCAAGCCAGGCTTCCTTGTCCTTGCTTAGCCAATCCAACTCTTTGAAACCTCATGGACTGCATCATGCCAGGCTTCCCTCTCCTTCACCATTTTACTATGACAAACATAGCAATCACAAAATCTACAGATGTGTGTCCAGAGATAGGCCAGCCAGCCCCCCGTTTCCTAATACACCACTTGGAGTCGCAGTTGGGAAAAATAAGCAATGTGCAGGTAGGTATTTGTCAAATTACACATTTCTCTCCTATTCAGTGCAGTGCCTAGGGCCACCCCACACACCATGAAAGAGATCTGCATTTTGCCTGCCATCCACGTGGGGGTATTTTCATCTTGCTGGGGTCAGTGGCATTATTTGTCTGGAATTCTCAAAGATTTCATTCTTGACTTAATGAACAGCATATTCGATAGTGTGCAACAGGAAAAAACTGCCAAACCACAAAAGTCCCATGGAGAGCAAGCCCCCTTTGACAGGCGTGGCGGTATAGCCAGATGTGCACAGGGTTTGGAGTCTGATCTGCCACAGTATAAACTCTGATGGGATGCTTGACCTCTTTGACTATATTCACCTCCTGTGTAGTCTGGTAATAGTTCCCTCCCCGCTGAGCTGGAAAGACAAAATGAAACGATGTATGTGAAACGTGTGTCCATAGTTAACAGTCAGTGAATGGTAGCAATTACTAAGATCCCTTCACTTGCTCAGACACATCAAGAAAGAAATGATTTAAAGGACAAGAAAAGTGGATGATGAATTGTAGTTGGCAGATGAGAATTCAAAAAAACTGAGAAAGAGACTGAATTTAGAGTCAGAAAATCAGGAAAACCTCCCATATATACTTACAGGACATATGATCTTAGGCTAGTCACTTTATCTCTCGAACCCAGCTTCCTCTTCTGTAAAAACAAGATTTATCCCGAGCCACTAGAAAGCACTTTGTAAATTCTATGGTTCTATTCAATTGTTCAAAGTTTTACTATTATTACAATAGTAATAGTGGACAAAAAGTTCAAGAGCACGCGAATAACAGACTTACAGAGCTTTGACATACCTGTGGACAGACGGGAAGCAGTAGCTAAGGATTTGCCGCGTTGACATTCTGGAACTGGAGAGAGAGTGATTTGTTTTAGTCTCTCTTGACAGTTGGGAAGCTAGGAAAGCAGAATTAGAATTGCAACCAGTTGTAGGTTCTTCCAGAGGAGTGGCAGTCTGACCAAGATGGGGTAGAGGAAATTAAAGCATGCCTGTCTTGTGCTCTATTCAGAACTATTTCCTTAGATGTAACCATCACGATCTTTCATTTCAGAAGAAGCGCTTTCTATGATCCCAAGGCATCTTATGCCCTACACAGATTTAAGAAAGTCACATAGCAGAAGACAAGAGAAAAAAACTTGAACAGCAAAGAAATTTCTTGTCAGCCCCTTTAACCACATCAAACTGAAAAGTGGAATGGCAAAAAGCGAACCTTAAGTAAGTGTTAGTCGCTCAGTCGTGCCCGATTCTTTGCGACCCCATGGGCCTCAGCCCACCAGGTTCCTGTGTCCATGAGGTTTTCCAGGCAAGGATATTGGAGTGGGCTGCCATTTCCTTATCCAGGGCATCTTCCCCATCTTAGGTATACGCTAAGTGTATCAAAGTTCACCTCAGAGCTTACTTACGAACTTGTCTTCTTTGGAGATAACGTTATTCTTATAAAAGTTCCAAGGATCCACAAATCACTAGTCATACACCAGTCCCCCAACCAGCTTTGACAAATCCTGACACCCCCTAGCAAACCAGAGTGAGACTTGGGGTACTTTCAGAACAAGAATGACAAGCTGGGAGGAGCTGATGGTCCACCGGAGGGGCAGTCGAGGGCCATTAAACTTGGCTGGTCATTAATCTCCAGGAAATGCCCAGAGCCAAGGTCGGCATTGCTATTATAAACTAAAAATGAAAAGAAAAAAGAAAAGAAAGGCACATAGCTCTTTTTTATGGATGATACAGTTTCAATTGGCACATATTGAACATTTCTAGAGATTTAATTAAGCAATCAGATTGCTTGAGTGATCTCGATATTCAGTGCCTTTTATAGAGTTCTTTAATGACTATGCATAGAATTATTCTGGATACTTTATGGACCATAGCAAGTGAAGTTTTACGCCTTCCCAGGAATGCGATGAACCTCACCACCAAGACTGTAGCTTAAACAAAGGTTTTTGTTGCTGTTGTTGTTGTTTAGGGGGTTGGTGGTGGGGTTCTTAGACATGTGTCTAGGAAAATGCAACCAAAAGAATTAGTGTGAAGATTATTTACTTACACCAAAAAGCATTTGCCTTTGCCTCTAGGATCCATTTCACTGAAATGGTAGAACCATTGTGCAATGAGGCCAGGAGAGGCAGCAGACTTAATACTGTAACCGTCATTCATTTATTTTCAAGGGCACAGGGATATAAACAATATTTTCGGCATGAAGGGTATAACAATGAATAAAATCTATGAGATTCACATCTACACATAGGGCAGCCTAGCACGGTAATTAAGGGAGCTGACTTTGGAGCTGACTCATGTCACTTCATGTGCCGTATGCTCAGTCATGCCCAACTCCTTGCAACCCCATGGACTGTGGCCCACCAGGCTCCTTTATCCATAGGATTCTCCAGGCAAGAATACTGTAAAGTAATTAGCCTCCAACTAAGAAAAATTAATGGAAAAAAATAAAAATAAAAAAGAATACTGTATTTCCATACAAATTGTGAAATTATTTGTTCTAGTTCTGTGAAAAATACCGTTGGTAACTTGATAGGGATTGCATTGAATCTATAGATTGCTTTGGGTAGAATAGCCATTTTGATAATATTGATTCTTCCAATCCATGAGCACGGTATGTTTCTCCATCTGTTTGTGTCCTCTTTGATTTCTTTCATCAGTGTTTTATAGTTTTCTATGTATAGGTCTTTTGTTTCTTTAGGTAGATATACTCCTAAGTATTTTATTCTTTTTGTTGCAATGGTGAATGGTATTGTTTCCTTAATTTCTCTTTCTGTTTTTTCATTGTTAGTGTATAGGAATGCAAGGGATTTCTGTGTGTTAATTTTATATCCTGCAACTTTACTATATTCATTGATTAGCTCTAGTAATTTTCTGGAAGAGTCTTTAGGGTTTTCTATGTAGAGGATCATGTCATCTGCAAACAGCGAGAGTTTCACTTCTTCTTTTCCTATCTGGATTCCTTTTATGTCTTTTTCTGCTCTGATTGCTGTGGCCAAAACTTCCAACACTATGTTGAATAGTAGTGGTGAGAGTGGGCATCCTTGTCTTGTTCCTGATTTCAGAGGAAATGCTTTCAATTTTTCACCATTGAGGGTGATGCTTGCTGTGGGTTTGTCATATATAGCTTTTATTATGTTGAGGTATGTTCCTTCTATTCCTGCTTTCTGGAGAGTTTTAATCATAAATGAGTGTTGAATTTTGTCAAAGGCTTTCTCTGCATCTATTGAGATAATCAAATGGTTTTTATCTTTCAATTTGTTAATGTGGTGTATTACGTTGATTGATTTGCAGATATTAAAGAATCCTTGCATTCCTGGGATAAAGCCCACTTGGTCATGGTGTATGATTTTTTTAATATGTTGTTGGATTCTGTTTGCTAGAATTTTGTTAAGGATTTTTGCATCTATGTTCATCAGTGATATTGGCCTGTAGTTTTCTTTTTTTGTGGCATCTTTGTCTGGTTTTGGAATTAGGGTGATGGTGGCCTCATAGAATGAGTTTGGAAGTTTACCTTCTTCTGCAATTTTCTGGAAGAGTTTGAGTAAGATAGGTGTTAGCTCTTCTCTAAATTTTTGGTAGAATTCAGCTGTGAAGCCATCTGGTCCTGGGCTTTTGTTTGCTGGAAGATTTCTGATTACAGTTTCGATTTCCTTGCTTGTGATGACTCTGTTAAGATCTTCTATTTCTTCCTGGTTCAGTTTTGGAAAGTTATACTTTTCTAAGAATTTGTCCATTTCATCCAAGTTGTCCATTTTATTGGCATAGAGCTGCTGGTAGTAGTCTCTTATGATCCTTTGGATTTCAGTGTTGTCTGTTGTGATCTCACCCTTTTCATTTCTTATTTTGTTAATTTGGTTCTTCTCTCTTTGTTTCTTAATGAGTCTTGCTAATGGTTTGTCAATTTTGTTTATTTTTTCAAAAAACCAGCTTTTAGCTTTGTTGATTTTTGCTATGGTCTCTTTAGTTTCTTTCGCATTTATTTCTGCCCTAATTTTTAAGATTTCTTTCCTTCTGCTAACCCTGGGGTTCTTCATTTCTTCCTTCTCTAATTGATTTAGGTGTAGAGTTAGGTTATTTATTTGGCTTTTTTCTTGTTTCTTGATGTGTGCCTGTAATGCTATGAACCTTCCCCTTAGCACTGCTTTTACAGTGTCCCATAGGTTTTGGGTTGTTGTGTTTTCATTTTCATTTATTTCTATACATACTTTGATTTCTTTTTTGATTTCTTCTATGATTTGTTGGTTATTCAGAAGCGTGTTATTTATCCTCCATATGTTGGAATTTTTAACAATTTTTTTCCTGTAATTGAGATCTAATCTTACTGCACTGTGGTCAGAAAAGATGACTGGAATGATTTCAATTTTTTTGAATTTTCCAAGACCAGATTTATGGCCCAGGATGTGATCTATTCTGGAGAAGGTTCCGTGTGCACTTGAGAAAAAGGTGAAGTTGATTGTTTTGGGGTGAAATGTCCTATAGATATCAATTAGGTCTAGCTGGTCCATTGTATCGTTTAAGGTTTGTGTTTCCTTGTTGATTTTCTGTTTAGTTGATCTTGAGAAAGAAGAATGGAACTGGAGGAATCAACCTGCCTGACTTCAGACTCTACTACAAAGCCACAGTCATCAAGACAGTATGGTACTGGCACAAAGACAGAAATATAGATCAATGGAATAGAATAGAAAGCCCAGAGATAAATCCACGTACCTATGGACACCTCATCTTTGACAAAGGAGGCAAGGATATACAATGGAAAAAAGACTATCTCTTTAACAAGTGGTGCTGGGAAAACTGGTCAACCACTTGTAAAAGAATGAAACTAGAACACTTTCTAACACCATACACAAAAATAAACTCAAAATGGATTAAAGATCTAAATGTAAGACCAGAAACTATAAAACTCCTAGAGGAGAACATAGGCAAAACACTCTCCGACATAAATCACAGCAAGATCTTCTATGACCCACCACCCAGAATATTGGAAATAAAAGCAAAAATAAACAAATGGGACCTAATGAAAATTAAAAGCTTTTGCACAGCAAAGGAAACTATAAGTAAGGTGATAAGACAGCCCTCAGATTGGGAGAAAATAATAACAAATGAGGAAACAGACAAAGGATTAATCTCAAAAATATACAAGCAACTCCTGAAGCTCAATTCCAGAAAAATAAACGACCCAATCAAAAAATGGGCCAAAGAACTAAACAGACATTTCTCCAAAGAAGACATACAGATGGCTAACAAACACATGAAAAGATGCTCAACATCACTCATCATCAGAGAAATGCAAATCAAAACCACAATGAGGTACCATTACACGCCAGTCAGGATGGCTGCTATCCAAAAGTCTACAAGCAATAAATGCTGGAGAGGGTGTGGAGAAAAGGGAACCCTCTTACACTGTTGGTGGGAATGCAAACTAGTACAGCCACTATGGAAAACAGTGTGGAGATTTCTTAAAAAACTGGAAATAGAACTGCCATATGACCCAGCAATACCACTTCTAGGCATACACACTGAGGAATCCAGATCTGAAAGAGACATGTGCACCCCAATGTTCATTGCAGCACTGTTTATAATAGCCAGGACATGGAAGCAACCCAGATGCCCATCAGCAGATGAATGGATAAGGAAGCTGTGGTACATATACACCATGGAATATTACTCAGCTGTTAAAAAGAATTCATTTGAATCAGTTCTAATGAGATGGATGAAACTGGAGCCCATTATACAGAGTGAAGTAAGCCAGAAAGATAAAGAACATTACAGCATACTAACACATATATACGGAATTTAGATAGATGGTGGCGATAACCCTATATGCAAAACAGAAAAAGAGACACAGAAGTACAGAACAGACTTTTGACCTCTGGGGGAGAACGTGAGGGTGGGATGTTTTGAAAGAACAGCATGTATATTATCTATGGTGAAACGGACCACCAGCCCAGGTGGGATGCATGAGTCAGGTGCTCGGGCCTGGTGCACTGGGAGGACCCGGGGGAGTCGGGTGGGGAGGGCGGTGGGAGGGGGGATCGGGATGGGGAATACGTGTAACTATATGGCTGATTCATGTCAATGTATGACAAAACCCACTGAAATGTTGTGAAGTGATTGGCCTCCAACTAATAAAATAATATTAAAAAAAAAAAAAGAATACTGGAGTGGGTTGCCATTTCCTCCTCCAGGGGACCTTCCCGACCCAGGGATCAAACCCAGATCTCCTGTGTCTCCTTCATTGCAGTGGATTCTTACCCACTGAGCCATCGGGGAACGAGCTGGCTCCTTATCTTCACGTGTTCACTCACCAGCTATGAGGCACTGGGCAGAGTCTTTAACCTCTCTGTGCCTCAGTCTCGTAAGCTTTAAGACAGAACTAAAATAGTTCTTTCTTCAGTGAAGTCCTTGTAAAGACTTCACATAAACACACATGAAAGCACTTAGAATAACACACAGAAAGTAACATGAACTATGTCAGTAGCCTATCACGATGACATCCTGGGGTGCAGAAAGAAGACAAGATGCAAGGAAACAAATCAGTAAACAAGATATCTGTGAATAGAGATAAGTGGTAGCAAAAGTTACAACAATGCAATGTGACTGGTTCAGCCGTCCAGTCGTGTCCGACTCTTTGCAGCACGCCCCGTGGACTGCACACACCAGACTTCCCTGTCCTCCAGTGTGGTTGGAGTGGGCATAAATTTGTGGGGGTATTCTTCCCTGAGGCATGACATTTGTGACTAGCCCTGAATTAGTAGGGTCTCTCATGCTGGGATCTGGAGGAGGGCCATGCCCAGTGGCTAGAAGAGCAAGCCCAAAAGGCCATGGGACTGTTTAGAGTGAGTGAGAGAAGAAGACCAGGGTGGCTGGAATGTGGTAAGGGTCTGGAGAGTGACATAGATGAAGTGGAAGGAGTGACAGGGACCAACTCATACATGGCATCTAGACCAAGCTAAGGAGAGGAATCTGGTAACATACAAGGTATCGTCTGGGACCTCCATAGAAACTGTGTGCATATGTCCAGCCTTAGATGCACAGCTACTTCACTGTGAACAATTCCAACACATAAAGAGTTTGGGTTCCGTTTTTAATACATTGAAAATCACTGCAGTAGGTGGGAGGAGCAGATGTCTGATAATCAAGTTTTGTGCATTTAAAAGCTACCTCCAGGGGCTATGGGGAGAATGAGCTGAGTGTTGGCAGGGGTGGAGGAGGGGAGAAGAGTATTTCTGGCCCGTCTAGATTTGTGGATTGTGTGATACTGGTCCACTCAATCCATTTCAGTTCATTGAATTTAACTCACATTGACTGAGTAGCTATGGTGTTTGAAGTCTGTGTCAAGTGGGAGAAATACAGTTAAGGCCCCTGAACTAAAAATGCCTCGATTCAGTAGGGAGATTGACAATAAGAGTAATAAATGTACAAGTCCTGATGATTCTCTCCAAAGGAAAAAGAGTCAAATTAGGAAAGGAAGTCAAGAAAGGCTTCGGGAAAGAAATAGCACTAGAGGTGAACCTTGAAATGCAAACAAGTAGAAATGGAAACTCATTAGAGGTTGCAGAGTGAATGAGAAATGGAGGTGTGAACTCACCTGTTGAGTAGGGAACTGAAGATTGATGAATAGAGTTGAGACGGAGGCTACTCAGGAAGAGTGATAAATGGTTCACCTGGAGAGGTTGTTGTTTCTCAGTCACGTCCAACTCTTTGTGACCCCATGGACTGTAGCACGCCAGGCTTCCCTGTCCTTCACCATCTGCTAGAGTTTGCTCAAACTCATGACAACTGAATCAGTGATGCCATCCAACCATCTCATCCTCTGTCATCCTCTTCTCCTCCTGCCTTCAATCTTTCCAAGCATCAGGGTCTTCATAAGTTGGCTCTTCACATCGGGTGGCCGAAATATTGGAGCTTCAGCATCAGTCCTTCCAATGAATATTCAGGATTGATTTCCTTTAGGATTGACTGGTTTGATCTTGCTGTCCAAGGGACTCTCAAGAGTCTTCTCCAGCAGCACAGCTCAAAGGCATCAATTCTTCAGCGCTCAGCTCTCTTTATAGTCCAACTCTCACATCCATACATGACCACTGGAAAAACCATAGCTTTGACTAGATGGACCTTTGTTGGCAAAGTAATGTCTCTGCTTTTTAATAATGCTGTCTATGTTTGTCATAGCTTTTCTTCCAAGGAGCAACCGCCTTTTAATTTCATGGCTGCAATCACTGTCCGCAGTGATTTTGGAGCCCAAGAAAATAAAATCTGTCACTGTTACCACTGTTTCCCCATCTGCTTGCTGTGAGGTGATGAGACTGGATGCCATGATCTTAGTTTTCTGAATGTTGAGTTTAAAGCCAGATTTTTCACTCTCCTCTTTCATTCTCATCAATAGGTTCTTTAGTTCCTCTTCACTTTTTGCCATTGGGATGATGTTATCTGCGTGTCTGAGGATATTGATACTTTTCCTGGCACTCTTGATTCCAGTCTATGATCCACCCAGCCCAGAATGTCACATGATGTACTCTGAATGTAAGCTATATAAGCCTGGTGACAGTATACAGACTTGACGTACTCCTTTCCCAATTTGGGACCTGTCTGTTGTTCCATAACTGGTTCTAATTGTTGCTTCTTGATCTGCATACAGACTTCTCAGGAGACAGGTAAGGTGGTCTGGTAATCCCATCTCTTTAAGAATTTTCCACAGTTTGTTGTGATCCACACAGTAAAAAGTCTTTAGCGTAGTCAAAGCCCAAAGAGAAAAAGTAGCAATTGCTAGTAATTGTCCCAAATGAAGATAATTACTATTCACATATGAGTACATATGTCCCTATTATTTTGCAAAATATAGTTTAGCTATAATTGCATGGTAGTCCTAATATAGTGTTTAATCTGCTTTTTTTTTTTAATCCAACAATAGAGGAGCATGATTCCAGATGAAGGACCACATTTCAACTCTATCATTGCTTTTTATTTTGTTTCTGTTTTCAAGTTTTATTAAAGTATGGTTTATTTACAATATTGTATTAGTTTCTGCTGTACTGCAAAGTGAATCAATCACATCTGTACATATACATACACACACACATATGTCCACTCTCTTTTAGATTCTTTTCCCATATAGGTCATCACCGAGTATTGAGTAGAGTTCCCTGTGCTTCACAGCAGATCTTGTTAGTCATCTATTTTATATATAGCAATGTGTATGTGTCATTCCCAATCTCCCCATTTATCCCACCCCTTTACCCCCTGGTAACTATACATTTATTTTCTATATCTGTGACTCCTCTATTTCTGTTTTGTAAATAAGTGTATTTGGACCATTTTTTTTAGATTTTACATATAAGTGATATTATATGATATTAGTCTTTCTCTGTCTGACTTACTTCACTCAGCATGTCTTAGAGAATCTCTAGGTCCTTCTGTATTGCTGCAAATGGCACTATTTCATTATTTTTTATGGTTGGACATTACTGTTTTTTTGTTTTGTTTTTTTTAATTGGAATGTGACTTTCTGTCATATGGATAGCCACCATATATTCAAATCAACACCTATTCCTGGAAATACCAGTTATTTCCAGTTTTTGGTTTGTGTTTTTTCCAATTGCAATGCGTATGCTGCTGTTGCTGCTATTGTTTTGTCGCTAAGTCATATCCAGCTCTTTGCGACTCCATGGACTGTAGCCAGGCTCCTCTGTGCATGGGATTCTCCAGACAAGAACACTGGAGTGGGTTGCCATTTCCTTCTCCAAGGGATCTTCCCAACCCAGGAACCAAACCCAGGTCTATTTGAAGTATTGTTGTAACATAGAGTATGTAATTTTTTTTTAACTTTTAATACATGGAGTCCAAAATGTTGTCCCAAATTCATTCTGATCATCTGTGGTATGTCAACGTGTGTGACCAAGGAATGCCCAGATTAAACATCATCACTGGATGTGGCTGTGAGAGTGTTTCCAGATGAGACTGTCATTTGAATCAATGACTCAGTAAAGTGAATTACCCTCCCCAGTGTGTGCTGGCATCACCCAACACAGTGAGGGCCTAAATAGATCAGAAAGAAGAAAGAAGAAGTCCCTTTTTTTTTTCCCCTTGCCTCACTTTATAAGCTGGGACATTTCATTTCATTTTCTCCAGGCCTTGGAAAGAGATTTATACTATCATCTCCCCCAATATGTGTAGATATAAATATAGATATGGGCATAGGTATACACCACTATATATAGGTGTATATGTGTATATATGACGCAGAGGATGAGATGATTAGATAAAATCACCAACTCAATGGACGTGAATCTGAGATATCTGCAGGAGACAGTGAAGGACAGAAGAGCCTGGTAAGCTGCAGTCCATGGGGTAGCAAACAATCAGACATGACTGAGTGACTGAACAACAATATATGTGATTCATTCTTTGTTTCTAGATGTCTGTGAGTTAAAGCGTGGTCTCCAAAAAGATACATTCATACTGACCCTCACTGAACGTGACTTGATTTCAAATGGAACCTTTGCAGAGGTGATTAAGTGAAAGATTTGACATAAGGTCATGCTGGATAATGGCAAGCCCTGAACCCAAAGACAAGTGTCCTTACAGGAGCAAAGAGAGAGGAGACAAACCGGAAGAGAATACACTTCGCAGAAGGTCATGTGAAGTCAGAAACAGAAATGGGAGTTTGGCAGCTACAACCCAAGGAACCCCTGGAGCCGCCAACAAGCTAGAGGAAGAAAGAAGGATTAATTTAAGACAATACATTTCTATTGTTTTAAGCCACTAAATTTCTGGTAACTAGCTACAGCAGCCACATGAAACTATATGCAGCCCTACGAAGGAGTCCTGTTCTGGTTCCCTCTCCCAGTCACTGGGAAATATTCCTTACAGGTAAGTGTCCCAGGGGCTGGCAGTCCACCTCCTTGCTGCTGCTGCTGCTGCTAAGTCGCTTCAGTCGTGTGCGACCCCATAGATGGCAGCCCACCAGGCTCCCGCATCCCTGGGATTCTCCAGGCAAGAATACTGGAGTGGGTCGCCATTTCCTTCTCCAATGCATGAAAGTGAAAAGTGGAAGTATCTGATCTCAGTCGTATCTGACTCCTAGCGATCCCATGGACTGCAGCCTACCAGGCCCCTCTGTCCATGGGATTTTCCAGGCAGGAGTACTGGAGTGGGGTGCCATTGCCTTCATTAAAGAAACATTTATTGAGCACCTACAATATGGCAGGCTTTCTTATAGGTTCTATGTACAAGTGTGATCAGTCACTTCAGTGGTGTCCAACTCCTTGTGACCCCGTGAACTGTAGCCCACCAGGCTCCTCTGCCCATAGAATTTTCCAGGCAAGAAAAATGGAGTGGGTAGCCATGCCCTCCTCCATGGGATCTTCTTGATCCATGGATCAAACCTGTGTCTCCTGCATCACAGGCAGATTACCCTCTGAGCCACCTGGGAAGCCCCCTCTAGGCTCTAGATGAAAACAAAAGTAAGAAGACATGGTCCTTGCTTTTGAGAGGCAAACATTAGATGAACACCTACCAGCTCTCCATAGTGTTACTACAGGTTCATTGAGTCCAAGTAGAAGGCTTGGACTTTACACAGTGGATGATGGAGCTCTTAGAAAGTTTCAGATGACTATTACCCACATCTCCGTCTCCTCTGATACTGGGCACCTTTCCTGTCATCTCTTCTAGGGCCAACCTGGACATCTCCCTCTGGACCCCTGCGAGCCCCCCAGCTCTACACCTGCTGGCTATGGCTTTCCCATATGACCATGTATAACATCCCTCCATCATCATTGCCCCAGAGTAAATATCTTGTCTCAGCTCCTAGCTTCACCTGATCGCTCAGTGGGGCCAAGGTGGAGCTATGTTAATTAAATTTTTTCATTCAGTCAAGAATCATTTACTCAGTATCTATTATTTTCCAGCCCCTGGTTGTTCAAAAATGAGTTAAATAAAGTCTTCACCCTTAAGATATTTACCAGCTATATTAGCCTGCTAGGGCTGCCGTTACAAAATACCACGAGTGCGGCCTAAACAACAAACGTTTATTTTCTCACAATTCTGGAGGCTGAACTTCCAAGACCAAGGTGTCAGCATGGTTGGTGTTTGATGAGGCTTCTCTACTTAGGTTGTGGGAAGCAGCCTTCTTACTGTGTCTTCATGCTTTTCCTGGGTGAGTGCATGCTCATGGTGCCTCTTCCTGTCCTTTTAAGGACACCGATGCTGTTGGATCAGGACTCTACCCTTATGATGTCACTTAACCTTAATTAGCTCCTTCAAGGCCCTCTTTCCATATTCAATCATTCTATGGGTTAGATTTTCAACATACAGATTTGGGGGAGGACCCAATACTGTCTCTAAGACCATCTAAGTGAAAAAGTAAAATGCAGACAGACAATTGTCATAGTGTGGCACAAATCCTATAAAAGTATTTGGTATTTCTCAGAGTAGAGCTTCTAGCCAGTCTAGGTGGCTTTTCAAAGAAAAGAGGGAGGGATTCAAGTGGATGAGATGAGGCAGGGAATCCAGGCAAAGAGGACAGTCTTTATAGGACCTGAACAAAAAATAGTGTTATCCACTGGGAAGAGTGCTGAAATACAAAGAGATGGTTGGGGTATCATGGACTGGGGAGTCATGCTGTGACCTCATGGACTTGGGAGTCATGCTGTGACCTCATGAAAACTCCTGTCCCTCTGTCCTCTCCATCACTGTCTTGTTTCCCAGATTACAGTCACCACACCCTCCCTCCTCACCCCAATCAAAAGATTAAATCCTGAATCTCACTCCTAGAAATATTTAAAATACAATCTATAACACTTTACAGTTTGCAAAGGCACCTTCACCATGTCATTTACCCTTTAAAACTGACCAATGGAAGAGAACAAATAGTATTATATCCATGTACATGATGAAACCAAGATTCTAACAATAATAAAAATATTAATAATAACAACTGCCTTGGCCGAGGTCAGAGGGCTGTGTTGGAGTTACTGTATAGCTGAAATTCAGGGGGTCTGCCTGCCGATCCAGTTTCTCTTTTCAACGCTACTTGTATCTTTCTCTGCTCTTTACCTCATAGTATGTCACATTTCTCTAGTAATGCATCTACATTTTGACAGAGCTTTTTGGAAGTGATGTGTTAACCAACAGAAGAAACTCCCCAAGTGGGAATGCTGGGCCCGGCAAGATTTTTTTTTGGCCAGGCAGGCCTGTCAAAGTCCATCGAATCACACATGGGCCTCACAAAGGCCAACCCAGAGTGAAGCCCTTGGGGATAGTTTGCCAAAAGGAGCGAATTAAAGCACTTCCAAGTCAGGAAATGCCAGGCTAGACTTTTCTGTGGTGTTAACTTACTGGCCCAAAGCAGACCAAACAGTAATTTACCTACAGCCTGGCTCGTTACCCACAATCCTTCACTGGACCTTTATCAGTGTTGCCAAGGCAACGACTGTCACCACCATGGTCATTTTTAGTTTCAAATACAAACTTCCTATGGACTTGGCTGAAAGTCTGAGGCAGCAAAACTTCAAGTCACTGAAATGTGGTAGGAATAAGTTCTTTAAGTTTCCAATAAATCTGACACGTGGAGTCCTTTGAAAAATGTTGCCATTTTGGATGGATGTGTCTTTCAAATTCTTTCTGTGTCTCTGTCTTCTTGTGTGATCCATGGAGTCTAATTTACCTGACGCTTTTCTGGGTGACTCAGGTGCCCGTGGCCTTTCCAATACACACATCTGACTCCAAGATAAAATCTAAGCTCATCTAGCTTGGGAAGATGCCTTCACTGTTCCCCCTAACCTACCTTTCTGAGCTCATGTTCTCTTTCTGCAGACCCTGTAATCCAGCAATATGGAAGCAGTCATTATTTTTAGAACATTCATAGGACACACCATGTCCTATCTCATCATTGAGTACTTATATATAGAATGGCTCTTATGAGCCCTTCACTCTTTTCTCTGCTTACAAAATTTTATTCAGCCTTGACTGTCAAGCTGGTCTGCCACCTCCTACGTGAAACCTACTTCAAACCTCGGAAAACCTCTCCCTTGCCATAATCCCAGAGTACTTTGCACAAACCCCTTTATCACAAGTATTCATGAATCTGACTCCCTCACTTCATCTTTGTACTACAGTGTCTACTTAGCACAGCCTTGGCCTAACATAGGTGCTAAATACACAGTTATCATTGTGACCAAATAAACAAGGACGGAAATGGCAACCCACTCCGGTATTTTTGCCTAGAGAGTCCCATGGACAAAGGAGCCTAGCGGGCTGCAGTTCATGGGGTTGCAAAGAGTCGGACACGACTCAGCAACTAATACTATACTGTACTATACTAAACTCTTATTCATAAATGTCATTTACTTGGTGTTTACTATGTGCCTGAGACTTCCGGTGTATATCTCACTTAATTATTATAACAATCCAGTAAGTTCAGAGCTTGAAATCAACTCCGTTCTCCTGTCTTCCAAATCCAGGCATTTCCTTTATGCTCCACAGCACAGCACATTCTGAACAAATCAACATTCTAAACCAAGAACAGACTGGGTGTTAATCAATTGGAGAGTGATGTGTGGCCTTAATGCCTCGCTGCTGCTGATGGTAAAGGCACAGAGTGGGTTGAATGAGACCAGGAGCAAGGGTTTGGATAGATAGTGGGGTCTGGGCAGGAAGTAGAGGTCAGAAGGCAATATGGAGGGTCAGAGGAGAGAGCTGCTCCCGGAAAAGGCAAGCAAGTATTAAAAATCCATCATTCAGAGACATACTTGTGGGTGCCACAGGGAAAGTGGTGGGGGCGGCATGGATTGGGGGGTTTGGGATTAGCAGACACAAATTAGTATATATAAAATGGATAAACAATGAGGTCTTACTCTATAGCACAGGGAACTGTATTCAATATCTTGATAAAGCATAACAGAAAAGAATATGAAATATATATATATATATATATATATATATATATATATATGTATAATATTGGGGGCTTCCCTGGTGGCTCAGAGGTTAAAGCGTCTGCCTGGAATGCAGGAGAACCGGGTTCGATCCCTGGGTTGGGAAGATCCCCTGGAGAAGGAAACGGCAACCCACTCCAGTACTCTTGCCTGGAAAATCCCATGGAGGGAGGAGCCAGGTAGGCTACAGTCCATGGGGTCCCAGAGAATTGGATACGACTGAGCAGCTTCACTTCATGTATAACTAAATCACTTTGCTGTATAGGAGAAATTAACAGAACATGGCAAATCAGCTATACGTCAATAAAATAATTTTTTAAAAAATATCTAGAACTTAGAGAACAGACTTATGGTTGCCATGAAGGAAAGGGGTAGGGGAGGGATGGATTGAGAGTCTGGGATCAGCACACACAAACTCCTATATATAAAATGGATAAGCAGCAAGTTCCTATTGTATAGCACAGGGAACTATATTTAATATCCTGCAATAAGCCATAGTGGAAAAGAATATGAAAAAGAATGTGGATGTATGTGTGTGTAACTGAATCACTTTGCTGTACACCAGAAATTAGCCCATTATAAACAACTATATTTCAATAAAATAAATTTTAAAAAAGATCTAGCATCTATAGTAGGAATCCAATATTCAAATATTTACAGGGCTGGGAAACCAACATAGATGATGAAAGTAAAACTGACCACTTCCACTGAGAAATCTTTTTTTTTTTTTTTTTCCCATTTCTATGACTCGCATGGCCCTCTGGGTTTATCTTTGGTTTGACTACTTTTGAAAGCAATATATGTGCAAGAAGTATCTGACATCCAGCTACCTGCACACCAGGAAGAACAATAACACATGCATGATGAAAACTGGCAGGCGATACTGTACCTCTGCATGGAGACTCTCACCACGCGGGGCCAGGGGAAGGAAGCACTGGCAATGTGGATTCCAGAAGGGAGGTGAAGCCCAGTATTTCCAGATAGAGTCATATGCTAAAATGTTTGAAGGATTATGGGAGGCCCAGTTAAATCTCAAACTTTATTGGGCCTGAGTGTCAATTGGAGACTTTGTTAAAACATACTCTAGCTTCCCAAGTGACTCAGTGGTAAAGAATCCGCTTGACAATGCAGTAAATTCAAGAGACTCGGGTTCAATCCATTGGATGGGAGAATCCCCTGGAGGAGGGCATGGTAACCCACTCTAGGATTTTTGCATGGAGAATCCCATGGACAAGAGGAGCCTGGTGGGCGGCAGTCTGTGAGGTAGCAAAGAGTCAGGCATGACAATTGCAAGAAAGGAAAAAAAGCAGATTCTAGGACCCCACCAGAAGAGCTTCTTATTCACTGGGTGTCAGTGTATCTAAAAATGTACATTTCATACATGGTTTCAAGTAAGCTGATGCTGCCAGCCCAGGGACCACACTTAGAACAGTATTGGGCAGGGTATGAAAGGTACCAACTCCAGTACTGGGTAGCCTATTTGGCACATCCATTCTAGAGATTTAGAGAAGGAAACTGGGAGCAGGAGACAGCCCAGAAAACCCCGGTCCCGGGACAGAGGCTACTGTGTTACAGACACTTTAGCACTGCTCTGGGGAATGTGCTTAAAAATAAGGCAGGGGTTAGCTATGAGACCTCCAGAGGAGTTCTTCTACCATGACTTGAGGCTGGGGAGAATTCAAGAAGCCAAAAGATGCATGTAGAATTTATTGGAAATCAGAGAACCACAAATGGTATGAAAGAGGGGAAAGTTAAGAGACTGACATAATTTGGTTTAAGGTGGCAAAGTCCAGGCGGTGGCTCCCGAGCAATTTTTTAAGTGTAAGAGGGGGATTGGGGGAAAAAAATCTGTGAACAACGGTTCTCTATTTCCACTGAGGGTTGGTTAATATAACCTGAGCATCCAGAACAGGAGGATGGGTTGTAGAAGGAAAAGAACTGCAGCGCCTGACAGCTGTCAATGACAGTCATAGGCTGCCCTGGGACCCGCTGGGTTCTTACAATTCAGGTCTTTAAAATCAGAGAAATGGCAGACTGAGCATGCTGGAAAGACCCATCTCCCTGCCAGTGTTTCTCAAAGTACCTGACTCAGGCCACTGCTAGTAGAGAAGAAGTTTGAGTGTGGCAGAGACAGAATTATGTGGCTGTGTCACAAGGCAGGAGAGGCATTCCCTTTTCAATCCCACCTCCTGTTGCTGTTGAGTCGCTAAGCCACCTCTGACTCTGTGACCCCACGGACTGCAGCACGCCAGGCTCCTCTGTCCTGCACTATCTCCTGGAGTCTGCTCAGATTCATTCCACTGAGTCAGTGGTACTATCCAACCATCTCATCCTCTGTCACCCTCTTTTCCTTTTGCCTTCAGTCTTTCCCAGCATCAGGGTCTTTTCCAGCGAGGCAGCTTTTCGTATCAGGTGGCCAAAGTATTGGAGCTTCAGCTTCAGCATCAGTCCTTCCCCTTTCATGATTTGGTCATTTAAAGGAGAAAGCCTTTCTGAGGTGATGTCTTTCCCACCTAACACTGGCCAATAGGTTTTTTTGTTTGTTTGTTTTTTAACTGAGAGTCCTCTTCAATGGCAGAGCACGCAATAGCATGTGTGAAGGCTGATTGTTATTTTGTTTCACAGTATTTGTTTCCTCTATGATGGATAAGACTGGGTTTCCTTTTAAAGTAGCAATGAAAAGTGTCCCTCCTAATTATAAATTTACGAAGGTAGCATCCATTGAATTATAGCAGCCTAACAAGCCAAGAATACTGATGAGTGATTCTTCAGGTAGTATGTTGAGGGATGGTGTTTGGAAGTAAAGGTCAGTCATGTCCCACTCTTTGCGACCCCAAGGACTATACAGCCCATGGAATTCTCCAGGCCAGCATACTGAGGTAGGGTAGCCTTTCCCTTTGCCAGGGCATCTTCCCAACCCAGGGATCGAACCTAGATCTCCCAAATTGTAGGCGGATTCTTTACTAGCTCAGCTACAAGGGAAGTCCAAGAATACTGGAGTGGGTAACCTTTCCCTTCTCCAGGGTATTTTCCTGACCCAGGAATCGAACCGGGGTCTCCTGCATTACAGACAGATTCTTTACCACCTGAGCTATCAGGGAAGCCCAATGTTTGGAAAATATTCATCAAATCTAGCCTCTTCTTTACAAATGAGAAAACAGAAGCTGAAAAATGTAAAGGGCGTTGTCAGTTTCATATGGCATTTATAAGCAGAGATGGGGCCAGAGATGGGCTTGGCCAGGATGGAGGAATGGGAAGTTGGGGATCGCATCACATGTGTCTAAAGCATCTTTTTTTGGTCTAGAATAGTTTCTAGTCCATCCCAGCTTGTAACACACACCTGTTCCCAGTCACCCAGTTGTATATGACTCTTTGCAACCCCATGGACCATAGCCTGCCAGGATCCTCTGTCCATGGGATTCTCCAGGCAAGAATACTGGAGTGGGTTGACATTTTCCTCTCCAGAGGATCTTCCTGACCCAAGGCTCAAACCTGCATCTGCTGTATTGGCGGGCAGATTCTTTACCCCTGAGCCACCTGGGAAGTTTGTAACGCATATCGCCCTGGATAAAATGCATCCTATCTCCCCAGCACTGTGGTCATCTCTCTATGTGACTTGACAAATGAAAACCTCTCTGTCCTGTCTGTAAAGTGAGCGTTAATTTAGGATGCTACTTGAGCACAGAATGAAGTATTACACATGTACATATCTCATTAAATCTAAAAGGTCTCAGAATATAGAGGAGATAGAAACCCATATCCTACTGCTTCTCTTCACAACCCCCTAATATTAATAATTTAGTGACTGAAAAGTAATATCAGTGTTTCTCATTGACCTTATCCTGTTTTGAATAAAAAGAAAATAATTAAACATAGCTTGCAAACATTGTATTATTTCCTGAATTGACCCTCCTGGATAAATTATTGTTCAGTAGTGATCTAAATTATATAATATTTTTACTAGAACTGTAGGCTTAATTTTTCAAGGTTTTCCTCATTAAAAGGCAGGAATGATTCATAATTAACACACTCAAATACCAGCTTTGGCAGAGATGACCTTTGATTATGTTGTTTGGGGGCAAATAGGTGTTTCTAAGGCATTAGAGCAGATTAAGTTCTTTAGGAGATGCCCATTCTCCTAGAAGTCGGGTTCAAACCATTTTATGATTTATTAATCCCATCTTTTGGAGGTCACTAAAAGATGAACTTTGGCTTTGTCTAAATAATAATAGATTCCTAATGAACATGGCCAAATTAATACGTTTTTGCTGTAAATGCATTCAGTGAGATTCAGTCAACATAAATGCAGTTTGGAAACTGAGATTATTAACAAACCTTCAAGTTCAGTTCAAATAAAGAACCAAAAGGAAAAAAACGCATGTGCAATCAGCCTGCCAGAGATATTACAGAAATGAGTGATTTCTAACCTCTGGTAAGTCAAACCTGTAACATCCATCCTATTACACAAATAGATCATTTGGAAAGGTAAAGGTTACTTTCAGAAATAATAGTTGTATAAGGGTGTTGCGATCCCCAGTAAATTACAGAGGCAGCCTCCCACTTTCCACACTGAGTGGAACACTGGAAGAACCTATTAATAGCATCGCTAGTTTCAAGGAGGCAGCTTACATGGAATTTGGATCTTAATGTACAGAAATAGATACTCATCTACTCTCCCAGCAATGCAACAACTTTAATGGAATAATCTTTTCAAAATGAAAACTCTGCCTTAATGAAAGTCCCCTTTTTCACTGAAATAAGAAAGTGAGGCAACAAAAGCAAGTCTCTTAATTTACATGAATGATCTCCTGGCCTCACCAGAAATGTATACTTAAGCCTGGGAATTATTTTGTTGGAAATGTCCATATTAAACTACCTGCAGAATACATTTAGTTTTAGATAATACAAACCAGGAGACATTTAAAAATTTTTCTTTCTGAAAATGAAACCTGTAAATATTTATTTTAAAGGATCAACAGGGTAAATTTTCTGTTGTCTAAGCAAATTTAATACCACCACATAAAATAGCTGACGTTAAAGAGAATCAGTATATTTAAACCTGTAATACGTGAGGATTGTTGGCTACATTTTAGAATAGCAGACATTTTCATGCCCCAGGATCCAATTTTATAGTAAACCGATCTGCCCTTGGGAACAGAGTGTGTGTGTGAGGGGGGCGGAGTGGGGGAGAGAGATGAAGGGATGGTTTCACTGAATATCTAAAGGACATCTTTTTTTTTTTTTTTTTTTTACATCTTTGGCCACATCACACAACATGTGCAATCTTAGTTCCCCAGTCAGGGACCAAGACCACACCCCCTGCTTTGGAAGAGTGGAAGTCTTAACCACTGGACCACCACGGAAGTCTTGAAGGACATCTTAAGAAAGCTTGATGGGGTATGTTCCCTGTGGAATAAATTTACAACGTGGCTCCTTCCCCTACCCTGGGAATTGTATTATATATAGCTTGTACAGCTAAATGTGATGTCCCTGGTGACAGGAAGGGACAGGAATGCTTTACGGCATGATGCTTAAAGATGGAAATTGATCACACCAACCTTCATCCATGCACCCTTGCAACGAGACTTTGTAGAATTTCCTACCAAGAGGAGGGGTCTATTTCCTCAACCTTTGAACGTGGGATGACCTCATGATTTGCTTCCATCCACAGAATGTTTCATGGTGGTGTTGTTGTCATGTTCACTCACTAAGTCATGTCCAGCTCTCTTAGACCCCATGGACTGTAGCACTCTAGGCCTCCCTGTCCCTCACCATCTCTCAGAGTTCACCCAAATTCATGTCCGTTAAATCAGTCATGCCATCCCACCATCTCATCCTCTGCTGCCCCCTTCTCCTTTTGCCTTCAATCTTTCCCAGGATTGGGGGTTTTCCAGTGAGTAGGCTCTTCCCATCAGGTGGCCAAAGTATTGGAGTTTCGGCTTCAGCATCAGTCCTTCCAATGAATATTTAGGGTTGATTTCCTTTAGGATTGACTGGTTTGATCACCGTGCAGTCCAAGGGACTCAAGAGTCTTCTCCAGCATCACAATTGGAAACCATCAGTTCTTTGGTGCTCAGCCTTCCTAATGACCCAATTCCCTTATCCATACATGACTACTGGAGAAACCATAGCTTTGATTAGATTGACCTGTGTTGGCAAAGGATGTCTCTGATTTTTAATATGCTGTCTAGATTGGTGATAGTTTTTCTTCCAAGGAGAAAGTGTCTTTTAATTTCATGGCTCCAGTAACCATCTGCAGTGATTTTGGAGCCCAAAACAATAAAGTCTCTCACTGTTTCCATTGTTTCCCCGTCTATTTGCCATGAAGTGATGGAACCAGATGCTATGATCCTAGTTATCTGAATGTTGAGTTTTAAGCCAACTTTTTCACTCTCCTCTTTCACTTTCATCAAGAGGCTCTTTAGTTCTTCTTCACTTTCTGACATAAGGGTGATGTCATCTGTGTATCTGAGGTTATTGATATTTCTCCCAGCAATCTTGATTCCAGCTTGTGCTTCATCAAGTTCAGCATTTTGCATGATGTACTCTGCATATAAGTTAAATAAGTGGAGTGACAATATACACCCTTGACGTACGTACTCCTTTCCCTATTTGGAACCAGTCTGTTGTTCCATGTCCGGATCTAACTGTTGCTTCCTGACCTGCATACAGGTTTCTCAAGAGACAGGTCAGATGGTCTGGTATTCCCATCTCTTAAAGAATTTTGCACAGGGTGTTGTGATCCACACAGTCAAAGGCTTTGGCATAGTCAATAAAGCATAAGTAGATATTTTTCTTGTATTCTTTTGCTTTTTTTGGTGATCCAGCAGATGTTGGCAATTTTATCTCTGGTTCTTCTGCCTTTTCTAAAACAAGTTTGAACATTTGGAAGTTCACAGTTCACGTACTATTGAATCCTGCCTTGGAGAATTTTGAGCATTACTTTACTAGTGTGTGAGATGAGTGCAACTGTGCGGTAGTTTGAACATTCTTTGGCATTGCCTTTCTTTGGGATTGTAGTGAAAACTGACCTCTTCTTGTCCTGTGGCCACTGCTGAGTTTTCCAAACTTGTTGGCATATTGAGTGCAGCACTTTCACAGCATCCTCTTTGAGGGTTTGAAATAGTTTTACTGGAATTCTGTCACCTCCACTAGCTTTGCTCATACTGATACTTCCTGAGGTTCACTTGACTGACTTCACATTCCAGGATGTCTGGCTCTAGTCCAGTGATTACATTATCATGGTTATCTGGGTCATTAAGATCTTTTTTGTACAGTTCTTCTATGTATTCTTGTTACCTCTTCTAAACATCTTTTGCTTCTGTTAGGGCCCTACCATTTCTGTCCTTTATTGAGCCCGTCTTTTCATGAAATATTCCCTTGGTATCTCTAATGTTCTTGAAGAGATCTCTAGTGTTCCCAATTCTGTTATTTTCCTCTATTTCTTTGTACTGATCACTGAGGAAGGCTTTCTTATCTCTTCTTGCTATTCCTTGGAACTCTGCATTCAGATGCTTATATATTCCCTTTCCTCCTTTGCCTTTCACTTCTCTTCTTTTCTCAGATTTTTGTAAGGCTTCCTCAGACAACCATTTTGCCTTTTTGCATTTCTTTTTCTTGGGGATAGTCTTGATCACCACCTTCTGTACAATGTCACAAACCTCTGTCCATAGTTCATCAGGGTCTCTGTTAATCAGATCTAATCCCTTGAATCTATTTGTCACTTCCACTGTACACTCATAAGGGATTTGATTTAGGTCATACCTGAATGGCCTAGTGGTTTTGCCTACTTTCTTCAATTTAAGTCTGAATTTTGCAATGAGTTCATGATCTGAGCCACAGTCAACTCCCAGTCTTGTTTTTGCTGACTGTATAGAGCTTCTCCATCTTTGACTGCAAAGAGATTTCAGTATTGATCATCTGGTGATGTCCATGTGTAGATCTCACATGACGTGGGGCCAAAAGACAAAGTGAAAGTGAAAGTCACTCAGTCGTGTCCAAGTCTTTGCAATCTGACTCTGTACAGTCCATAGAATTCTCCAGGCCAGAATACTGGAGAGGGCAGCCTTTCCTTTCTCCAGGGGATAGTCCCAACTCAGGGATCAAACCTAGGTCTCCCACATTGTAGGCAGATTCTTTACCAACTGGTCTATCAGGGTCCCCATAGGACAAAAGAGAAGCAATATTGTAATGAATTCAATAAAGACTTTAAAAATGATTCACATCAAAAAATATCCTAAAAAAAATTAAAAACAAAAATACATGATAACCAGGCGACTCAGACAGAGATGTCCTTCATCTAGAGTGGGCCTGGTGTGTCAGCTCTAAATGTTCCATGAGAAGGTAACGTACACCCAGGGCTAAAAGTGGTGCTTCCCTGGTGGCTCAGAGAGTGAAGCATCTGCATGCAATGTGGGAGACCTGGGTTTGATCCCTGGGTCTGGAGGATCCCCTGGAGAAGGAAATGGCAACCCACTCCAGCACTCTTGCCCAGAAAATTCCATGGATGGAGGAGCCTGGTAGGCTACAGTCCACCGGATCACAAAGAGTTGGACATGACTGAGTAACTTCACTTCTCAGGTCTTAAAACAGATGGTGGACAGTTCTCCTGGGATTACCCATAGGGTACAATCTTTACTGTAGATTTATTTCTCCTCTACCACCATTTATCCCAAATTTTGCAAAAGCACCTGGAATTTTACTCTATTCAGATTTTTTTTTTTAACACTATGCTTTTTATGTTCTGGGAATCCTTTCCTTTTAATTTCAGTCTCCTTAATGACAATTATTTAGGCATAATTATGAGCTCAGCTGGTTCTTTTGCTCATTGGTATGTCTTGTATTCAACTTACTTTCAATGGCATTAACCTGCCAGTTGAGATGCTGCCAGCCATGAGAAGCAGACCCTCACCCTCATCCCCAGCCCTAGGAGTGGTCTGCAGAGTGGGGCCTTTAGTACATCATAACAAGAAGTCTGGACGTAGACCCCTCCGGGTTGGTCAGTTTAGCACCACAGCCATGTTATCGAGGTGCCAGAGGTCCCTCATTTTCCTGCTTTGCCAGGCTCAGCACAACCAGGGAGCTCATGATGGTTTTAAAACA
Source organism: Muntiacus reevesi (assembly GCF_963930625.1). Lineage (NCBI taxonomy): Eukaryota > Metazoa > Chordata > Mammalia > Artiodactyla > Cervidae > Muntiacus > Muntiacus reevesi. The sequence continues at coordinate 4,941,695 of NC_089270.1, read as the reverse complement.
GTGATAGTGTTTCCCAGTGTCACTTTCAGGTAAACAGCATCTACATCAGAGAAGATGTCTCCTCCCAGGGGAGTCAAGGAAAATCTTTTCCAGGAGTAGCCTAGCATGTTTCCCCTCTCCCATCACTGCCAAGGAGAATGAGACCATCATGAATGGCTTAACCTAATCATGATTCAAAGCCTTGTGGCTGGAGAGGGGCTCACCCCCTCAGTACATATGTGTGTCTGGTACTTGGATAAAAGAATTCTGTTATCAAAATGAAGAGGGAATGACTGTTAATGGTATCTCCCATAATACATTTATTTATTTATTTATTTTTTATTTATTTATTTTTTTTTAGTTTGCTGTGCTATATTTCCTCAAAAAAGATGCACAGGTGACAAACTTACTATGATTCTTTTTTTAAATTTTGGAAAAGATCTTTGTCCTCAACACTGAGTGATAGATATAGAATTCTCAGTTATAAATACTTTCTGACAATATTTTAGTCATTGATTTAGTTTAGTCAACATCTTTAAAATGAGAGATCTATATGAAAGCAAAAGTATGTATGGGATACAAACATCATGAGCAATGTAACAGATGAATGACTAAGTGGAGGGAAAAAGTTGCAAATATCAGATAAGAGAATTTTTTAAAAGAGAAAAAACAGCACTCCATATTGTGGTGTCTTAGTACTATTTCCCACTAATAAGAATCAATAATGCCTGGAAAAATAGCTCATTCCTGGTTTGGGACAGAAACATAAAGGATAAATAGAGAAATGTAAAGGATAAGCCTGAAACATTTGTCAAATGAGAAATTAAACAGGATACTAAAGATGACTAAGGTTATATTTGGCTCCTACTGGCCAAATATGGGGTAACTTGAATGTGAATAAGGGTAGTAAATGCAATGGACTGAAACACATCCATGTATTAAAATCTTATTTCATAATGATGCTTAAAAATAAGCAAAAATAAACAAAAACACTTTGGTTAATCATTGGAAGTAGCTAGGGCACAGACCATGTACTCTAAAATTTATAGTAAAAAAGATCTTAAACATGTATTTTGTCTTTTTAGTACAAATTATACTCCGGGGTAACACAAAAGTTGATGAGGGGAAGTGTCTAGTTATAGAAATATTTCTCTTAGAAAATGACGAATGATTCAGTTGGAGCATCACCAGTTTACAACACTAAGTAAAGGATCTTAACATTGACCATCAACATCTGACTCACATCACAAAGTGAAAATCAGATATTAGTGCTTCTTGATAAAAGAGACACAATGCCATCTATGAAATAGTCTTGCAGAAAACTTGAACTTGAACCTCCAACTTCTATAAAAGTCAAGCTTCCAAATTATAGGAAACACAGGGAACAAGGTAAATTATACCACAGGAGTGTAATCAGCAAAGGCATGCAGTGGGGAACTGCCCAGAACAAACAGCCCAGTTTCTTCTACAAATAAACTGCAGCGAATAAAGGAGAGATAAAGGAGGAGAGGCAGATCAGATCAAGACTTACAAGTTGCTGTTCATTCACTACGTTGTGTCTGACTCTGCCACCCCAGGACTTTGAATCGGTGATGCCACCCAACCATCTCATCCTCTGTCGTCCCCTTCTCCTCCTGCCTTCAGTCTTCAATGGACATGAATTTGAGCAAGCTCTGCGAGATGGTGAAGGACAGGGAAGCCTGGTCTGCTTGCAGTCCATGGGGCCACAAAGAGTCAGACACGACTGAGTGATGGAAACACCACCACTGTGGACAGAATTCATCCAATCAGTTCGAGGATCGGATAGACCAAAACGTGACCTCTTTTAAGCAAGAAGGAATTCTGTCACCAGACTGCTTTTGACTCAAACAGAAACTCTTCCTTGGGTCTCCAGCCTGTCAGCCTATCCTAAAGATTTGGGATTTGCCAATCTATAAAATCCACCAATTGATCAGTCAGTCAATTGCTACGTTAAATAAGTAAATAACAAATAAACAAACATGCAAGCAAATGAATGAATGAATGAACAAATCAATGAAAGAGGGGAAAAAAAACATAAGCACTTCCTGTTGGGTCTATTTCTCTTGAGAATCCTGATTAATACAGCATTTTATTCTCTTTTTATTTTTTTCAGGAAACTTGTAACTCTTTTTCCTCCTCTTTGGCACCCCAGATTTCACCATGTCTCCAGCCCAGGGACATTTTCATCTGTGAGAACCTTGCTCTGCCTCCTTTTTCTCTCCTGTTGAATTACTCTGGGATGTGTGGACTCTGCTCACTCTGTTTCTTAAATTTTAATTAAATTAAGTTAATTAAAAATCTTAATTTTTTTTACATCACAATCATTTCCCATTCATTCTGGAAGAATTCTTTCAGTCTTTCATGGTCTTCAGCCATGTACGTGATCATTTTATTATTAGGCTTTTCAGGTTTTTTTTTTAATTTCAGCAATCCTATTTTGAAATTCTATAAACTATTTCCAGTTCAAATTACATCAGGACCCAAGAATGTACTATGTTGGTTCAAATTCTCTTAACTCCTAGAATTTGTCTTGAGCAGTATTCCATTTGCAGTCAGAAGAAGCATGTTTATTGCTGTTGTTAGGTGAGTGAAGTGTCAGTCGTCCAGTTGTGTTCAACTCTTTGTCACCCCTTGTGACCCCATGGAGCCCGCCAGGCTCCTCTGTCTATGGAATCCTCCAGGCAAGAATATTAGAATGGGTGTCAGTTCCTTTCTCCAGGGGATCTTCTCAACCCAGGGATCAAACCCAGGTCTCCCACAGATTCTTTACCAACTGAGTCATCAGGGAAGCCCTGTTGTTGGGTGAAATATTTTATAAATGTCAATTCAATCCAGTTGGTTGACAGTGGCGTTCAGTTCTATTTACTTGCAATTTTTTCTCTTTACCTGTTCTATCAGTTACAGAGAGAGGCGTCTCCAACTGTCATTACAGAAATATCTTTTTCTCCTTCAGTTCTGATGGTTGTTGCTTTGCATATTATGAAGCTTTATTTTTGGTATCTATATACTTAGGGCTGTTATGTCTTCTCGGCAAATTGACATTTTTGTCATTATGTAATGTTCCTCTTTATCCCTGATAATTTTATTTGATCTGAAGTCTCTAATATAAACATACTCCATTTTGTTTTGTTTTGAGTAGTGTTTGCATGGTATATTTTCACCCTGCACTCTTAGTATACCTATATCACTATATTTAAAGTGCGCTTCTTATAGTAGAGATCACATAGTCAAATACTGCTGCTGAATTTATTGTGACAATCTCTGTCTTTCAGCTAGTGTGTTTAGACCATTAACAATTAATGCAAGTATTTATGTGTTTGGCTTTAAATTTCCATTTTATGATTTGTTTTCTTTCTGTTTTCTCTGTTTTTTTCCTTTTGTCTATTTTCTACTCCTTGCTTTCTTTTAAATCATATGAACATTTCTAGTATTCTATTTTAATTTATCTATTGTGCTTTCAGATATCTCTTTCTCCATTTTAATTATTTAGGGATGACTATATGTACTGAAGTTTAAAGTATTTTATCATCTCATGTAGAATGTAGAAATTTTTCATCATGCGACTGAACTGAACTGAACTGAAGTCCTTTTACCCTCTTTATTTTATAATGCTGTTGGCTTATGTTTTGCAAATATCTACGCTGAATATCCTGTCAGAAAGTGTTATAATTTCTATTTTAAATAAACAAGCATTTCAAATAATGCAAGAAGAGAAATATAGTCTATAATATTTACCCATATATTTCCAATTTCTGTAGTACTTCCTTTATTTCTCATGTTCCAAGTTTCATTCTGCTATCATTTCCTTTCTCTAAAGAAATCAGACAATTTTAGCAATTCTTTTACAGCACATGTGCTGGGAACAAATTCTCTTAGATATTCTTCATTTGAGCATGTCTTTATTTCATCTTAATTGCTGGAGAATATTTTCAGTGAATATAGAATTTTCTTTTTTTTTCCTTCAACAATTTAGAAATATGTCACTTCCTTCTGGACTCTGTAGTTTCCAATGAGAAATCACCTGACATTTGAATCATCGTTCCCTTCTAAGTAATGCATCATTTTTTTTTCATTTTCATTTTTAACTTTTTATACAGTTGCTAAAGGTTACACTCCATTTGGGCTTCCCTGGGGGCTCAGATAGTAAAGAATCCACCTGCAATTCGGGAGACCTGGGTTTGATCCCTGGATTGGGAAAATCCCATGGAGAAGGGAACGGCTACCTAATTCAATTTAATTCAAGCTGGTTTTAGAAAAGGCAGAGGAACCAGAGATCAAATTGCCAACATCCACTGGATCATCGAAAAAGCAAGAGAGTTCCAGAAAAACATCTATTTCTGCTTTATTGACTATGCCAAAGCCTTTGACTGTGTGGATCACAATAAACTGTGGAAAATTCTGAAAGAGATGGGAATACCAGACCACCTGATCTGCCTCTTTAGAAACCTGTATGCAGGTCAGGAAGAAACAGTTAGAACTGGACATGGAACAACAGACTGGCTCCGAATTGGAAAAGGAGTAGGTCAAGGCTGTATATTGTCACCCTGCTTATTTAACTTATATGCAGAGTACATCATGAGAAACGCTGGGCTGGAAGAAGCACAATCTGGAATCAAGATTGCTGGGAGAAATATCAATAACCTCAGATATGCAGATGACACCACCCTTATGGCAGAAAGTGAAGAGGAACTAAAGAGCCTCTTGATGAAAGTGAAAGAGGAGAGTGAAAAAGTTGGCTTAAAGCTCAACATTCAGAAAACTAAGATCATGGCATCTGGTCCTATCACTTCATGGCAAATAGATGGGGAAACAGTGGAAACAGTGGCAGACTTTATTTTGGGGGGGCTCCAAAATCACTGCAGATAGTGATTGCTGCCATGAAATTAAAAGACGGTTACTCCTTGGAAGGAAAGTTATGACCAATCTAGATAGCATATTAAAAAGCAGAGACATTACTTTGCCAACAAAGATCCGTCTAGTCAAGGCTATGGTTTTTCCCGTAGTCGTATATGGATGTGAGAGTTGGACTGCGAAGAAAGTTGAGCATCAAAGAATTGATGCTTTTGAACTGTGGTGTTGGAGAAGACTCTCAAGAGTCCCTTGGACAGCAAGGAGATCCAACCAGTCCATCCTAAAAGAGATCAGTCCTGGGTGTTCATTGGACGGACTGATGCTGAAGTTGAAACTCCAATACTTTGGCCACCTCATGTGAAGAGTTGACTCTTTGGAAAAATCCCTGATGCTTGGAGGGACTGGGGGCAGGAGGAGAAGGGGATGACAGAAGATGAGATGGTTGGATGGCATCACCGACTCGATGGACATGAGTTTGAGTGGACTCCGGGAGTTGGTGATGGACAGGGAGGCCTGGCGTGCTGCGATTCATGGGGTCACAGAGTCTGACATGACTGAGCGACTGAAAAGAACTGAACTAAACCCAGTTTGTTTGAACTAAACTCCTGGACAGAGGAGCCTGGCGGGCTACAGTCCATGGAGTCACAAAGAGTCAGACACGACTGAGCAACTTTCACTTTTTCACATTCCATTTACAGTTATTACAAAATTTTGGCTATGTTCTCCATGTTGTACAATACACCCTTGAGCCTGTCTTACACCCAATAACTTGCACCTCCCTATTTTCCTTGCCATCCACCCCTCGGTAACCACTAGTCCCTTCTCTATATCAGTGAGCTTTCTTCTTTTTCAGTATATTCATTAGTTTGTTGTATTTTTTAAGGTTTCACATATGAGTGATTTCATATAATATTTGTCTTTCTTTGACTTAGTTCACTTAGCATAATGCCCTCCAAATCCATTCATGTTGCTGCGAACAGCGATTTTGAGGGAGTTGCCTGGTTATCTAGTGGTTGTGACTTGGTGTTTTCACTGTCATGACCCAAATTCAACCCCAGGTCAGGGAGCTGAGATCCTGAAAGCTGAGAGGAGTGGCTAAAATTTTTAGAAAACTGCAACAACAACAACAACAACAAACAACCTCACAATTTTAAAAAACCAACTTTTTTCTTTCCAAATTAATACTTATTCATTGTCAAAGAAATGCTTTTAAAAACTAACAAAAGAAAAAATAAAATTTCCTATCACCTAGCCAAATAGAGGTGATTATTTTCCTCCATATATATATATATATATAAATCTCTATCTCTGTTAGTGATCTGAAGTTAAATTTCTACATAACTGATTTAACTTTCTAAGGTCAATCTACTTCTTACTTCCTCAAATATAGAATTTAATTTTCTGATGGTAATATTTGCTTCCTTTTAAAGATCCTTTCTTTGCCCAGTTCACCCCTCATGCTTTATTCTTGCCTTTACATATTATCCTTTCTACTTTTGAATTTATACTGTGACATTTCTCATCATATTAGCTTTCATATCAGTTTCTATTCTCTCATAGAGACCATGGTCTCCTAATATTACAGAGGCTTCCAAGAAAATCCTCAAATAATTTTTTGGATCCAGCGAAAAGTCAGTTTGCAACAACTGTGCTTCTTCTGAGTTTAGATGTATGATTTAGCTTACAATGGGTTTCCCTGGTGGCTCAAGTGGTAAGGAATTTGCCTACAATGCTGGAGACCCAGGTTCAGTTCCTGGGTGGGCAAGATCCCCTGGAGAAGGAAATAGTAATGACTCCAGGACTCTTGCCTGGAAAATCCCATGGACAGGGGAGCCTGGCAGTCTACAGTCCATGGGGTTGCAAAGAGTCAGACAGGACTGATTGACTAACATTTTAACTTTTAGCTTCATGTTCTTTTCAATTATAGTTTTTCATATTAAAATTATAATGGATTTTCTAGAGTCACTGTCCATGATGTCCCTGATAGAGCAAAGTTGATGGGATATAGACCCTAAACCATTTCCAGGATCTACTAGATCTTCATATACACAGATATATAAATCTATTGTGTTTAGAAGGTGAGTGTTTTAGAAGTTGAGGGGTGAAGGTTATATCAGTGCTTTGATTTCAAGTCTATTTTGCAAAGACTAACAAATCAGCTTAATAATTGGAAATTTCAAAGGTAAGTTAGGTTTCAGGTATATTAGGATCAGGGCTCTAGGTCCACTTTCTGCCTTTCTCTTAGCACTTCCCACCTCTCTGTAACCACTTTTATCTTTAGCTGGATTTTATGTGTGACTGTGAAAGTTCTATACACTTCACTATCCAAAAAAGTTCTGAGTTTCTTTTATCAATATCATAAAATCAAAGTCTCATGTTGTACTTATATTGGACAACTCAAGTTACATACTCAGGCCCTAGGTTATAAGGACATATGATAAGAATCTTCCAGATTTCATCTATCACATAGTGTTAAGTGGGGTCTGCATCCCACCAAATCTAGACGTATAATGGATATAATAACCTCCAGTATTCTGGCCTGGAGAATTCCATGGACTGTATAGTCCATGAGATCACAAAGAATCAGACACAACTAAGTGACTTTCACTCACTCATGGATATAATAGGAGATATCCCTAAAGAGGAAGAGAGACTGGACATTGAATATCACCTCCACTCCTTCCCCTAAAATTCACTGTGCTGTGCTTAGTCGCTCGGTCATGTCAGACTCTTTGTGACCCCATGGACTGTAGCCCTCCGGGCTCCTCTGTCCATGGGGATCCTCCAGGCAAGAATGCTGGAGTGGGCTGCCATACCTTCCTCCAGGGGATCTTCCCAACCCAGGGATTGAACCCAGGTCTCCCACATTGCAGGTGGATTCTTTACCATCTGAGCCATTAGGGAAGCCCACACAAAGGTTATGGACACCTGAGACTTAGACACTATGAGCCAATGGAATACATGTTCTATCAGTCACTCCTCACACATTCAGTACCTTATTTGGGGAAACTAATCTCTAACAGTGTGATAGCTGTTGCAATTTATCAGTCAGGCAGATTCCCCTGGTTTCATGTAATAAATCATATGTATGTCTCTGTTTTCCTTAATTCAACTCAGGTGCTAACCATTTCAATCAACTTCAAGAAATTTAAGTTTCTTAAAATACTATTTTATATCCAGCTATTTTTATTTACCCATCTAGTTAATTATTCTGTAAAAAATGACCAGATGAGTTACTCTTATTCTTGTTGATAGTAATTGAATTTCTCCTAATTGAGCCTCAAAGTTTGCGTTGAGATTCCCAGCAGTCAAAGGAAAAACAGTAACATACTCAGTTACATCATTCTAAATACCAATGTACACCAGTCCTTCAAAAGAACTTTCTACATGTTACTAAATGTTAAAAGAGTATAAATTTTATATGCAGATTCTGAGCATTATCTTCTTTGTCAACATTCTTGATGGAAATGCAATTGTAAGGATATCATAGCTGTTTCTTATTGTGTATATCAATGAACAATGAAATAAAATAGAATTATAATTAAAAATTATTCAATGAAGGAGATTCTCTAAGGATCTCCTTATAATGTGTCACAAGTATGTGACTGTCTTGTAATTTAATTTGATCTTAAGACAGTTTTAAATGTCTTGAAAAATGCTCAGATTCTAAATCCTTCAAATAATCTGTTTATTTCTTCACTCAAGCTTTTGATGTGTTTTTATGATCTTTCATTCAACTCTTTCAACAATATTCTTATTCCTCCAAATTGCATTTCAGGAAGTGGAATCTCAGAGGAGTGAAATGCTTTGTTAGAGGTCAAACAGACAGTAATTGACTTGAAAGGGACTCAAACATAGGTGTTCTGATTCCAGATTAACAAATTTCATTTGTTAAGTAACTACTAGGTAATAGGCAGTGCACTAGGGGCTGGGAATAGATCAGTTCAGTTCAGTTCAGATCAAGTCAGTTCTTAGTCGTGTCCGACTCTTTGTGACCCCATGGACTGCAGCACGCCAGGTCTCCCTGTCCATCACCAACTCCCGGAGCTTACTCAAACTCAGATCCATCGCATCGGTGATGCAATCCAACCATCTCATCCTCTGTTGTCCCCTTCTTCTCCTGCCTTCAATCTTTCCCAGCATCAGGGTCTTTTCTAATGAGTCAGTTCTTCGTATCAGGTGGCCAAAGTATTGGAGTTGCAGCTTTGGCATCAGTCCTTCCAATGAATATTCAGGAATTATTTCCTTTCGGATTGACTGGTTTGATCTCCTTGCAGTCCAAGGCACTCTCAAGAGTCTTTTCCAACACCACAGTTCAAAGCATCAGTTCTTCAGTGCTTAGCTTTCTTTATAGTCCAACTCTCACATCCATATCTGACTACTGGAAAAGCCATAGCCTTGACTAGACACACCTTTGTTGACAAAGTAATGTCTCTGCTTTTTAATATGCTGTGTAGGTTGGTCATAGCTTTTCTTCCAAGGAGCAAGTGTCTTTTAATTTCATGACTGAAGTCACCATCTGCGGTGATTTTGGAGCCCCTCAAAATAAAGTCTGTTAGTGTTTCCATTGTTTACCCATCTGTTTGCCATGAAGTGGTGAGACCAGATGCCATGATCTTAGTTTTTAAATGTTGAGCTTTAAGCCAGCTTTTTCACTCGCCTCTTTCACCTTCATCAAGAGGCTCTTTAGTTCTTCTTCACTCTCTGACATAAGGGTGATGTCATCTGTGTCTGAGGTTATTGATATTTCTCCCAGCAGTCTTGATTCCAGCTTGTGCTTTATCCAGTCTGGCATTTTGCATGATGTACTCTGCATATAAGTTAAATAAGCAGGGTGACAGTATATAGCCTTGACAAACTCCTTTCCATATTTGGAACCAGTTTGTTGTTCCATGTCCAGTTCTAACTGTTGCTTATTGACCTGCATACAGATTTCTCAGGAGGAAGGTAAGGTGGTCCAGTATTCCCATCTCTTGAAGAATTTTCCACAGTTTGTTGTGATCTACACAGTCAAAGACATTGGTGTAATCAATAAAGCAGAAGTAGATGTTTTTCTGGAACTCTCTTGCTTTTTCTATGATCCAAAGGATGTTGGCAATTCTATCTCTGGGAATAGATAGTTGAATAAAATGTAACCCTTGCTATCAAAGAGTTGATAGAAAAAACAAATACACAGAAACAGGATATTCAGGTTTCCCTGGTGGCTCAGTGGCAAAGAATCTGCCTGTCAGCGTAGGAGACTTGGGTTTGGTCTCTAGTCTGGGAAGATTTCACATGCTGTGGAGCAGCTAAGCCTGTGGGCCACAACTTCTGAGCCTGTGCTTTAGGGCTGAGCTGCCGTAACTGCTGAAGCCCGCCCCTAGAGCCCGTGCTCTGCAACAAGAGAAGCCGCTGCAATGAGAAGCCCGAGCACCACGACTGAAGAGTAGCCCCTGCTTGTCACAACTAGAGAAAAGCCCAGGCAGCAACGAAGACCCGGGATAGCCAAAAAAATAAAAAATAAAAAACCCATGATCTTATATAACAGTCAAAACCCTCAGCTTTTGCTCAACTGGTGAAATGCCAGTACTAGTGGAGTAGATGATTTCGGAACATAATATTGTTTGATAAGAATAAACTCTTCTGTAATGACATCATTCAAGAGGCTCCTATTCTAAAACTACCATATGACTCAACAATCTCACTACTAGGCATATACCCTGAGGAAACCAAAATTGAAAAAGACACATGTACCCCAATGCTCAATGCAGCATTATTTACAGTAGCGAGAACATGGGAGTAACCTAGATGTCCATTGACAGATGAATGGATAAAGAATCAGTGGTACAAACATACAATGGAATATTGCTGCTGCTGCTGCTAAATCGCTTCAGTCGTGTCCGACTCTGTGCGACCCCAAAGACGGCAGCCCACCAGGCTCCCCCATCCCTGGGATTCTCCAGAACACTGGAGTGGGTTGCCATTTCCTTCTCCAATGCATTAAAGTGAAAGTGAAGTCGCTCAGTCATGTCCAACTCTTAGCGACCCCATGAACTACAGCCTACCAGGCTCCTCCGTCCATGGGATTTTCCAGGTGAGAGTACTGGAGTGGGGTGCCATTGCCTTCTCCGACAATGGAATATTATTCAACCTTAAAAATTGATGAATTTGAGTCAGTTCTAATGAAGTAGATGAACCTAGAGCCTATTATACAGAGTGAAGTAAGTCAGAAAGAAAAACAAATATTGCATACTAATGCATATATATGGAATCTAGAAAGATTGTACTGATGAAATTATTTGCAAGACAGCAATGGAAACACAGACATAGAGAACAGACGTATGGTCCTGGTGGGCTGAGGGAAGGAAGGAGATGGTGGGATGTATGGAGAGAGTAACATGGAAGCATGCACTACCGTATGTAAAATAAATAACCAATGGGAATTTGCTATATGACTCAGGGAACACAAACCAGGGTTCTATAATGACCTAGAGGGGTGACAGGGTGGGAGGTGGGAAGGAGGGAATGTGCGTATACCTATGGCTAATTCATGTTGATGTACGGCAGAAACCAACACAATACTGTAAAGCAATTATCCTTCAAATAAAAACAAACTTTTACAAAAGGAAAAAAATGCTCCTATTCTTATTTTTCTGCACTTGATAAAGTATTCTGAGAAACATTAATATGTCTCATTATGGTTATATATTTTTTCATCTGATTTTTGCTTCATGAATCTTTGTTGTTAGGTATCTAATAAGTTATGATTCTATCCTGTGAATTGCAATTTTTATCATTAAAATAGTTATCTTTGTTTCATTTAAAGATAGATAAATTAACTAATTTCATTTTTTAAAGTGAAGTCGCTCAGTCATGTCTGACTCTTTGAGACCCCGTGAACCATAGCCTACCAGGCTCCTCCATCCACGGGATTTTCCAAGCAAGAGTAAATTTTTTAAAAAACTAAACAAAAAGAGTGCTTCTGGGCATCTCTTCCTAATCATGTTCTAAATTATGTGATACACATGTTAGATTAAAAGGCACCCAGTACTGAGAGAAACACAGATCAAAGAGACTCGAGGAATTATCATTTTATGGAGTTGCTGAACCTTTTTTGCAAAAATCGGAAGAAGGAAAGACATTCCACTTATCCCCAGGATTATAAAAATAACTCTTCTTGGCCATATTGTGAAAGAGCATTTGGTGGCAAAATGTGGTTCTGATGAGGAAAAGGTTTTCAAAGGTAAATGGAAATATCATGGGCCAAACATTTCAAACCTCAAGAAAGCGTTTTGGTGATGGTGAGATTGTTGCAGGAAGGCGACCCCTTCCAGGGCCTGCCAGTGGCCTCTTGTCTAACACTCGGAAATTAATCGTCTGAGGAGACGTACATGCTGACGAAACCAGAGACTATTGGGAAGGGGCACCCGAGTGGAGGGCAGTGGGGCAGGGGAACCCAGGAGGACTGCGCCGCCAGCTGGCTCACAGCTTCCTGTTTCACGGTGACGCGGTTAGTTTCCAGACCGTCTGGCGCCAATCGTTCTGACTCAGGACACTTCCTGGCTGCGCACGCATTGCTCAGCCAAGATGGACGCCAGTGAGAAGGATTCTGGGAGGTGGCGGGACACGTGGTGCCTCCTTTTGACCTTTCCCCGAACTCTTCCTGTCGGTGGTTCCTTACAAGGACCTCCTGTGGTAAAATAACCTGTGCAAATGGCTACCACGGTGGCTGGCCAGGGTGGGTAGTTCAGTCGGTGTTCTTCCCCTAACAGGACTAGAGGTAGCTTCACATAAAGTGATCCAGGCATGAGTGTTCTGCCTTGGAAATGGTTCCGTAGATACCGGATGACTGTCTGTGAGAGAGCCCTGGGAAGCCGACGTAGCATCTGTCCTTTTCACTCATGGTTTATAAAACCATTTTTCAAATCACACTTCATGTGAAACAATACACAGAACGGGTCAAAGCAGAACTACTCTGGTTTCCTGAATCCAGTGTGGGCTGTGAGGACCCCACCCACACTGAGGCCCCATCACCTCGCTGACCAAGGCTCCAGGTGAGCCCTGAAGCACAATTTGAAAACTGGTTCTGCTAACTCACAGGGTCACTGCTTCTAGGATTCTATAAAATAGGAGATAATGATTGCTTCCCCATGGTACTGAAGAAGACTCTTGAGAGTCCCTTGGACAGCAAGGCTATCAAACCACTCAATCCTAAAGGAAATCAACCCTGACTATTCATTGGAAGGATTGATGCTGAAGGTGAAGCTCCAATACCTTGGCCACCTGATGCAAAGAGCCAACTCATCAGAAAAGACCCTGATGCTGGGAAAGATTGAGGGCAAAACGAGAAAGGGGTGGCAGAGGATGACATGTTTATATAGCATCACCGACTCAATGGGCATAGGTTTTTGAGCAAACTGGGAGATAGTGAAGGACAGGGAAGCCTGGTGTGCTGCAGTCCATGGGGTCTCAAAGAGTCAGATATGACTTAGCAACTGAACAACAACAAATGATTGCTTTCTCTCCAATGGCTGCTAAAGAATATGCCATTAGCAGTTTTTAGGGAAGTGGAATATTAATCATTTACATTCTTTCTTCTTTCCTAGTTGGTCACTTCAGTGGTTCAAATGCAAACAAAGCACACAGATTCTTGGAGCTCTGATTAAAAAGAAAACAAAAAACAGCTCATAGTAATGACCCCTCCCAAGAAAACACCCAGCAATCTTCCAGCTACAGTAACAGTAATCCTCAACCCACTAAGGCATCTAATTGAAATATTGATTCTTCAGTTAGGTCTCCAACTTAAAATTCCAGAACCGAGAGCTCCCCACTACACAGACACCCCTTTCACAGAATCACATCACAGAGCACAGAGTGTTTTCTTAACATTAAGCTTCCCCAGGCTTTCGTTTCAATTAGTCATAAAAAAAAGATCAAGAAGGAAAAGTATTGTCGGAAAGATTCCAGTCAGTATTTTATTGCCTGAAACTGTTCTCAGGATTAACCATTGCACAGCAGACAGGAAATTCTGCAGAAGGAGCAATGCTTTTCCCTTACAGATAGGAAGCAAAGAAAACAAAATTTACTTTCTTCTAAATGATTTGTCCAACTGTTTGCATTAAACAATCTCATTTGTGGCATTAATTTTTTTTTGAATAAGCACACAATGGGTGCCAAGAAATTATCACAAATCCAACTTCTGCTATCCTTATATTTTCATTTAGGTTCTAAGAGCAACAAAAATCCCTTGACATTATTATCTACTCTGAATACTAATTATGTCACTACAACTGTGTGTCTGCTAATCTTCCAGAAATAATGTGAGAATTGCTGGGATGCGATAGGAGCAGAATGAAATTAGAAACACATTTTGTGAATTTGTCAAAACCACCAGCTTTCTAAGAGTGGTAAAAGCACACATTCCAAAATTCTTTCCTAAAAGGACAAATTAGCACGATGAAGATCGATGATAATTCTTAATACTGCACTTGGAGCACAGACCAAGTAGCTATAGCAAGTTCAGCATTCTGTGGCTTCTTTTATCCTTAAAAAAAATATTGCTCACTGCACCTAGGATTTTCATCTCAGAGCACCAGCTTCAACTCCAGATAAGACCTGTTTTTAATCATGCTTAATGGGCTTGGTTCCCAGGAGAATACGAATGAAGGTGAAAAGCTCCTTTCCAGCAGGGAG